>NC_133128.1:101967455-102269328 GCF_048418815.1 Hemitrygon akajei | reverse complement strand
GAGGGGAAATGAAGATTCGTTTGTCCCAGTGAGACAGGGGAAGGTGAAGAGGGGTTTGTCCCAGTTAGACAGGGGAAGTGAAGAGGGGTTTGTCCTAGTAAGACAGGGGATTGAAGATAGGTTTGCCGCAGTTAGACAGGGGAAAGAGAACAGGGGTTTGTCCCAGTGAGACAGGGGAAGGTGAAGAGGGGTTTGTTCTAGTATGACAAGGGATTGAAGATATGTTTGTCCCAGTTAGACAGGGGAAGGTGAAGAGGGGTTTATACCAGTGAGACAGGGGAAGGTGAAGAGGGGTTTGTCCCAGTTAGACAGGGGAAGAGAAGAGTGGTTTGTTCTAGTAAGACAGGGGATTGAAGATAGGTTTGCCCTAGTTAGACAGGGGAAAGTGAACAGGGGTTTGTCCCAGTGAGACAGGGGAAGAGAAGTTAGCTTTGACCCAGTGAGACAGGGGAAGTGAAGATAGGTTTGCCCCAGTTAGAGTGGGGAAGTGAAGATTTGTTTATCCCAGTGAGACAGGGGAAGGTGAAGAGGGGTTTGTCACAGTTAGACAGTGGAAGTGAAGAGGGGTTTGTCCCAGTTAGAGAGGGGAAATGAAGATTCGTTTGTCCCAGTAAGACAGGGGAAATGAAGATAGGTTTGCCCCAGTTAAACAGGGGAAAGTGAACAGGGGTTTGTCCCATTGAGACAGGGGAAGTGAAGTTAGCTTTGACCCAGTGAGACAGGGGAAGTGAAGATAGGGTTGCCTCAGTTAGACAGGGGAAGTGAAGATAGGTTTGTCCCAGTGAGACGGGGGAAGTGAAAATAGGTTTGTCCCAGTTAGACAGGGGAAGGTGAAGAGGGGTTTGTCCCAGTGAGACAGGGGAAGGTGAAGAGGGGTTTGTCCCAGTTAGACAGGGGAAGTGAAGAGGGGTTTGTTCTAGTAAGACAGGGGATTGAAGATAGGTTTGCCGCAGTTAGACAGGGGAAAGAGAACCGGGGTTTGTCCCAGTGAGACAGGGGAAGTGAAGATAGGTTTGCCCCAGTTAGACAGGGGAAGTGAAGATAGGTTTGTCCCAGTTAGAGAGGGGAAATGAAGATTCGTTTGTCCCAGTGAGACAGGGGAAGTGAAGACAGGATTGTCCCAGTTAGACAGGGGAAGGTGATGAACGGTTTCTCCCAGTTTGACAGGGGAAGGTGAAGTGGGGCTTGTTCCAGTGAGACAGGGGAAGTAGAACAGGGGTTTGTCCCAGAGAGACAGTTGAAGGTGAAGATAGGTTTGTTCCAGTGAGACAGGGGGAGGTGAAGAAAGGTTTGTCCCAGTTAGACAGGGGAAGGTGAAGATAGGTTTGTCCCAGTGAGACAGGGGAAGTGAAGATTGGCTTGTCCCTGTGAGACAGGGGAAATGAAGATAGGTTTGTTCCAGTTAGAGATGGGAAATGAAGATTCGTTTGTCCCAGTGAGACAGGGGAAGTGAAGATAGGTTTGTCCCAGTTAGGCATGGAAGGTGAAGAAAGGTTTGTTCCAGTGAGACAGGGGAAGGTGAAGAGGGGTTTGTCCCAGTGAGACAGGGGAAGGTGAAGATAGATTTGCCCCAGTTAGACAGGGGAAGTGAAGATAGGTTTGTCCCAGTAAGAGAGGGGAAATGAAGATTCGTTTGTCCCAGTAAGACAAGGGAAGTGAAGATAGGTTTGTCCCAGTTAGACAGGGGAAGGTGAAGAGGGGTTAGGCCCAGTGAGACAGGGGAAGGTGAAGAGGGGTTTGTCCCAGTGAGACAGGGGAAGTGAAGTTAGCTTTGACCCAGTGAGACTGGGGAAGTGAAGATAGGTTTGGCCCAGATAGACAGGGGAAGTGAAGATACGTTTGTCCCAGTTAGAGAGGGGAAATGAAGATTCATTTGTCCCAGTAAGACAGGGGAAGTGAAGATAGGTTTGTCCCAGTTAGACAGGGGAAGGAGAAGAGGGGTTAGTCCCAGTGAGACAGGGGAAGGTGAAGAGGGGTTTGTTCCAGTTAGACAGGGGAAGTGAAGATAAGTTTGTTCCAGTTAGACAGGGGAAGGTGAAGATAGGTATGTCCCAGACTACAGGGGAAGTGAAGATAGGTTTGTCCCACTGAGACAGGGGAAGTGAAGATAGGTTTGTCCCAGTTAGACAGGGGAAATGAAGCGGGGTTTTTCCCAATGAGACAGGGGAAGATGAAGATATATTTGTCCCAGTGTGACAGGGGAAGGTGAAGATAGGTTTGTCCCAGTTAGACAGGGGAAGGAGAAGAGGGGTTAGTCCCAGTGAGACAGGGGAAGGTGAAGAGGGGTTTGTTCCAGTTAGACAGGGGAAGTGAAGATGGGTTTGTCCCAGTTAGACAGGGGAAGGTGAAGAGGGGTTTGTCCAAGTGAGACAGGGGAAGTGAAGATAGTTTTGTCCCACTGAGACAGGGGAAGTGAAGATAGGTTTGTCCCAGTTAGACAGGGGAAATGAAGCGGGGTTTTTCCCAATGAGACAGGGGAAGATGAAGATATATTTGTCCCAGTGTGACAGGGGAAGGTGAAGATAGGTTTGTCCCAGTGAGACAGGGAAAGTGAAGATAAGTTTGCGCCAGTTAGACAGGGGAACTGAAGATAAGTTTGTCCAAGAGAGACAGGGGAAGTGAAGATAGGTTTGTTCCAGTTAGACAGGGGAAATGAAAATAGGTTTGTCCAAGTGAGACAGGGGAAGTGAAGAGGGGTTTGTTCCAGTTAGACAGGGGAAGTGAAGATAAGTTTGTTCCAGTTAGACAGGGGAAGGTGAAGATAGGTATGTCCCAGACTACAGGGGAAATGAAGATAGGTTTGCCCAGTGAGACAGGGGAAGTGAAGATAGGTTTGTCCCAGTGAGACAGGGGAAGGTGAAGAGGGGTTTGTCCCAGTGAGACAGGAGAAGCGAAGATAGGTTTGTCCCAGTGAGACACGGGAAGGTGACGATAGGTTTGTCCCAGTTAGGCATGGAAGGTGAAGAATGGTTTGTTCCAGTGAGACAGGGGAAGGTGAAGAGGGGTTTGTCCCAGTGAGACAGGGGAATTTGAAGATAGGTTTGCCCCAGTTAGACAGGGGAAGTGAAGAGGGGTTTGTCCCAGTGAGACAGGGGAAGTGAAGTTAGCTTTGACCCAGTGAGACAGGGGAAGGTGAAGATAGGTTTGCCCCAGTTAGACAGGGGAAGTGAAGATAGGTTTGTCCCAGTAAGAGAGGGGAAATGAAGATTCGTTTGTCCCAGTAAGACAGGGGAAGTGAAGATAGGTTTGTCCCAGTTAGACAGGGGAAGGTGAAGAGGGGTTAGTCCCAGTGAGACAGGGGAAGGTGAAGAGGGGTTTGTCCCAGTGAGACAGGGGAAGTGAAGTTAGCTTTGACCCAGTGAGACTGGGGAAGTGAAGATAGGTTTGCCCCAGTTACACAGGGGAAGTGAAGATAGGTTTGTCCCAGTTAGAGAGGGGAAATGAAGATTCATTTGTCCCAGTATGACAGGGGAAGTGAAGATAGGTTTGTCCCAGTTAGACAGGGGAAGGTGAAGAGGGATTAGTCCCAGTGAGACAGGGGAAGGTGAAGAGGGGTTTGTCCCAGTGAGACAGGGGAAGTGAAGTTAGCTTTGACCCAGTGAGACTGGGGAAGTGAAGATAGGTTTGCCCCAGTTAGACAGGGGAAGTGAAGATAGGTTTGTCCCAGTTAGAGAGGGGAAATGAAGATTCATTTGTCCCAGTGAGACAGGGGAAGGTGAAGATAGGTTTGTCCCAGTTAGGCATGGAAGGTGAAGAAAGGTTTGTTCCAGTGAGACAGGGGAAGGTGAAGAGGGGTTTGTCCCAGTGAGACAGGGGAAGGTGAAGATAGATTTGCCCCAGTTAGACAGGGGAAGTGAAGATAGGTTTGTCCCAGTAAGAGAGGGGAAATGAAGATTCGTTTGTCCCAGTAAGACAAGGGAAGTGAAGATAGGTTTGTCCCAGTTAGACAGGGGAAGGTGAAGAGGGGTTAGGCCCAGTGAGACAGGGGAAGGTGAAGAGGGGTTTGTCCCAGTGAGACAGGGGAAGTGAAGTTAGCTTTGACCCAGTGAGACTGGGGAAGTGAAGATAGGTTTGGCCCAGATAGACAGGGGAAGTGAAGATACGTTTGTCCCAGTTAGAGAGGGGAAATGAAGATTCATTTGTCCCAGTAAGACAGGGGAAGTGAAGATAGGTTTGTCCCAGTTAGACAGGGGAAGGAGAAGAGGGGTTAGTCCCAGTGAGACAGGGGAAGGTGAAGAGGGGTTTGTTCCAGTTAGACAGGGGAAGTGAAGATAAGTTTGTTCCAGTTAGACAGGGGAAGGTGAAGATAGGTATGTCCCAGACTACAGGGGAAGTGAAGATAGGTTTGTCCCAGTTAGAGAGGGGAAATGAAGATTCATTTGTCCCAGTTAGACAGGGGAAATGAAGAGGGGTTTTTCCCAGGGAGACAGGGGAAGTGAAGATGGGTTTGTCCCAATTAGACAGGGGAAGGTGAAGAGGGGTTTGTCCCAGTAAGACAGGGGAAGTGAAGATAGGTTTGTCCCAGTGAGACAGGGGAAGGTGAAGATAGGTTTGCCCCAGTTAGACAGGGGAAGTGAAGATAGGTTTGTTCCAGTTAGAGAGGGGAAATGAAGATTCGTTTGTCCCAGTGAGACAGGGGAAGGTGAAGAGGGGTTTGTCCCAGTTAGACAGGGGAAGTGAAGAGGGGTTTGTCCTAGTAAGACAGGGGATTGAAGATAGGTTTGCCGCAGTTAGACAGGGGAAAGAGAACAGGGGTTTGTCCCAGTGAGACAGGGGAAGGTGAAGAGGGGTTTGTTCTAGTATGACAAGGGATTGAAGATATGTTTGTCCCAGTTAGACAGGGGAAGGTGAAGAGGGGTTTGTACCAGTGAGACAGGGGAAGGTGAAGAGGGGTTTGTCCCAGTTAGACAGGGGAAGAGAAGAGTGGTTTGTTCTAGTAAGACAGGGGATTGAAGATAGGTTTGCCCTAGTTAGACAGGGGAAAGTGAACAGGGGTTTGTCCCAGTGAGACAGGGGAAGAGAAGTTAGCTTTGACCCAGTGAGACAGGGGAAGTGAAGATAGGTTTGCCCCAGTTAGAGTGGGGAAGTGAAGATTTGTTTGTCCCAGTGAGACAGGGGAAGGTGAAGAGGGGTTTGTCACAGTTAGACAGTGGAAGTGAAGAGGGGTTTGTCCCAGTTAGAGAGGGGAAATGAAGATTCGTTTGTCCCAGTAAGACAGGGGAAATGAAGATAGGTTTGCCCCAGTTAAACAGGGGAAAGTGAACAGGGGTTTGTCCCATTGAGACAGGGGAAGTGAAGTTAGCTTTGACCCAGTGAGACAGGGGAAGTGAAGATAGGGTTGCCTCAGTTAGACAGGGGAAGTGAAGATAGGTTTGTCCCAGTGAGACGGGGGAAGTGAAAATAGGTTTGTCCCAGTTAGACAGGGGAAGGTGAAGAGGGGTTTGTCCCAGTGAGACAGGGGAAGGTGAAGAGGGGTTTGTCCCAGTTAGACAGGGGAAGTGAAGAGGGGTTTGTTCTAGTAAGACAGGGGATTGAAGATAGGTTTGCCGCAGTTAGACAGGGGAAAGAGAACCGGGGTTTGTCCCAGTGAGACAGGGGAAGTGAAGATAGGTTTGCCCCAGTTAGACAGGGGAAGTGAAGATAGGTTTGTCCCAGTTAGAGAGGGGAAATGAAGATTCGTTTGTCCCAGTGAGACAGGGGAAGTGAAGACAGGATTGTCCCAGTTAGACAGGGGAAGGTGATGAACGGTTTCTCCCAGTTTGACAGGGGAAGGTGAAGTGGGGCTTGTTCCAGTGAGACAGGGGAAGTAGAACAGGGGTTTGTCCCAGAGAGACAGTTGAAGGTGAAGATAGGTTTGTTCCAGTGAGACAGGGGGAGGTGAAGAAAGGTTTGTCCCAGTTAGACAGGGGAAGGTGAAGATAGGTTTGTCCCAGTGAGACAGGGGAAGTGAAGATTGGCTTGTCCCTGTGAGACAGGGGAAATGAAGATAGGTTTGTTCCAGTTAGAGATGGGAAATGAAGATTCGTTTGTCCCAGTGAGACAGGGGAAGTGAAGATAGGTTTGTCCCAGTTAGGCATGGAAGGTGAAGAAAGGTTTGTTCCAGTGAGACAGGGGAAGGTGAAGAGGGGTTTGTCCCAGTGAGACAGGGGAAGGTGAAGATAGATTTGCCCCAGTTAGACAGGGGAAGTGAAGATAGGTTTGTCCCAGTAAGAGAGGGGAAATGAAGATTCGTTTGTCCCAGTAAGACAAGGGAAGTGAAGATAGGTTTGTCCCAGTTAGACAGGGGAAGGTGAAGAGGGGTTAGGCCCAGTGAGACAGGGGAAGGTGAAGAGGGGTTTGTCCCAGTGAGACAGGGGAAGTGAAGTTAGCTTTGACCCAGTGAGACTGGGGAAGTGAAGATAGGTTTGGCCCAGATAGACAGGGGAAGTGAAGATACGTTTGTCCCAGTTAGAGAGGGGAAATGAAGATTCATTTGTCCCAGTAAGACAGGGGAAGTGAAGATAGGTTTGTCCCAGTTAGACAGGGGAAGGAGAAGAGGGGTTAGTCCCAGTGAGACAGGGGAAGGTGAAGAGGGGTTTGTTCCAGTTAGACAGGGGAAGTGAAGATAAGTTTGTTCCAGTTAGACAGGGGAAGGTGAAGATAGGTATGTCCCAGACTACAGGGGAAGTGAAGATAGGTTTGTCCCAGTTAGAGAGGGGAAATGAAGATTCATTTGTCCCAGTTAGACAGGGGAAATGAAGAGGGGTTTTTCCCAGGGAGACAGGGGAAGTGAAGATGGGTTTGTCCCAGTTAGACAGGGGAAGGTGAAGAGGGGTTTGTCCCAGTAAGACAGGGGAAGTGAAGATAGGTTTGTCCCAGTGAGACAGGGGAAGGTGAAGATAGGTTTGCCCCAGTTAGACAGGGGAAGTGAAGATAGGTTTGTTCCAGTTAGAGAGGGGAAATGAAGATTCGTTTGTCCCAGTGAGACAGGGGAAGGTGAAGAGGGGTTTGTCCCAGTTAGACAGGGGAAGTGAAGAGGGGTTTGTCCTAGTAAGACAGGGGATTGAAGATAGGTTTGCCGCAGTTAGACAGGGGAAAGAGAACAGGGGTTTGTCCCAGTGAGACAGGGGAAGGTGAAGAGGGGTTTGTTCTAGTATGACAAGGGATTGAAGATATGTTTGTCCCAGTTAGACAGGGGAAGGTGAAGAGGGGTTTGTCCCAGTGAGACAGGGGAAGGTGAAGAGGGGTTTGTCCCAGTTAGACAGGGGAAGAGAAGAGTGGTTTGTTCTAGTAAGACAGGGGATTGAAGATAGGTTTGCCCTAGTTAGACAGGGGAAAGTGAACAGGGGTTTGTCCCAGTGAGACAGGGGAAGAGAAGTTAGCTTTGACCCAGTGAGACAGGGGAAGTGAAGATAGGTTTGCCCCAGTTAGAGAGGGGAAGTGAAGATTTGTTTGTCCCAGTGAGACAGGGGAAGGTGAAGAGGGGTTTGTCACAGTTAGACAGTGGAAGTGAAGAGGGGTTTGTCCCAGTTAGAGAGGGGAAATGAAGATTCGTTTGTCCCAGTAAGACAGGGGAAATGAAGATAGGTTTGCCCCAGTTAAACAGGGGAAAGTGAACAGGGGTTTGTCCCATTGAGACAGGGGAAGTGAAGTTAGCTTTGACCCAGTGAGACAGGGGAAGTGAAGATAGGGTTGCCTCAGTTAGACAGGGGAAGTGAAGATAGGTTTGTCCCAGTGAGACGGGGGAAGTGAAAATAGGTTTGTCCCAGTTAGACAGGGGAAGGTGAAGAGGGGTTTGTCCCAGTGAGACAGGGGAAGGTGAAGAGGGGTTTGTCCCAGTTAGACAGGGGAAGTGAAGAGGGGTTTGTTCTAGTAAGACAGGGGATTGAAGATAGGTTTGCCGCAGCTAGACAGGGGAAAGAGAACCGGGGTTTGTCCCAGTGAGACAGGGGAAGTGAAGATAGGTTTGCCCCAGTTAGACAGGGGAAGTGAAGATAGGTTTGTCCCAGTTAGAGAGGGGAAATGAAGATTCGTTTGTCCCAGTGAGACAGGGGAAGTGAAGACAGGATTGTCCCAGTTAGACAGGGGAAGGTGATGAACGGTTTCTCCCAGTTTGACAGGGGAAGGTGAAGTGGGGCTTGTTCCAGTGAGACAGGGGAAGTAGAACAGGGGTTTGTCCCAGAGAGACAGTGGAAGGTGAAGATAGGTTTGTTCCAGTGAGACAGGGGGAGGTGAAGAAAGGTTTGTCCCAGTTAGACAGGGGAAGGTGAAGATAGGTTTGTCCCAGTGAGACAGGGGAAGTGAAGATTGGCTTGTCCCTGTGAGACAGGGGAAATGAAGATAGGTTTGTTCCAGTTAGAGATGGGAAATGAAGATTCGTTTGTCCCAGTGAGACAGGGGAAGTGAAGATAGGTTTGTCCCAGTTAGACAGGGAAGGTGAAGAGGGGTTTGTTTCAGTGAGACAGGGGAAGGTGGAAAGGGGTTTGTCCCAGTTAGACAGGGGAAGTGAAGAGGGGTTTGTCTCAGTGAGACAGGGGAAGGTGATGAACGGTTTCTCCCAGTTTGACAGGGGAAGGTGAAGTGGGGCTTGCTCCAGTGAGACAGGGGAAGTAGAACAGGGGTTTGTCCCAGAGAGACAGTGGAAGGTGAAGATAGGTTTGTTCCAGTGAGACAGGGGGAGGTGAAGAAAGTTTTGTCCCAGTTAGACAGGGGAAGGTGAAGATAGGTTTGTCCCATTGAGACAGGAGAAGTGAAGAGGGGTTTGTCCCAGTTAGACAGGGGAAGTGAAGAGGGGTTTGTTGTAGTAAGACAGGGGATTGAAGATAGGTTTGTCCCAGTTAGACAGGGGAAAGTGAACAGGGGTTTGTCCCAGTGAGACAGGGGAAGTGAAGTTAGATTTGACCCAGTGAGACAGGGGAAGTGAAGATAGGTTTGCCCCAGTTAGACAGGGGAAGTGAAGATATGTTTGTCCCAGTTAGAGAGGGGAAATGAAGATTCGTTTGTCCCAGTGAGACAGGGGAAGTGAAGATAAGCTTGTCCCAGTGAGACGGGGGAAGTGAAGATAGGTTTGTCCCAGTTAGACAGGGGAAATGAAGAGGGGTTTTTCCCAGGGAGACAGGGGAAGTGAAGATGGGTTTGTCCCAGTTAGACAGGGGAAGGTGAAGAGGGGTTTGTCCAAGTGAGACAGGGGAAGTGAAGATAGTTTTGTCCCAGTAAGAGAGGGGAAATGAAGATATATTTTTCCCAGTGTGACAGGGGAAGGTGAAGATAGGTTTGTCCCAGTGAGACAGGGAAAGTGAAGATAAGTTTGCGCCAGTTAGACAGGGGAACTGAAGATAGGTTTGTCCAAGAGAGACAGGGGAAGTGAAGATAGGTTTGTTCCAGTTAGACAGGGGAAATGAAAATAGGTTTGTCCAAGTGAGACAGGGGAAGTGAAGAGGGGTTTGTTCCAGTTAGACAGGGGAAGTGAAGATAAGTTTGTTCCAGTTAGACAGGGGAAGGTGAAGATAGGTATGTCCCAGACTACAGGGGAAATGAAGATAGGTTTGCCCAGTGAGACAGGGGAAGTGAAGATAGGTTTGTCCCAGTGAGACAGGGGAAGGTGAAGAGGGGTTTGTCCCAGTGAGACAGGAGAAGCGAAGATAGGTTTGTCCCAGTGAGACAGAGGAAGGTGAAGATAGGTTTGTCCCAGTTAGGCATGGAAGGTGAAGAAAGGTTTGTTCCAGTGAGACAGGGGAAGGTGAAGAGGGGTTTGTCCCAGTGAGACAGGGGAATTTGAAGATAGGTTTGCCCCAGTTAGACAGGGGAAGTTAAGAGGGGTTTGTCCCAGTGAGACAGGGGAAGTGAAGTTAGCTTTGACCCAGTGAGACAGGGGAAGGTGAAGATAGGTTTGCCCCAGTTAGACAGGGGAAGTGAAGATAGGTTTGTCACAGTAAGAGAGGGGAAATGAAGATTCGTTTGTCCCAGTAAGACAGGGGAAGTGAAGATAGGTTTGTCCCAGTTAGACAGGGGAAGGTGAAGAGGGGTTAGTCCCAGTGTGACAGGGGAAGGTGAAGAGGGGTTTGTCCCAGTGAGACAGGGGAAGTGAAGTTAGCTTTGACCCAGTGAGACTGGGGAAGTGAAGATAGGTTTGCCCCAGTTAGACAGGGGAAGTGAAGATAGGTTTGTCCCAGTTAGAGAGGGGAAATGAAGATTCATTTGTCCCAGTAAGACAGGGGAAGTGAAGATAGGTTTGTCCCAGTTAGACAGGGGAAGGTGAAGAGGGATTAGTCCCAGTGAGACAGGGGAAGGTGAAGAGGGGTTTGTCCCAGTGAGACAGGGGAAGTGAAGTTAGCTTTGACCCAGTGAGACTGGGGAAGTGAAGATAGGTTTGCCCCAGTTAGACAGGGGAAGTGAAGATAGGTTTGTCCCAGTTAGAGAGGGGAAATGAAGATTCATTTGTCCCAGTGAGACAGGGGAAGGTGAAGATAGGTTTGTCCCAGTTAGGCATGGAAGGTGAAGAAAGGTTTGTTCCAGTCAGACAGGGGAAGGTGAAGAGGGGTTTGTCCCAGTGAGACAGGGGAAGGTGAAGATAGATTTGCCCCAGTTAGACAGGGGAAGTGAAGATAGGTTTGTCCCATTAAGAGAGGGGAAATGAAGATTCGTTTGTCCCAGTAAGACAAGGGAAGTGAAGATAGGTTTGTCCCAGTTAGACAGGGGAAGGTGAAGAGGGGTTAGTCCCAGTGAGACAGGGGAAGGTGAAGAGGGGTTTGTCCCAGTGAGACAGGGGAAGTGAAGTTAGCTTTGACCCAGTGAGACTGGGGAAGTGAAGATAGGTTTGGCCCAGATAGACAGGGGAAGTGAAGATACGTTTGTCCCAGTTAGACAGGGGAAGGAGAAGAGGGGTTAGTCCCAGTGAGACAGGGGAAGGTGAAGAGGGGTTTGTTCCAGTTAGACAGGGGAAGTGAAGATAAGTTTGTTCCAGTTAGACAGGGGAAGGTGAAGATAGGTATGTCCCAGACTACAGGGGAAGTGAAGATAGGTTTGTCCCAGTTAGAGAGGGGAAATGAAGATTCATTTGTCCCAGTTAGACAGGGGAAATGAAGAGGGGTTTTTCCCAGGGAGACAGGGGAAGTGAAGATGGGTTTGTCCCAGTTAGACAGGGGAAGGTGAAGAGGGGTTTGTCCCAGTAAGACAGGGGAAGTGAAGATAGGTTTGTCCCAGTTAGACAGGGGAAGTGAAGGGGGGTTTGTCCCAGTGAGACAGGGGAAGGTGAAGATAGGTTTGCCCCAGTTAGACAGGGGAAGTGAAGATAGGTTTGTTCCAGTTAGAGAGGGGAAATGAAGATTCGTTTGTCCCAGTGAGACAGGGGAAGGTGAAGAGGGGTTTGTCCCAGTTAGACAGGGGAAGTGAAGAGGGGTTTGTCCTAGTAAGATAGGGGATTGAAGATAGGTTTGCCGCAGTTAGACAGGGGAAAGAGAACAGGGGTTTGTCCCAGTGAGACAGGGGAAGGTGAAGAGGGGTTTGTTCTAGTATGACAAGGGATTGAAGATATGTTTGTCCCAGTTAGACAGGGGAAGGTGAAGAGGGGTTTGTCCCAGTGAGACAGGGGAAGGTGAAGAGGGGTTTGTCCCAGTTAGACAGGGGAAGAGAAGAGTGGTTTGTTCTAGTAAGACAGGGGATTGAAGATAGGTTTGCCCTATTTAGACAGGGGAAAGTGAACAGGGGTTTGTCCCAGTGAGACGGGGGAAGAGAAGTTAGCTTTGACCCAGTGAGACAGCGGAAGTGAAGATAGGTTTGCCCCAGTTAGACAGGGGAAGTGAAGATAGGTTTGTCCCAGTTAGAGAGGGGAAGTGAAGATTTGTTTGTCCCAGTGAGACAGGGGAAGGTGAAGAGGGGTTTGTCACAGTTAGACAGTGGAAGTGAAGAGGGGTTTGTCCCACTTAGAGAGGGGAAATGAAGATTCGTTTGTCCCAGTAAGACAGGGGAAATGAAGATAGGTTTGCCCCAGTTAAACAGGGGAAAGTGAACAGGGGTTTGTCCCATTGAGACAGGGGAAGTGAAGTTAGCTTTGACCCAGTGAGACAGGGGAAGTGAAGATAGGGTTGCCCCAGTTAGACAGGGGAAGTGAAGATAGGTTTGTCCCAGTGAGACGGGGGAAGTGAAAATAGGTTTGTCCCAGTTAGACAGGGGAAGGTGAAGAGGGGTTTGTCCCAGTGAGACAGGGGAAGGTGAAGAGGGGTTTGTCCCAGTTAGACAGGTGAAGTGAAGAGGGGTTTGTTCTAGTAAGACAGGGGATTGAAGATAGGTTTGCCGCAGTTAGACAGGGGAAAGAGAACCGGGGTTTGTCCCAGTGAGACAGGGGAAGTGAAGATATGTTTGCCCCAGTTAGACAGGGGAAGTGAAGATAGGTTTGTCCCAGTTAGAGAGGGGAAATGAAGATTCGTTTGTCCCAGTGAGACAGGGGAAGTGAAGATAAGCTTGTCCCAGTGAGACGGGGGAAGTGAAGATAGGTTTGTCCCAGTTAGACAGGGGAAATGAAGAGGGGTTTTTCCCAGGGAGACAGGGGAAGTGAAGATGGGTTTGTCCCAGTTAGACAGGGGAAGGTGAAGAGGGGTTTGTCCCAGTGAGACAGGGGAAGTGAAGATAGGTTTGTCCCAGTTAGACAGGGGAAATGAAGCGGGGTTTTTCCCAGGGAGACAGGGGAAGTGAAGATTGGTTTGTCCCAATGAGACAGGGGAAGATGAAGATATATTTGTCCCAGTGTGACAGGGGAATGTGAAGAGAGGTTTGTCCCAGTTAGACAGGGGAAGTGAAGTTAGCTTTGACCCAGTGAGACAGGGGAAGTGAAGATAGGTTTGCCCCAGTTAGACAGGGGAAGTGAAGATGGGTTTGTCCCAGTTAGACAGGGGAAGGTGAAGAGGGGTTTGTCCCAGTGAGACAGGGGAAGTGAAGATTGGCTTGTCCCAGTGAGACAGGGGAAGTGAAGATAGGTTTGTTCCAGTTAGAGATGGGAAATGAAGATTCGTTTGTCCCAGTGAGACAGGGGAAGTGAAGATAGGTTTGTCCCAGTTAGACAGGGGAAGGTGAAGAGGGGTTTGTCTCAGTGAGACAGGGGAAGGTGAAGAGGGGTTTGTCCCAGTTAGACAGGGGAAGTGAAGAGGGGTTTGTTCTAGTAAGACAGGGGATTGAAGATAGGTTTGTCCCAGTTAGACAGGGGAAGATGAAGAGGGGTTTGTCCCAGTGAGACAGGGGAAGGTGAAAAGGGGTTTGTCTCAGTTAGACAGGGGAAGTGAAGAGGGGTTTGTTCTAGTAAGACAGGGGATTGAAGATAGGTTTGCCCTAGTTAGACAGGGGAAAGTGAACAGGGGTTTGTCCCAGTGAGACGGGGGAAGAGAAGTTAGCTTTGACCCAGTGAGACAGCGGAAGTGAAGATAGGTTTGCCCCAGTTAGACAGGGGAAGTGAAGATAGGTTTGTCCCAGTTAGAGAGGGGAAGTGAAGATTTGTTTGTCCCAGTGAGACAGGGGAAGGTGAAGAGGGGTTTGTCACAGTTAGACAGTGGAAGTGAAGAGGGGTTTGTCCAACTTAGAGAGGGGAAATGAAGATTCGTTTGTCCCAGTAAGACAGGGGAAATGAAGATAGGTTTGCTCCAGTTAAACAGGGGAAAGTGAACAGGGGTTTGTCCCATTGAGACAGGGGAAGTGAAGTTAGCTTTGACCCAGTGAGACAGGGGAAGTGAAGATAGGGTTGCCCCAGTTAGACAGGGGAAGTGAAGATAGGTTTGTCCCAGTGAGACGGGGGAAGTGAAAATAGGTTTGTCCCAGTTAGACAGGGGAAGGTGAAGAGGGGTTTGTCCCAGTGAGACAGGGGAAGGTGAAGAGGGGTTTGTCCCAGTTAGACAGGTGAAGTGAAGAGGGGTTTGTTCTAGTAAGACAGGGGATTGAAGATAGGTTTGGCGCAGTTAGACAGGGGAAAGAGAACCCGGGTTTGTCCCAGTGAGACAGGGGAAGTGAAGATATGTTTGCCCCAGTTAGACAGGGGAAGTGAAGATAGGTTTGTCCCAGTTAGAGAGGGGAAATGAAGATTCGTTTGTCCCAGTGAGACAGGGGAAGTGAAGACAGGATTGTCCCAGTTAGACAGGGGAAGGTGATGAACGGTTTCTCCCAGTTTGACAGGGGAAGGTGAAGTGGGGCTTGTTCCAGAGAGACAGGGCAAGTAGAACAGGGGTTTGTCCCAGAGAGACAGTGGAAGGTGAAGATAGGTTTGTTCCAGTGAGACAGGGGGAGGTGAAGAAAGGTTTGTCCCAGTTAGACAGGGGAAGGTGAAGATAGGTTTGTCCCAGTGAGACAGGGGAAGTGAAGATTGGCTTGTCCCTGTGAGACAGGGGAAGTGAAGATAGGTTTGTTCCAGTTAGAGATGGGAAATGAAGATTCGTTTGTCCCAGTGAGACAGGGGAAGTGAAGATAGGTTTGTCCCAGTTAGACAGGGGAAGGTGAAGAGGGGTTTGTCTCAGTGAGACAGGGGAAGGTGAAAAGGGGTTTGTCCCAGTTAGACAGGGGAAGTGAAGAGGGGTTTGTTCTAGTAAGACAGGGGATTGAAGATAGGTTTGCCCCAGTTAATAGGGGAAAGTGAACAGGGGTTTGTCCCAGTGAGACAGGGGAAGTGTAGTTAGCTTTGACCCAGTGAGGCAGGGGAAGTGAATATAGGATTGCCCCAGTTAGACAGGGGAAGTGAAGATAGGTTTGTCCCAGTTAGAGAGGGGAAATGAAGATTCGTTTGTCCCAGTGAGACAGGGGAAGTGAAGATAAGCTTGTCCCAGTGAGACGGTGGAAGTGAAGATAGGTTTGTCCCAGTTAGACAGGGGAAATGAAGAGGGGTTTTTCCCAGGGAGACAGGGGAAGTGAAGATGGGTTTGTCCCAGTTAGACAGGGGAAGGTGAAGAGGGGTTTGTCCCAGTGAGACAGGGGAAGTGAAGATAGGTTTGTCCCAGTTAGACAGGGGAAATGAAGCGGGGTTTTTCCCAGGGAGACAGGGGAAGTGAAGATTGGTTTGTCCCAATGAGACAGGGGAAGATGAAGATATATTTGTCCCAGTGTGACAGGGGAATGTGAAGAGAGGTTTGTCCCAGTTAGACAGGGGAAGTGAAGTTAGCTTTGACCCAGTGAGACAGGGGAAGTGAAGATAGGTTTGCCCCAGTTAGACAGGGGAAGTGAAGATGGGTTTGTCCCAGTTAGACAGGGGAAGGTGAAGAGGGGTTTGTCCCAGTGAGACAGGGGAAGTGAAGATTGGCTTGTCCCAGTGAGACAGGGGAAGTGAAGATAGGTTTGTTCCAGTTAGAGATGGGAAATGAAGATTCGTTTGTCCCAGTGAGACAGGGGAAGTGAAGATAGGTTTGTCCCAGTTAGACAGGGGAAGGTGAAGAGGGGTTTGTCTCAGTGAGACAGGGGAAGGTGAAGAGGGGTTTGTCCCAGTTAGACAGGGGAAGTGAAGAGGGGTTTGTTCTAGTAAGACAGGGGATTGAAGATAGGTTTGTCCCAGTTAGACAGGGGAAGGTGAAGAGGGGTTTGTCCCAGTGAGACAGGGGAAGGTGAAAAGGGGTTTGTCTCAGTTAGACAGGGGAAGTGAAGAGGGGTTTGTTCTAGTAAGACAGGGGATTGAAGATAGGTTTGCCCCAGTTAGACAGGGGAAAGTGAACAGGGGTTTGTTCTAGTAAGACAGGGGATTGAAGATAGGTTTGCCCCAGTTAACAGGGGAAAGTGAACAGGGGTTTGTCCCAGTGAGACAGGGGAAGTGAAGTTAGCTTTGACCCAGTGAGGCAGGGGAAGTGAAGATAGGATTGCCCCAGTTAGACAGGGGAAGTGAAGATAGGTTTGTCCCAGTTAGAGAGGGGAAATGAAGATTTGTTTGTCCCAGTGAGACAGGGGAAGTGAAGATAAGCTTGTCCCAGTGAGACGGGGGAAGTGAAGATAGGTTTGTCCCAGTTAGACAGGGGAAATGAAGAGGGGTTTTTCCCAGGGAGACAGGGGAAGTGAAGATGGGTTTGTCCCAGTTAGACAGGGGAAGGTGAAGAGGGGTTTGTCCCAGTGAGACAGGGGAAGTGAAGACAGGTTTGTCCCAGTTAGACAGGGGAAATGAAGCGGGGTTTTTCCCAGGGAGACAGGGGAAGTGAAGATTGGTTTGTCCCAATGAGACAGGGGAAGATGAAGATATATTTGTCCCAGTGTGACAGGGGAATGTGAAGAGGGGTTTGTCCCAGTTAGACAGGGGAAGGTGAAGAGGGGTTTGTCTCAGTGAGACAGGGGAAATGAAGCGGGGTTTTTCCCAGGGAGACAGGGGAAGTGAAGTTAGCTTTGACCCAGTGAGACAGGGGAAGTGAAGATAGGTTTGCCCCAGTTAGACAGGGGAAGTGAAGATGGGTTTGTCCCAGTTAGACAGGGGAAGGTGAAGAGGGGTTTGTCCCAGTGAGACAGGGGAAGTGAAGATTGGCTTGTCCCAGTGAGACAGGGGAAGTGAAGATAGGTTTGTTCCAGTTAGAGATGGGAAATGAAGATTCGTTTGTCCCAGTGAGACAGGGGAAGTGAAGTTAGGTTTGTCCCAGTTAGACAGGGGAAGGTGAAGAGGGGTTTGTCTCAGTGAGACAGGGGAAGGTGAAGAGGGGTTTGTCCCAGTTAGACAGGGGAAGTGAAGAGGGGTTTGTTCTAGTAAGACAGGGGATTGAAGATAGGTTTGTCCCAGTTAGACAGGGGAAGGTGAAGAGTGGTTTGTCCCAGTGAGACAGGGGAAGGTGAAAAGGGGTTTGTCTCAGTTAGACAGGGGAAGTGAAGAGGGGTTTGTTCTAGTAAGACAGGGGATTGAAGATAGGTTTGCCCCAGTTAGACAGGGGAAAGTGAACAGGGGTTTGTTCTAGTAAGACAGGGGATTGAAGATAGGTTTGCCCCAGTTAACAGGGGAAAGTGAACAGGGGTTTGTCCCAGTGAGACAGGGGAAGTGAAGTTAGGTTTGACCCAGTGAGGCAGGGGAAGTGAAGATAGGATTGCCCCAGTTAGACAGGGGAAGTGAAGATAGGTTTGTCCCAGTTAGACAGAGGAAGGTGAAGAGGGGTTTGTCTCAGTGAGACAGGGGAAGTGAAGAGGGGTTTGTTCTAGTAAGACAGGGGATTGAAGATAGGTTTGCCCCAGTTAACGGGGGAAAGTGAACAGGGGTTTCTCCCAGTGAGACAGGGGAAGTGAAGTTAGCTTTGACCCAGTGAGGCAGGGGAAGTGAAGATAGGATTGCCCCAGTTAGACAGGGGAAGTGAAGATAGGTTTGTCCCAGTTAGAGAGGGGAAATGAAGATTCGTTTGTCCCAGTGAGACAGGGGAAGTGAAGATAAGCTTGTCCCACTGAGACGGGGGAAGTGAAGATAGGTTTGTCCCAGTTAGACAGGGGAAATGAAGAGGGGTTTTTCCCAGGGAGACAGGGGAAGTGAAGATGGGTTTGTCCCAGTTAGACAGGGGAAGGTGAAGAGGGGTTTGTCCCAGTGAGACAGGGGAAGTGAAGATAGGTTTGTCCCAGTTAGACAGGGGAAATGAAGCGGGGTTTTTCCCAGGGAGACAGGGGAAGTGAAGTTAGCTTTGACCCAGTGAGACAGGGGAAGTGAAGATAGGTTTGCCCCAGTTAGACAGGGGAAGTGAAGATGGGTTTGTCCCAGTTAGACAGGGGAAGGTGAAGAGGGGTTTGTCCCAGTGAGACAGGGGAAGTGAAGATTGGCTTGTCCCAGTGAGACAGGGGAAGTGAAGATAGGTTTGTTCCAGTTAGAGATGGGAAATGAAGATTCGTTTGTCCCAGTGAGACAGGGGAAGTGAAGATAGGTTTGTCAGGGTTAGACAGGGGAAGGTGAAGAGGGGTTTGTCTCAGTGAGACAGGGGAAATGAAGCGGGGTTTTTCCCAGGGAGACAGGGGAAGTGAAGTTAGCTTTGACCCAGTGAGACAGGGGAAGTGAAGATAGGTTTGCCCCAGTTAGACAGGGGAAGTGAAGATGGGTTTGTCCCAGTTAGACAGGGGAAGGTGAAGAGGGGTTTGTCCCAGTGAGACAGGGGAAGTGAAGATTGGCTTGTCCCAGTGAGACAGGGGAAGTGAAGATAGGTTTGTTCCAGTTAGAGATGGGAAATGAAGATTCGTTTCTCCCAGTGAGACAGGGGAAGTGAAGATAGGTTTGTCCCAGTTAGACAGGGGAAGGTGAAGAGGGGTTTGTCTCAGTGAGACAGGGGAAGTGAAGAGGGCTTTGTCCCAGTTAGACAGGGGAAGTGAAGAGGGGTTTGTTCTAGAAAGACAGGGGATTGAAGATAGGTTTGTCCCAGTTAGACAGGGGAAGGTGAAGAGGGGTTTGTCCCAGTGAGACAGGGGAAGGTGAAAAGGGGTTTGTCTCAGTTAGACAGGGGAAGTGAAGAGGGGTTTGTTCTAGTAAGACAGGGGATTGAAGATAGGTTTGCCCCAGTTAGACAGGGGAAAGTGAACAGGGGTTTGTCCCAGGGAGACAGGGGAAGTGAAGTTAGCTTTGACCCAGTGAGACAGGGGAAGTGAAGATAGGTTTGCCCCAGTTAGACAGGGGAAGTGAAGATGGGTTTGTCCCAGTTAGACAGGGGAAGGTGAAGAGGGGTTTGTCCCAGTGAGACAGGGGAAGTGAAGATTGGCTTGTCCCAGTGAGACAGGGGAAGTGAAGATAGGTTTGTTCCAGTTAGAGATGGGAAATGAAGATTCGTTTGTCCCAGTGAGACAGGGGAAGTGAAGATAGGTTTGTCCCAGTTAGACAGGGGAAGGTGAAGAGGGGTTTGTCTCAGTGAGACAGGGGAAGTGAAGAGGGGTTTGTTCTAGTAAGACAGGGGATTGAAGATAGGTTTGCCCCAGTTAACAGGGGAAAGTGAACAGGGGTTTGTCCCAGTGAGACAGGGGAAGTGAAGTTAGCTTTGACCCAGTGAGGCAGGGGAAGTGAAGATAGGTTTGTCCCAGTTAGAGAGGGGAAATGAAGATTCGTTTGTCCCAGTGAGACAGGGGAAGTGAAGATAAGCTTGTCCCAGTGAGACGGGGGAAGTGAAGATAGGTTTGTCCCAGTTAGACAGGGGAAATGAAGAGGGGTTTTTCCCAGGAATACAGGGGAAGTGAAGATGGGTTTGTCCCAGTTAGACAGGGGAAGGTGAAGAGGGGTTTGTCCCAGTGAGACAGGGGAAGTGAAGATAGGTTTGTCCCAGTTAGACAGGGGAAATGAAGCGGGGTTTTTCCCAGGGAGACAGGGGAAGTGAAGTTAGCTTTGACCCAGTGAGACAGGGGAAGTGAAGATAGGTTTGCCCCAGTTAGACAGGGGAAGTGAAGATGGGTTTGTCCCAGTTAGACAGGGGAAGGTGAAGAGGGGTTTGTCCCAGTGAGACAGGGGAAGTGAAGATTGGCTTGTCCCAGTGAGACAGGGGAAGTGAAGATAGGTTTGTTCCAGTTAGAGATGGGAAATGAAGATTCGTTTGTCCCAGTGAGACAGGGGAAGTGAAGATAGGTTTGTCCCAGTTAGACAGGGGAAGGTGAAGAGGGGTTTGTCTCAGTGAGACAGGGGAAATGAAGCGGGGTTTTTCCCAGGGAGACAGGGGAAGTGAAGTTAGCTTTGACCCAGTGAGACAGGGGAAGTGAAGATAGGTTTGCCCCAGTTAGACAGGGGAAGTGAAGATGGGTTTGTCCCAGTTAGACAGGGGAAGGTGAAGAGGGGTTTGTCCCAGTGAGACAGGGGAAGTGAAGATTGGCTTGTCCCAGTGAGACAGGGGAAGTGAAGATAGGTTTGTTCCAGTTAGAGATGGGAAATGAAGATTCGTTTGTCCCAGTGAGACAGGGGAAGTGAAGATAGGTTTGTCCCAGTTAGACAGGGGAAGGTGAAGAGGGGTTTGTCTCAGTGAGACAGGGGAAGGTGAAGAGGGGTTTGTCCCAGTTAGACAGGGGAAGTGAAGAGGGGTTTGTTCTAGTAAGACAGGGGATTGAAGATAGGTTTGTCCCAGTTAGACAGGGGAAGGTGAAGAGGGGTTTGTCCCAGTGAGACAGGGGAAGGTGAAAAGGGGTTTGTCTCAGTTAGACAGGGGAAGTGAAGAGGGGTTTGTTCTAGTAAGACAGGGGATTGAAGATAGGTTTGCCCCAGTTAGACAGGGGAAAGTGAACAGGGGTTTGTCCCAGTGAGACAGGGGAAGTGAAGTTAGCTTTGACCCAGTGAGACAGGGGAAGTGAAGATAGGTTTGCCCCAGTTAGACAGGGGAAGTGAAGATAGGTTTGTCCCAGTTAGAGAGGGGAAATGAAGATTCGTTTGTCTCAGTGAGACAGGGGAAGTGAAGATAAGCTTGTCCCAGTGAGACGGGGGAAGTGAAGATAGGTTTGTCCCAGTTAGACGGGGGAAATGAAGAGGGGTTTTTCCCAGGGAGACAGGGGAAGTGAAGATGGGTTTGTCGCAGTTAGACAGGGGAAGGTGAAGCGGGGTTTGTCCCTGTGAGACAGGGGACGTGAAGATAGGTTTGTCCCAGTTAGACAGGGGAAATGAAGCGGGGTTTTTCCCAGGGAGACAGGGGAAGTGAAGATTGGTTTGTCCCAATGAGACAGTGGAAGATGAAGATATATTTGTCCCAGTGTGACAGGGGAAGGTGAAGAGGTGTTTGTCCCAGTGAGACAGGGGAAGTGAAGATAGGTTTGTCCAAGTGAGACAGGGGAAGTGAAGAGGGGTTTGTCCCAGTGAGACAGTGGAAGGTGAAGATAGGTTTGCCCCAGTTAGAAAGGGGAAGTAAAGATAGGTTTGTTCCAGTTAGAGAGGGGAAATGAAGAATCGTTTGTCCCAGTGAGACAGGGGAAGTGAAGATAGGTTTGTCCCAGTTAGACAGGGGAAATGAAGCGGGGTTTTTCCCAGGGAGACAGGGGAAGTGAAGATTGGTTTGTCCCAATGAGACAGGGGAAGATGAAGATATATTTGTCCCAGTGTGACAGGGGAATGTGAAGAGGGGTTTGTCCCAGTTAGACAGGGGAAGTGAAGTTAGCTTTGACCCAGTGAGACAGGGGAAGTGAAGATAGGTTTGCCCCAGTTAGACAGGGGAAGTGAAGATGGGTTTGTCCCAGTTAGACAGGGGAAGGTGAAGAGGGGTTTGTCCCAGTGAGACAGGGGAAGTGAAGATTGGCTTGTCCCAGTGAGACAGGGGAAGTGAAGATAGGTTTGTTCCAGTTAGAGATGGGAAATGAAGATTCGTTTGTCCCAGTGAGACAGGGGAAGTGAAGATAGGTTTGTCCCAGTTAGACAGGGGAAGGTGAAGAGGGGTTTGTCTCAGTGAGACAGGGGAAGGTGAAGAGGGGTTTGTCCCAGTTAGACAGGGGAAGTGAAGAGGGGTTTGTTCTAGTAAGACAGGGGATTGAAGATAGGTTTGTCCCAGTTAGACAGGGGAAGGTGAAGAGGGGTTTGTCCCAGTGAGACAGGGGAAGGTGAAAAGGGGTTTGTCCCAGTTAGACAGGGGAAGTGAAGAGGGGTTTGTTCTAGTAAGACAGGGGATTGAAGATAGGTTTGCCCCAGTTAGACAGGGGAAAGTGAACAGGGGTTTGACCAGTGAGATAGGGGAAGTGAAGTTAGCTTTGACCAGTGAGACAGGGGAAGTGAAGATAGGTTTGCCCCAGTTAGACAGGGGAAGTGAAGATAGGTTTGTCCCAGTTAGAGAGGGGAAATGAAGATTCGTTTGTCCCAGTGAGACAGGGGAAGTGAAGATAAGCTTGTCCCAGTGAGACGGGGGAAGTGAAGATAGGTTTGTCCCAGTTAGACAGGGGAAATGAAGAGGGGTTTTTCCCAGGGAGACAGGGGAAGTGAAGATGGGTTTGTCGCAGTTAGACAGGGGAAGGTGAAGAGGAGTTTGTCCCTGTGAGACAGGGGAAGTGAAGATAGGTTTGTCCCAGTTAGACAGGGGAAATGAAGCGGGGTTTTTCCCAGGGAGACAGGGGAAGTGAAGATTGGTTTGTCCCAATGAGACAGTGGAAGATGAAGATATATTTGTCCCAGTGTGACAGGGGAAGGTGAAGAGGTGTTTGTCCCAGTGAGACAGGGGAAGTGAAGATAGGTTTGTCCAAGTGAGACAGGGGAAGTGAAGAGGGGTTTGTCCCAGTGAGACAGTGGAAGGTGAAGATAGGTTTGCCCCAGTTAGAAAGGGGAAGTAAAGATAGGTTTGTTCCAGTTAGAGAGGGGAAATGAAGAATCGTTTGTCCCAGTGAGACAGGGGAAGTGAAGATAGGTTTGTCCCAGTTAGACAGGGGAAATGAAGCGGGGTTTTTCCCAGGGAGACAGGGGAAGTGAAGATTGGTTTGTCCCAATGAGACAGGGGAAGATGAAGATATATTTGTCCCAGTGTGACAGGGGAATGTGAAGAGGGGTTTGTCCCAGTTAGACAGGGGAAGTGAAGTTAGCTTTGACCCAGTGAGACAGGGGAAGTGAAGATAGGTTTGCCCCAGTTCGACAGGGGAAGTGAAGATGGGTTTGTCCCAGTTAGACAGGGGAAGGTGAAGAGGGGTTTGTCCCAGTGAGACAGGGGAAGTGAAGATTGGCTTGTCCCAGTGAGACAGGGGAAGTGAAGATAGGTTTGTTCCAGTTAGAGATGGGAAATGAAGATTCGTTTGTCCCAGTGAGACAGGGGAAGTGAAGATAGGTTTGTCCCAGTTAGACAGGGGAAGGTGAAGAGGGGTTTGTCTCAGTGAGACAGGGGAAGGTGAAGAGGGGTTTGTCCCAGTTAGACAGGGGAAGTGAAGAGGGGTTTGTTCTAGTAAGACAGGGGATTGAAGATAGGTTTGTCCCAGTTAGACATGGGAAGGTGAAGAGGGGTTTGTCCCAGTGAGACAGGGGAAGGTGAAAAGGGGTTTGTCCCAGTTAGACAGGGGAAGTGAAGAGGGGTTTGTTCTAGTAAGACAGGGGATTGAAGATAGGTTTGCCCCAGTTAGACAGGGGAAAGTGAACAGGGGTTTGACCAGTGAGACAGGGGAAGTGAAGTTAGCTTTGACCAGTGAGACAGGGGAAGTGAAGATAGGTTTGCCCCAGTTAGACAGGGGAAGTGAAGATAGGTTTGTCCCAGTTAGAGAGGGGAAATGAAGATTCGTTTGTCCCAGTGAGACAGGGGAAGTGAAGATAAGCTTGTCCCAGTGAGACGGGGGAAGTGAAGATAGGTTTGTCCCAGTTAGACAGGGGAAATGAAGAGGGGTTTTTCCCAGGGAGACAGGGGAAGTGAAGATGGGTTTGTCGCAGTTAGACAGGGGAAGGTGAAGAGGGGTTTGTACCTGTGAGACAGGGGAAGTGAAGATAGGTTTGTCCCAGTTAGACAGGGGAAATGAAGCGGGGTTTTTCCCAGGGAGACAGGGGAAGTGAAGATTGGTTTGTCCCAGTGAGACAGTGGAAGATGAAGATATATTTGTCCCAGTGTGACAGGGGAAGGTGAAGAGGTGTTTGTCCCAGTGAGACAGGGGAAGTGAAGATAGGTTTGTCCAAGTGAGACAGGGGAAGTGAAGAGGGGTTTGTCCCAGTGAGACAGTGGAAGGTGAAGATAGGTTTGCCCCAGTTAGAAAGGGGAAGTAAAGATAGGTTTGTTCCAGTTAGAGAGGGGAAATGAAGAATCGTTTGTCCCAGTGAGACAGGGGAAGGTGAAGAGGGGTTTGTCCCAGTTAGACAGGGGAAGTGAAGACGGGTTTGTTCTAGTAAGACAGTGGATTGAAGATAGGTTTGCCCCAGTTATACAGGGGAAAGTGAACAGGGGTTTGTCCCAGTGAGACAGGGGAAGTGAAGTTAGCTTTGACCCAGTGAGACAGGGGAAGTGAAGATAGGTTTGTCCCAGTGAGACAGGGAAAGTGAAGATAAGTTTGCGCCAGTTAGACAGGGGAACTGAAGAAAGGTTTGTCCAAGAGAGACAGGGGAAGTGAAGATAGGTTTGTTCCAGTTAGACAGGGGAAATGAAAATAGGTTTGTCCAAGTGAGACAGGGGAAGTGAAGAGGGGTTTGTTCCAGTTAGACAGGGGAAGTGAAGATAAGTTTGTTCCAGTTAGACAGGGGAAGGTGAAGATAGGTATGTCCCAGACTACAGGGGAAATGAAGATAGGTTTGCCCAGTGAGACAGGGGAAGTGAAGATAGGTTTGTCCCAGTGAGACAGGGGAAGGTGAAGAGGGGTTTGTCCCAGTGAGACAGGAGAAGCGAAGATAGGTTTGTCCCAGTGAGACAGGGGAAGGTGAAGATAGGTTTGTCCCAGTTAGGCATGGAAGGTGAAGAAAGGTTTCTTCCAGTGAGACAGGGGAAGGTGAAGAGGGGTTTGTCCCAGTGAGACAGGGGAATTTGAAGATAGGTTTGCCCCAGTTAGACAGGGGAAGTTAAGAGGGGTTTGTCCCTGTGAGACAGGGGAAGTGAAGTTAGCTTTGACCCAGTGAGACAGGGGAAGGTGAAGATAGGTTTGCCCCAGTTAGACAGGGGAAGTGAAGATAGGTTTGTCCCAGTAAGAGAGGGGAAATGAAGATTCGTTTGTCCCAGTAAGACAGGGGAAGTGAAGATAGGTTTGTCCCAGTTAGACAGGGGAAAGTGAAGAGGGGTTAGTCCCAGTGAGACAGGGGAAGGTGAAGAGGGGTTTGTCCCAGTGAGACAGGGGAAGTGAAGTTAGCTTTGACCCAGTGAGACTGGGGAAGTGAAGATAGGTTTGCCCCAGTTAGACAGGGGAAGTGAAGATAGGTTTGTCCCAGTTAGAGAGGGGAAATGAAGATTCATTTGTCCCAGTAAGACAGGGGAAGTGAAGATAGGTTTGTCCCAGTTAGACAGCGGAAGGTGAAGAGGGATTAGTCCCAGTGAGACAGGGGAAGGTGAAGAGGGGGTTGTCCCAGTGAGACAGGGGAAGTGAAGTTAGCTTTGACCCAGTGAGACTGGGGAAGTGAAGATAGGTTTGCCCCAGTTAGACAGGGGAAGTGAAGATAGGTTTGTCCCAGTTAGAGAGGGGAAATGAAGATTCATTTGTCCCAGTGAGACAGGGGAAGGTGAAGATAGGTTTGTCCCAGTTAGGCATGGAAGGTGAAGAAAGGTTTGTTCCAGTGAGACAGGGGAAGGTGAAGAGGGGTTTGTCCCAGTGAGACAGGGGAAGGTGAAGATAGATTTGCCCCAGTTAGACAGGGGAAGTGAAGATAGGTTTGTCCCAGTTAGACAGGGGAAGTGAAGATAAGTTTGTTCCAGTTAGACAGGGGAAGGTGAAGATAGGTATGTCCCAGACTACAGGGGAAGTGAAGATAGGTTTGTCCCAGTTAGAGAGGGGAAATGAAGATTCATTTGTCCCAGTTAGACAGGGGAAATGAAGAGGGGTTTTTCCCAGGGAGACAGGGGAAGTGAAGATGGGTTTGTCCCAGTTAGACAGGGGAAGGTGAAGAGGGGTTTGTCCCAGTAAGACAGGGGAAGTGAAGATAGGTTTGTCCCAGTTAGACAGGGGAAGTGAAGGGGGGTTTGTCCCAGTGAGACAGGGGAAGGTGAAGATAGGTTTGCCCCAGTTAGACAGGGGAAGTGAAGATAGGTTTGTTCCAGTTAGAGAGGGGAAATGAAGATTCGTTTGTCCCAGTGAGACAGGGGAAGGTGAAGAGGGGTTTGTCCCAGTTAGACAGGGGAAGTGAAGAGGGGTTTGTCCTAGTAAGACAGGGGATTGAAGATAGGTTTGCCGCAGTTAGACAGGGGAAAGAGAACAGGGGTTTGTCCCAGTGAGACAGGGGAAGGTGAAGAGGGGTTTGTTCTAGTATGACAAGGGATTGAAGATATGTTTGTCCCAGTTAGACAGGGGAAGGTGAAGAGGGGTTTGTCCCAGTGAGACAGGGGAAGGTGAAGAGGGGTTTGTCCCAGTTAGACAGGGGAAGAGAAGAGTGGTTTGTTCTAGTAAGACAGGGGATTGAAGATAGGTTTGCCCTAGTTAGACAGGGGAAAGTGAACAGGGGTTTGTCCCAGTGAGACAGGGGAAGAGAAGTTAGCTTTGACCCAGTGAGACAGCGGAAGTGAAGATAGGTTTGCCCCAGTTAGACAGGGGAAGTGAAGATAGGTTTGTCCCAGTTAGAGAGGGGAAGTGAAGATTTGTTTGTCCCAGTGAGACAGGGGAAGGTGAAGAGGGGTTTGTCACAGTTAGACAGTGGAAGTGAAGAGGGGTTTGTCCCAGTTAGAGAGGGGAAATGAAGATTCGTTTGTCCCAGTAAGACAGGGGAAATGAAGATAGGTTTGCCCCAGTTAAACAGGGGAAAGTGAACAGGGGTTTGTCCCATTGAGACAGGGGAAGTGAAGTTAGCTTTGACCCAGTGAGACAGGGGAAGTGAAGATAGGGTTGCCCCAGTTAGACAGGGGAAGTGAAGATAGGTTTGTCCCAGTGAGACGGGGGAAGTGAAAATAGGTTTGTCCCAGTTAGACAGGGGAAGGTGAAGAGGGGTTTGTCCCAGTGAGACAGGGGAAGGTGAAGAGGGGTTTGTCCCAGTTAGACAGGGGAAGTGAAGAGGGGTTTGTTCTAGTAAGACAGGGGATTGAAGATAGGTTTGCCGCAGTTAGACAGGGGAAAGAGAACCGGGGTTTGTCCCAGTGAGACAGGGGAAGTGAAGATATGTTTGCCCCAGTTAGACAGGGGAAGTGAAGATAGGTTTGTCCCAGTTAGAGAGGGGAAATGAAGATTTGTTTGTCCCAGTGAGACAGGGGAAGTGAAGACAGGATTGTCCCAGTTAGACAGGGGAAGGTGATGAACGGTTTCTCCCAGTTTGACAGGGGAAGGTGAAGTGGGGCTTGTTCCAGAGAGACAGGGCAAGTAGAACAGGGGTTTGTCCCAGAGAGACAGTGGAAGGTGAAGATAGGTTTGTTCCAGTGAGACAGGGGGAGGTGAAGAAAGGTTTGTCCCAGTTAGACAGGGGAAGGTGAAGATAGGTTTGCCCCAGTTAGACAGGGGAAGTGAAGATGGGTTTGTCCCAGTTAGACAGGGGAAGGTGAAGAGGGGTTTGTCCCAGTGAGACAGGGGAAGTGAAGATTGGCTTGTCCCAGTGAGACAGGGGAAGTGAAGATAGGTTTGTTCCAGTTAGAGATGGGAAATGAAGATTCGTTTGTCCCAGTGAGACAGGGGAAGTGAAGATAGGTTTGTCCCAGTTAGACAGGGGAAGGTGAAGAGGGGTTTGTCTCAGTGAGACAGGGGAAGGTGAAGAGGGGTTTGTCCCAGTTAGACAGGGGAAGTGAAGAGGGGTTTGTTCTAGTAAGACAGGGGATTGAAGATAGGTTTGTCCCAGTTAGACAGGGGAAGGTGAAGAGGGGTTTGTCCCAGTGAGACAGGGGAAGGTGAAAAGGGGTTTGTCCCAGTTAGACAGGGGAAGTGAAGAGGGGTTTGTTCTAGTAAGACAGGGGATTGAAGATAGGTTTGCCCCAGTTAGACAGGGGAAAGTGAACAGGGGTTTGACCAGTGAGACAGGGGAAGTGAAGTTAGCTTTGACCAGTGAGACAGGGGAAGTGAAGATAGGTTTGCCCCAGTTAGACAGGGGAAGTGAAGATAGGTTTGTCCCAGTTAGAGAGGGGAAATGAAGATTCGTTTGTCCCAGTGAGACAGGGGAAGTGAAGATAAGCTTGTCCCAGTGAGACGGGGGAAGTGAAGATAGGTTTGTCCCAGTTAGACAGGGGAAATGAAGAGGGGTTTTTCCCAGGGAGACAGGGGAAGTGAAGATGGGTTTGTCGCAGTTAGACAGGGGAAGGTGAAGAGGGGTTTGTACCTGTGAGACAGGGGAAGTGAAGATAGGTTTGTCCCAGTTAGACAGGGGAAATGAAGCGGGGTTTTTCCCAGGGAGACAGGGGAAGTGAAGATTGGTTTGTCCCAGTGAGACAGTGGAAGATGAAGATATATTTGTCCCAGTGTGACAGGGGAAGGTGAAGAGGTGTTTGTCCCAGTGAGACAGGGGAAGTGAAGATAGGTTTGTCCAAGTGAGACAGGGGAAGTGAAGAGGGGTTTGTCCCAGTGAGACAGTGGAAGGTGAAGATAGGTTTGCCCCAGTTAGAAAGGGGAAGTAAAGATAGGTTTGTTCCAGTTAGAGAGGGGAAGGTGAAGAGGGGTTTGTCCCAGTTAGACAGGGGAAGTGAAGACGGGTTTGTTCTAGTAAGACAGTGGATTGAAGATAGGTTTGCCCCAGTTATACAGGGGAAAGTGAACAGGGGTTTGTCCCAGTGAGACAGGGGAAGTGAAGTTAGCTTTGACCCAGTGAGACAGGGGAAGTGAAGATAGGTTTGTCCCAGTGAGACAGGGAAAGTGAAGATAAGTTTGCGCCAGTTAGACAGGGGAACTGAAGATAGGTTTGTCCAAGAGAGACAGGGGAAGTGAAGATAGGTTTGTTCCAGTTAGACAGGGGAAATGAAAATAGGTTTGTCCAAGTGAGACAGGGGAAGTGAAGAGGGGTTTGTTCCAGTTAGACAGGGGAAGTGAAGATAAGTTTGTTCCAGTTAGACAGGGGAAGGTGAAGAGGGGTTTGTCCCAGTGAGACAGGAGAAGCGAAGATAGGTTTGTCCCAGTGAGACACGGGAAGGTGAAGATAGGTTTGTCCCAGTTAGGCATGGAAGGTGAAGAAAGGTTTGTTCCAGTGAGACAGGGGAAGGTGAAGAGGGGTTTGTCCCAGTGAGACAGGGGAATTTGAAGATAGGTTTGCCCCAGTTAGACAGGGGAAGTTAAGAGGGGTTTGTCCCTGTGAGACAGGGGAAGTGAAGTTAGCTTTGACCCAGTGAGACAGGGGAAGGTGAAGATAGGTTTGCCCCAGTTAGACAGGGGAAGTGAAGATAGGTTTGTCCCAGTAAGAGAGGGGAAATGAAGATTCGTTTGTCCCAGTAAGACAGGGGAAGTGAAGATAGGTTTGTCCCAGTTAGACAGGGGAAGGTGAAGAGGGATTAGTCCCAGTGAGACAGGGGAAGGTGAAGAGGGGGTTGTCCCAGTGAGACAGGGGAAGTGAAGTTAGCTTTGACCCAGTGAGACTGGGGAAGTGAAGATAGGTTTGCCCCAGTTAGACAGGGGAAGTGAAGATCGGTTTGTCCCAGTTAGAGAGGGGAAATGAAGATTCATTTGTCCCAGTGAGACAGGGGAAGGTGAAGATAGGTTTGTCCCAGTTAGGCATGGAAGGTGAAGAAAGGTTTGTTCCAGTGAGACAGGGGAAGTGAAGTTAGCTTTGACCCAGTGAGACAGGGGAAGGTGAAGATAGATTTGCCCCAGTTAGACAGGGGAAGTGAAGATAGGTTTGTCCCATTAAGAGAGGGGAAATGAAGATTCGTTTGTCCCAGTAAGACAAGGGAAGTGAAGATAGGTTTGTCCCAGTTAGACAGGGGAAGGTGAAGAGGGGTTAGTCCCAGTGAGACAGGGGAAGGTGAAGAGGGGTTTGTCCCAGTGAGACAGGGGAAGTGAAGTTAGCTTTGACCCAGTGAGACTGGGGAAGTGAAGATAGGTTTGTCCCAGATAGACAGGGGAAGTGAAGATACGTTTGTCCCAGTTAGAGAGGGGAAATGAAGATTCATTTGTCCCAGTAAGACAGGGGAAGTGAAGATAGGTTTGTCCCAGTTAGACAGGGGAAGGAGAAGAGGGGTTAGTCCCAGTGAGACAGGGGAAGGTGAGGAGGGGTTTGTTCCAGTTAGACAGGGGAAGTGAAGATAAGTTTGTTCCAGTTAGACAGGGGAAGGTGAAGATAGGTATGTCCCAGACTACAGGGGAAGTGAAGATAGGTTTGTCCCAGTTAGAGAGGGGAAATGAAGATTCATTTGTCCCAGTTAGACAGGGGAAATGAAGAGGGGTTTTTCCCAGGGAGACAGGGGAAGTGAAGATGGGTTTGTCCCAGTTAGACAGGGGAAGGTGAAGAGGGGTTTGTTCCAGTTAGACAGGGGAAGTGAAGATAAGTTTGTTCCAGTTAGACAGGGGAAGGTGAAGATAGGTATGTCCCAGACTACAGGGGAAGTGAAGATAGGTTTGTCCCAGTTAGAGAGGGGAAATGAAGATTCATTTGTCCCAGTTAGACAGGGGAAATGAAGAGGGGTTTTTCCCAGGGAGACAGGGGAAGTGAAGATGGGTTTGTCCCAGTTAGACAGGGGAAGGTGAAGAGGGGTTTGTCCCAGTAAGACAGGGGAAGTGAAGATAGGTTTGTCCCAGTTAGACAGGGGAAGTGAAGGGGGGTTTGTCCCAGTGAGACAGGGGAAGGTGAAGATAGGTTTGCCCCAGTTAGACAGGGGAAGTGAAGATAGGTTTGTTCCAGTTAGAGAGGGGAAATGAAGATTCGTTTGTCCCAGTGAGACAGGGGAAGGTGAAGAGGGGTTTGTCCCAGTTAGACAGGGGAAGTGAAGAGGGGTTTGTCCTAGTAAGACAGGGGATTGAAGATAGGTTTGCCGCAGTTAGACAGGGGAAAGAGAACAGGGGTTTGTCCCAGTGAGACAGGGGAAGGTGAAGAGGGGTTTGTTCTAGTATGACAAGGGATTGAAGATATGTTTGTCCCAGTTAGACAGGGGAAGGTGAAGAGGGGTTTGTCCCAGTGAGACAGGGGAAGGTGAAGAGGGGTTTGTCCCAGTTAGACAGGGGAAGAGAAGAGTGGTTTGTTCTAGTAAGACAGGGGATTGAAGATAGGTTTGCCCTAGTTAGACAGGGGAAAGTGAACAGGGGTTTGTCCCAGTGAGACAGGGGAAGAGAAGTTAGCTTTGACCCAGTGAGACAGCGGAAGTGAAGATAGGTTTGCCCCAGTTAGACAGGGGAAGTGAAGATAGGTTTGTCCCAGTTAGAGAGGGGAAGTGAAGATTTGTTTGTCCCAGTGAGACAGGGGAAGGTGAAGAGGGGTTTGTCACAGTTAGACAGTGGAAGTGAAGAGGGGTTTGTCCCAGTTAGAGAGGGGAAATGAAGATTCGTTTGTCCCAGTAAGACAGGGGAAATGAAGATAGGTTTGCCCCAGTTAAACAGGGGAAAGTGAACAGGGGTTTGTCCCATTGAGACAGGGGAAGTGAAGTTAGCTTTGACCCAGTGAGACAGGGGAAGTGAAGATAGGGTTGCCCCAGTTAGACAGGGGAAGTGAAGATAGGTTTGTCCCAGTGAGACGGGGGAAGTGAAAATAGGTTTGTCCCAGTTAGACAGGGGAAGGTGAAGAGGGGTTTGTCCCAGTGAGACAGGGGAAGGTGAAGAGGGGTTTGTCCCAGTTAGACAGGGGAAGTGAAGAGGGGTTTGTTCTAGTAAGACAGGGGATTGAAGATAGGTTTGCCGCAGTTAGACAGGGGAAAGAGAACCGGGGTTTGTCCCAGTGAGACAGGGGAAGTGAAGATATGTTTGCCCCAGTTAGACAGGGGAAGTGAAGATAGGTTTGTCCCAGTTAGAGAGGGGAAATGAAGATTTGTTTGTCCCAGTGAGACAGGGGAAGTGAAGACAGGATTGTCCCAGTTAGACAGGGGAAGGTGATGAACGGTTTCTCCCAGTTTGACAGGGGAAGGTGAAGTGGGGCTTGTTCCAGAGAGACAGGGCAAGTAGAACAGGGGTTTGTCCCAGAGAGACAGTGGAAGGTGAAGATAGGTTTGTTCCAGTGAGACAGGGGGAGGTGAAGAAAGGTTTGTCCCAGTTAGACAGGGGAAGGTGAAGATAGGTTTGCCCCAGTTAGACAGGGGAAGTGAAGATGGGTTTGTCCCAGTTAGACAGGGGAAGGTGAAGAGGGGTTTGTCCCAGTGAGACAGGGGAAGTGAAGATTGGCTTGTCCCAGTGAGACAGGGGAAGTGAAGATAGGTTTGTTCCAGTTAGAGATGGGAAATGAAGATTCGTTTGTCCCAGTGAGACAGGGGAAGTGAAGATAGGTTTGTCCCAGTTAGACAGGGGAAGGTGAAGAGGGGTTTGTCTCAGTGAGACAGGGGAAGGTGAAGAGGGGTTTGTCCCAGTTAGACAGGGGAAGTGAAGAGGGGTTTGTTCTAGTAAGACAGGGGATTGAAGATAGGTTTGTCCCAGTTAGACAGGGGAAGGTGAAGAGGGGTTTGTCCCAGTGAGACAGGGGAAGGTGAAAAGGGGTTTGTCTCAGTTAGACAGGGGAAGTGAAGAGGGGTTTGTTCTAGTAAGACAGGGGATTGAAGATAGGTTTGCCCCAGTTAGACAGGGGAAAGTGAACAGGGGTTTGTCCCAGTGAGACAGGGGAAGTGAAGTTAGCTTTGACCCAGTGAGACAGGGGAAGTGAAGATAGGTTTGCCCCAGTTAGACAGGGGAAGTGAAGATAGGTTTGCCCAGTTAGAGAGGGGAAATGAAGATTCGTTTGTCCCAGTGAGACAGGGGAAGTGAAGATAAGCTTGTCCCAGTGAGACGGGGGAAGTGAAGATAGGTTTGTCGCAGTTAGACAGGGGAAGGTGAAGAGGGGTTTGTACCTGTGAGACAGGGGAAGTGAAGATAGGTTTGTCCCAGTTAGACAGGGGAAATGAAGCGGTGTTTTTCCCAGGGAGACAGGGGAAGTGAAGATTGGTTTGTCCCAATGAGACAGTGGAAGATGAAGATATATTTGTCCCAGTGTGACAGGGGAAGGTGAAGAGGTGTTTGTCCCAGTGAGACAGGGGAAGTGAAGATAGGTTTGTCCAAGTGAGACAGGGGAAGTGAAGAGGGGTTTGTCCCAGTGAGACAGTGGAAGGTGAAGATAGGTTTGCCCCAGTTAGAAAGGGGAAGTAAAGATAGGTTTGTTCCAGTTAGAGAGGGGAAATGAAGAATCGTTTGTCCCAGTGAGACAGGGGAAGGTGAAGAGGGGTTTGTCCCAGTTAGACAGGGGAAGTGAAGACGGGTTTGTTCTAGTAAGACAGTGGATTGAAGATAGGTTTGCCCCAGTTATACAGGGGAAAGTGAACAGGGGTTTGTCCCAGTGAGACAGGGGAAGTGAAGTTAGCTTTGACCCAGTGAGACAGGGGAAGTGAAGATAGGTTTGTCCCAGTAAGACAGGGAAAGTGAAGATAAGTTTGCGCCAGTTAGACAGGGGAACTGAAGATAGGTTTGTCCAAGAGAGACAGGGGAAGTGAAGATAGGTTTGTTCCAGTTAGACAGGGGAAATGAAAATAGGTTTGTCCAAGTGAGACAGGGGAAGTGAAGAGGGGTTTGTTCCAGTTAGACAGGGGAAGTGAAGATAAGTTTGTTCCAGTTAGACAGGGGAAGGTGAAGATAGGTATGTCCCAGACTACAGGGGAAATGAAGATAGGTTTGCCCAGTGAGACAGGGGAAGTGAAGATAGGTTTGTCCCAGTGAGACAGGGGAAGGTGAAGAGGGGTTTGTCCCAGTGAGACAGGAGAAGCGAAGATAGGTTTGTCCCAGTGAGACAGGGGAAGGTGAAGATAGGTTTGTCCCAGTTAGGCATGGAAGGTGAAGAAAGGTTTGTTCCAGTGAGACAGGGGAAGGTGAAGAGGGGTTTGTCCCAGTGAGACAGGGGAATTTGAAGATAGGTTTGCCCCAGTTAGACAGGGGAAGTGAAGAGGGGTTTGTCCCAGTGAGACAGGGGAAGTGAAGTTAGCTTTGACCCAGTGAGACAGGGGAAGGTGAAGATAGGTTTGCCCCAGTTAGACAGGGGAAGTGAAGATAGGTTTGTCCCAGTAAGAGAGGGGAAATGAAGATTCGTTTGTCCCAGTAAGACAGGGGAAGTGAAGATAGGTTTGTCCCAGTTAGACAGGGGAAGGTGAAGAGGGATTAGTCCCAGTGAGACAGGGGAAGGTGAAGTTAGCTTTGAGCCAGTGAGACTGGGGAAGTGAAGATAGGTTTGCCCCAGTTAGACAGGGGAAGTGAAGATAGGTTTGTCCCAGTTAGAGAGGGGAAATGAAGATTCATTTGTCCCAGTAAGACAGGGGAACTGAAGATAGGTTTGTCCCAGTTAGACAGGGGAAGGTGAAGAGGGATTAGTCCCAGTGAGACAGGGGAAGGTGAAGAGGGGTTTGTCCCAGTGAGACAGGGGAAGTGAAGTTAGCTTTGACCCAGTGAGACTGGGGAAGTGAAGATAGGTTTGCCCCAGTTAGACAGGGGAAGTGAAGATAGGTTTGTCCCAGTTAGAGAGGGGAAATGAAGATTCATTTGTCCCAGTGAGACAGGGGAAGGTGAAGATAGGTTTGTCCCAGTTAGGCATGGAAGGTGAAGATAGGTTTGTTCCAGTGAGACAGGGGAAGGTGAAGAGGTGTTTGTCCCAGTGAGACAGGGGAAGGTGAAGATAGATTTGCCCCAGTTAGACAGGGGAAGTGAAGATAGGTTTGTCCCAGTAAGAGAGGGGAAATGAAGATTCATTTGTCCCAGTAAGACAAGGGAAGTGAAGATAGGTTTGTCCCAGTTAGACAGGGGAAGGTGAAGAGGGGTTAGTCCCAGTGAGACAGGGGAAGGTGAAGAGGGGTTTGTCCCAGTGAGACAGGGGAAGTGAAGTTAGCTTTGACCCAGTGAGACTGGGGAAGTGAAGATAGGTTTGGCCCAGATAGACAGGGGAAGTGAAGATACGTTTGTCCCAGTTAGAGAGGGGAAATGAAGATTAATTTGTCCCAGTAAGATAGGGGAAGTGAAGATAGGTTTGTCCCAGTTAGACAGGGGAAGGAGAAGAGGGGTTAGTCCCAGTGAGACAGGGGAAGGTGAAGAGGGGTTTGTTCCAGTTAGACAGGGGAAGTGAAGATAAGTTTGTTCCAGTTAGACAGGGGAAGGTGATGATAGGTATGTCCCAGACTACAGGGGAAGTGAAGATAGGTTTGTCCCAGTTAGAGAGGGGAAATGAAGATTCATTTGTCCCAGTTAGACAGGGGAAATGAAGAGGGGTTTTTCCCAGGGAGACAGGGGAAGTGAAGATGGGTTTGTCCCAGTTAGACAGGGGAAGGTGAAGAGGTGTTTGTCCCAGTAAGACAGGGGAAGTGAAGATAGGTTTGTCCCAGTTAGACAGGGGAAGTGAAGGGGGGTTTGTCCCAGTGAGACAGGGGAAGGTGAAGATAGGTTTGCCCCAGTTAGACAGGGGAAGTGAAGATAGGTTTGTTCCAGTTAGAGAGGGGAAATGAAGATTCGTTTGTCCCAGTGAGACAGGGGAAGGTGAAGAGGGGTTTGTCCCAGTTAGACAGGGGAAGTGAAGAGGGGTTTGTCCTAGTAAGACAGGGGATTGAAGATAGGTTTGCCGCAGTTAGACAGGGGAAAGAGAACAGGGGTTTGTCCCAGTGAGACAGGGGAAGGTGAAGAGGGGTTTTTTTCTAGTATGACAAGGGATTGAAGATATGTTTGTCCCAGTTAGACAGGGGAAGGTGAAGAGGGGTTTGTCCCAGTGAGACAGCGGAAGGTGAAGAGGGGTTTGTCCCAGTTAGACAGGGGAAGAGAAGAGTGGTTTGTTCTAGTAAGACAGGGGATTGAAGATAGGTTTGCCCTAGTTAGACAGGGGAAAGTGAACAGGGGTTTGTCCCAGTGAGACAGGGGAAGAGAAGTTAGCTTTGACCCAGTGAGACAGCGGAAGTGAAGATAGGTTTGCCCCAGTTAGACAGGGGAAGTGAAGATAGGTTTGTCCCAGTTAGAGAGGGGAAGTGAAGATTTGTTTGTCCCAGTGAGACAGGGGAAGGTGAAGAGGGGTTTGTCACAGTTAGACAGTGGAAGTGAAGAGGGGTTTGTCCCAGTTAGAGAGGGGAAATGAAGATTCGTTTGTCCCAGTAAGACAGGGGAAATGAAGATAGGTTTGCCCCAGTTAAACAGGGGAAAGTGAACAGGGGTTTGTCCCATTGAGACAGGGGAAGTGAAGTTAGCTTTGACCCAGTGAGACAGGGGAAGTGAAGATAGGGTTGCCCCAGTTAGACAGGGGAAGTGAAGATAGGTTTGTCCCAGTGAGACGGGGGAAGTGAAAATAGGTTTGTCCCAGTTAGACAGGGGAAGGTGAAGAGGGGTTTGTCCCAGTGAGACAGGGGAAGGTGAAGAGGGGTTTGTCCCAGTTAGACAGGGGAAGTGAAGAGGGGTTTGTTCTAGTAAGACAGGGGATTGAAGATAGGTTTGCCGCAGTTAGACAGGGGAAAGAGAACCGGGGTTTGTCCCAGTGAGACAGGGGAAGTGAAGATATGTTTGCCCCAGTTAGACAGGGGAAGTGAAGATAGGTTTGTCCCAGTTAGAGAGGGGAAATGAAGATTTGTTTGTCCCAGTGAGACAGGGGAAGTGAAGACAGGATTGTCCCAGTTAGACAGGGGAAGGTGATGAACGGTTTCTCCCAGTTTGACAGGGGAAGGTGAAGTGGGGCTTGTTCCAGAGAGACAGGGCAAGTAGAACAGGGGTTTGTCCCAGAGAGACAGTGGAAGGTGAAGATAGGTTTGTTCCAGTGAGACAGGGGGAGGTGAAGAAAGGTTTGTCCCAGTTAGACAGGGGAAGGTGAAGATAGGTTTGTCCCAGTGAGACAGGGGAAGTGAAGATTGGCTTGTCCCTGTGAGACAGGGGAAGTGAAGATAGGTTTGTTCCAGTTAGAGATGGGAAATGAAGATTCGTTTGTCCCAGTGAGACAGGGGAAGTGAAGATAGGTTTGTCCCAGTTAGACAGGGGAAGGCGAAGAGGGGTTTGTCTCAGTGAGACAGGGGAAGGTGAAAAGGGGTTTGTCCCAGTTAGACAGGGGAAGTGAAGAGGGGTTTGTTCTAGTAAGACAGGGGATTGAAGATAGGTTTGCCCCAGTTAGACAGGGGAAAGTGAACAGGGGTTTGTCCCAGTGAGACAGGGGAAGTGAAGTTAGCTTTGACCCAGTGAGGCAGGGGAAGTGAAGATAGGTTTGCCCCAGTTAGACAGGGGAAGTGAAGATAGGTTTGTCCCAGTTAGAGAGGGGAAATGAAGATTCGTTTGTCCCAGTGAGACAGGGGAAGTGAAGATAAGCTTGTCCCAGTGAGACGGGGGAAGTGAAGATAGGTTTGTCCCAGTTAGACAGGGGAAATGAAGAGGGGTTTTTCCCAGGGAGACAGGGGAAGTGAAGATGGGTTTGTCCCAGTTAGACAGGGGAAGGTGAAGAGGGGTTTGTCCCAGTGAGACAGGGGAAGTGAAGATAGGTTTGTCCCAGTTAGACAGGGGAAATGAAGCGGGGTTTTTCCCAGGGAGACAGGGGAAGTGAAGATTGGTTTGTCCCAATGAGACAGGGGAAGATGAAGATATATTTGTCCCAGTGTGACAGGGGAATGTGAAGAGGGGTTTGTCCCAGTTAGACAGGGGAAGTGAAGTTAGCTTTGACCCAGTGAGACAGGGGAAGTGAAGATAGGTTTGCCCCAGTTAGACAGGGGAAGTGAAGATGGGTTTGTCCCAGTTAGACAGGGGAAGGTGAAGAGGGGTTTGTCCCAGTGAGACTGGGGAAGTGAAGATTGGCTTGTCCCAGTGAGACAGGGGAAGTGAAGATAGGTTTGTTCCAGTTAGAGATGGGAAATGAAGATTCGTTTGTCCCAGTGAGACAGGGGAAGTGAAGATAGGTTTGTTCCAGTTAGAGATGGGAAATGAAGATTCGTTTGTCTCAGTGAGACAGGGGAAGGTGAAGAGGGGTTTGTCCCAGTTAGACAGGGGAAGTGAAGAGGGGTTTGTTCTAGTAAGACAGGGGATTGAAGATAGGTTTGTCCCAGTTAGACAGGGGAAGGTGAAGAGGGGTTTGTCCCAGTGAGACAGGGGAAGGTGAAAAGGGGTTTGTCTCAGTTAGACAGGGGAAGTGAAGAGGGGTTTGTTCTAGTAAGACAGGGGATTGAAGATAGGTTTGCCCCAGTTAGACAGGGGAAAGTGAACAGGGGTTTGTCCCAGTGAGACAGGGGAAGTGAAGTTAGCTTTGACCCAGTGAGACAGGGGAAGTGAAGATAGGTTTGCCCCAGTTAGACAGGGGAAGTGAAGATAGGTTTGTCCCAGTAAGAGAGGGGAAATGAAGATTTGTTTGTCCCAGTGAGACAGGGGAAGTGAAGATAAGCTTGTCCCAGTGAGACGGGGGAAGTGAAGATAGGTTTGTCCCAGTTAGACAGGGGAAATGAAGAGGGGTTTTTCCCAGGGAGACAGGGGAAGTGAAGATGGGTTTGTCGCAGTTAGACAGGGGAAGGTGAAGAGGGGTTTGTCCCTGTGAGACAGGGGAAGTGAAGATAGGTTTGTCCCAGTTAGACAGGGGAAATGAAGCGGGGTTTTTCCCAGGGAGACAGGGGAAGTGAAGATTGGTTTGTCCCAATGAGACAGTGGAAGATGAAGATATATTTGTCCCAGTGTGACAGGGGAAGGTGAAGAGGTGTTTGTCCCAGTGAGACAGGGGAAGTGAAGATAGGTTTGTCCAAGTGAGACAGGGGAAGTGAAGAGGGGTTTGTCCCAGTGAGACAGTGGAAGGTGAAGATAGGTTTGCCCCAGTTAGAAAGGGGAAGTAAAGATAGGTTTGTTCCAGTTAGAGAGGGGAAATGAAGAATCGTTTGTCCCAGTGAGACAGGGGAAGGTGAAGAGGGGTTTGTCCCAGTTAGACAGGGGAAGTGAAGACGGGTTTGTTCTAGTAAGACAGTGGATTGAAGATAGGTTTGCCCCAGTTATACAGGGGAAAGTGAACAGGGGTTTGTCCCAGTGAGACAGGGGAAGTGAAGTTAGCTTTGACCCAGTGAGACAGGGGAAGTGAAGATAGGTTTGTCCCAGTGAGACAGGGAAAGTGAAGATAAGTTTGCGCCAGTTAGACAGGGGAACTGAAGATAGGTTTGTCCAAGAGAGACAGGGGAAGTGAAGATAGGTTTGTTCCAGTTAGACAGGGGAAATGAAAATAGGTTTGTCCAAGTGAGACAGGGGAAGTGAAGAGGGGTTTGTTCCAGTTAGACAGGGGAAGTGAAGATAAGTTTGTTCCAGTTAGACAGGGGAAGGTGAAGATAGGTATGTCCCAGACTACAGGGGAAATGCAGATAGGTTTGCCCAGTGAGACAGGGGAAGTGAAGATAGGTTTGTCCCAGTGAGACAGGGGAAGGTGAAGAGGGGTTTGTCCCAGTGAGACAGGAGAAGCGAAGATAGGTTTGTCCCAGTGAGACAGGGGAAGGTGAAGATAGGTTTGTCCCAGTTAGGCATGGAAGGTGAAGAAAGGTTTGTTCCAGTGAGACAGGGGAAGGTGAAGAGGGGTTTGTCCCAGTGAGACAGGGGAATTTGAAGATAGGTTTGCCCCAGTTAGACAGGGGAAGTGAAGAGGGGTTTGTCCCAGTGAGACAGGGGAAGTGAAGTTAGCTTTGACCCAGTGAGACAGGGGAAGGTGAAGATAGGTTTGCCCCAGTTAGACAGGGGAAGTGAAGATAGGTTTGTCCCAGTAAGAGAGGGGAAATGAAGATTCGTTTGTCCCAGTAAGACAGGGGAAGTGAAGATAGGTTTGTCCCAGTTAGACAGGGGAAGGTGAAGAGGGGTTAGTCCCAGTGAGACAGGGGAAGGTGAAGAGGGGTTTGTCCCAGTGAGACAGGGGAAGTGAAGTTAGCTTTGAGCCAGTGAGACTGGGGAAGTGAAGATAGGTTTGCCCCAGTTAGACAGGGGAAGTGAAGATAGGTTTGTCCCAGTTAGAGAGGGGAAATGAAGATTCATTTGTCCCAGTAAGACAGGGGAAGTGAAGATAGGTTTGTCCCAGTTAGACAGGGGAAGGTGAAGAGGGATTAGTCCCAGTGAGACAGGGGAAGGTGAAGAGGGGTTTGTCCCAGTGAGACAGGGGAAGTGAAGTTAGCTTTGACCCAGTGAGACTGGGGAAGTGAAGATAGGTTTGCCCCAGTTAGACAGGGGAAGTGAAGATAGGTTTGTCCCAGTTAGAGAGGGGAAATGAAGATTCATTTGTCCCAGTGAGACAGGGGAAGGTGAAGATAGGTTTCTCCCAGTTAGGCATGGAAGGTGAAGATAGGTTTGTTCCAGTGAGACAGGGGAAGGTGAAGAGGTGTTTGTCCCAGTGAGACAGGGGAAGGTGAAGATAGATTTGCCCCAGTTAGACAGGGGAAGTGAAGATAGGTTTGTCCCAGTAAGAGAGGGGAAATGAAGATTCATTTGTCCCAGTAAGACAAGGGAAGTGAAGATAGGTTGTCCCAGTTAGACAGGGGAAGGAGAAGAGGGGTTAGTCCCAGTGAGACAGAGGAAGGTGAAGAGGGGTTTGTTCCAGTTAGACAGGGGAAGTGAAGATAAGTTTGTTCCAGTTAGACAGGGGGAGGTGAAGAAAGGTTTGTCCCAGTTAGACAGGGGAAGGTGAAGATAGGTTTGTCCCAGTGAGACAGGGGAAGTGAAGATTGGCTTGTCCCTGTGAGACAGGGGAAGTGAAGATAGGTTTGTTCCAGTTAGAGATGGGAAATGAAGATTCGTTTGTCCCAGTGAGACAGGGGAAGTGAAGATAGGTTTGTCCCAGTTAGACAGGGGAAGGCGAAGAGGGGTTTGTCTCAGTGAGACAGGGGAAGGTGAAAAGGGGTTTGTCCCAGTTAGACAGGGGAAGTGAAGAGGGGTTTGTTCTAGTAAGACAGGGGATTGAAGATAGGTTTGCCCCAGTTAGACAGGGGAAAGTGAACAGGGGTTTGTCCCAGTGAGACAGGGGAAGTGAAGTTAGCTTTGACCCAGTGAGGCAGGGGAAGTGAAGATAGGTTTGCCCCAGTTAGACAGGGGAAGTGAAGATAGGTTTGTCCCAGTTAGAGAGGGGAAATGAAGATTCGTTTGTCCCAGTGAGACAGGGGAAGTGAAGATAAGCTTGTCCCAGTGAGACGGGGGAAGTGAAGATAGGTTTGTCCCAGTTAGACAGGGGAAATGAAGAGGGGTTTTTCCCAGGGAGACAGGGGAAGTGAAGATGGGTTTGTCCCAGTTAGACAGGGGAAGGTGAAGAGGGGTTTGTCCCAGTGAGACAGGGGAAGTGAAGATAGGTTTGTCCCAGTTAGACAGGGGAAATGAAGCGGGGTTTTTCCCAGGGAGACAGGGGAAGTGAAGATTGGTTTGTCCCAATGAGACAGGGGAAGATGAAGATATATTTGTCCCAGTGTGACAGGGGAATGTGAAGAGGGGTTTGTCCCAGTTAGACAGGGGAAGTGAAGTTAGCTTTGACCCAGTGAGACAGGGGAAGTGAAGATAGGTTTGCCCCAGTTAGACAGGGGAAGTGAAGATGGGTTTGTCCCAGTTAGACAGGGGAAGGTGAAGAGGGGTTTGTCCCAGTGAGACTGGGGAAGTGAAGATTGGCTTGTCCCAGTGAGACAGGGGAAGTGAAGATAGGTTTGTTCCAGTTAGAGATGGGAAATGAAGATTCGTTTGTCCCAGTGAGACAGGGGAAGTGAAGATAGGTTTGTCCCAGTTAGACAGGGGAAGGTGAAGAGGGGTTTGTCTCAGTGAGACAGGGGAAGGTGAAGAGGGGTTTGTCCCAGTTAGACAGGGGAAGTGAAGAGGGGTTTGTTCTAGTAAGACAGGGGATTGAAGATAGGTTTGTCCCAGTTAGACAGGGGAAGGTGAAGAGGGGTTTGTCCCAGTGAGACAGGGGAAGGTGAAAAGGGGTTTGTCTCAGTTAGACAGGGGAAGTGAAGAGGGGTTTGTTCTAGTAAGACAGGGGATTGAAGATAGGTTTGCCCCAGTTAGACAGGGGAAAGTGAACAGGGGTTTGTCCCAGTGAGACAGGGGAAGTGAAGTTAGCTTTGACCCAGTGAGACAGGGGAAGTGAAGATAGGTTTGCCCCAGTTAGACAGGGGAAGTGAAGATAGGTTTGTCCCAGTAAGAGAGGGGAAATGAAGATTTGTTTGTCCCAGTGAGACAGGGGAAGTGAAGATAAGCTTGTCCCAGTGAGACGGGGGAAGTGAAGATAGGTTTGTCCCAGTTAGACAGGGGAAATGAAGAGGGGTTTTTCCCAGGGAGACAGGGGAAGTGAAGATGGGTTTGTCGCAGTTAGACAGGGGAAGGTGAAGAGGGGTTTGTCCCTGTGAGACAGGGGAAGTGAAGATAGGTTTGTCCCAGTTAGACAGGGGAAATGAAGCGGGGTTTTTCCCAGGGAGACAGGGGAAGTGAAGATTGGTTTGTCCCAATGAGACAGTGGAAGATGAAGATATATTTGTCCCAGTGTGACAGGGGAAGGTGAAGAGGTGTTTGTCCCAGTGAGACAGGGGAAGTGAAGATAGGTTTGTCCAAGTGAGACAGGGGAAGTGAAGAGGGGTTTGTCCCAGTGAGACAGTGGAAGGTGAAGATAGGTTTGCCCCAGTTAGAAAGGGGAAGTAAAGATAGGTTTGTTCCAGTTAGAGAGGGGAAATGAAGAATCGTTTGTCCCAGTGAGACAGGGGAAGGTGAAGAGGGGTTTGTCCCAGTTAGACAGGGGAAGTGAAGACGGGTTTGTTCTAGTAAGACAGTGGATTGAAGATAGGTTTGCCCCAGTTATACAGGGGAAAGTGAACAGGGGTTTGTCCCAGTGAGACAGGGGAAGTGAAGTTAGCTTTGACCCAGTGAGACAGGGGAAGTGAAGATAGGTTTGTCCCAGTGAGACAGGGAAAGTGAAGATAAGTTTGCGCCAGTTAGACAGGGGAACTGAAGATAGGTTTGTCCAAGAGAGACAGGGGAAGTGAAGATAGGTTTGTTCCAGTTAGACAGGGGAAATGAAAATAGGTTTGTCCAAGTGAGACAGGGGAAGTGAAGAGGGGTTTGTTCCAGTTAGACAGGGGAAGTGAAGATAAGTTTGTTCCAGTTAGACAGGGGAAGGTGAAGATAGGTATGTCCCAGACTACAGGGGAAATGCAGATAGGTTTGCCCAGTGAGACAGGGGAAGTGAAGATAGGTTTGTCCCAGTGAGACAGGGGAAGGTGAAGAGGGGTTTGTCCCAGTGAGACAGGAGAAGCGAAGATAGGTTTGTCCCAGTGAGACAGGGGAAGGTGAAGATAGGTTTGTCCCAGTTAGGCATGGAAGGTGAAGAAAGGTTTGTTCCAGTGAGACAGGGGAAGGTGAAGAGGGGTTTGTCCCAGTGAGACAGGGGAATTTGAAGATAGGTTTGCCCCAGTTAGACAGGGGAAGTGAAGAGGGGTTTGTCCCAGTGAGACAGGGGAAGTGAAGTTAGCTTTGACCCAGTGAGACAGGGGAAGGTGAAGATAGGTTTGCCCCAGTTAGACAGGGGAAGTGAAGATAGGTTTGTCCCAGTAAGAGAGGGGAAATGAAGATTCGTTTGTCCCAGTAAGACAGGGGAAGTGAAGATAGGTTTGTCCCAGTTAGACAGGGGAAGGTGAAGAGGGGTTAGTCCCAGTGAGACAGGGGAAGGTGAAGAGGGGTTTGTCCCAGTGAGACAGGGGAAGTGAAGTTAGCTTTGAGCCAGTGAGACTGGGGAAGTGAAGATAGGTTTGCCCCAGTTAGACAGGGGAAGTGAAGATAGGTTTGTCCCAGTTAGAGAGGGGAAATGAAGATTCATTTGTCCCAGTAAGACAGGGGAAGTGAAGATAGGTTTGTCCCAGTTAGACAGGGGAAGGTGAAGAGGGATTAGTCCCAGTGAGACAGGGGAAGGTGAAGAGGGGTTTGTCCCAGTGAGACAGGGGAAGTGAAGTTAGCTTTGACCCAGTGAGACTGGGGAAGTGAAGATAGGTTTGCCCCAGTTAGACAGGGGAAGTGAAGATAGGTTTGTCCCAGTTAGAGAGGGGAAATGAAGATTCATTTGTCCCAGTGAGACAGGGGAAGGTGAAGATAGGTTTGTCCCAGTTAGGCATGGAAGGTGAAGATAGGTTTGTTCCAGTGAGACAGGGGAAGGTGAAGAGGTGTTTGTCCCAGTGAGACAGGGGAAGGTGAAGATAGATTTGCCCCAGTTAGACAGGGGAAGTGAAGATAGGTTTGTCCCAGTAAGAGAGGGGAAATGAAGATTCATTTGTCCCAGTAAGACAAGGGAAGTGAAGATAGGTTGTCCCAGTTAGACAGGGGAAGGAGAAGAGGGGTTAGTCCCAGTGAGACAGAGGAAGGTGAAGAGGGGTTTGTTCCAGTTAGACAGGGGAAGTGAAGATAAGTTTGTTCCAGTTAGACAGGGGAAGGTGAAGATAGGTATGTCCCAGACTACAGGGGAAGTGAAGATAGGTTTGTCCCAGTGAGACAGGGGAAGTGAAGATAGGTTTGTCCCAGTTAGACAGGGGAAGGTGAAGAGGGGTTTGTCTCAGTGAGACAGGGGAAGGTGAAGAGGGGTTTGTCCCAGTTAGACAGGGGAAGTGAAGAGGGGTTTGTTCTAGTAAGACAGGGGATTGAAGATAGGTTTGTCCCAGTTAGACAGGGGAAGGTGAAGAGGGGTTTGTCCCAGTGAGACAGGGGAAGGTGAAAAGGGGTTTGTCTCAGTTAGACAGGGGAAGTGAAGAGGGGTTTGTTCTAGTAAGACAGGGGATTGAAGATAGGTTTGCCCCAGTTAGACAGGGGAAAGTGAACAGGGGTTTGTCCCAGTGAGACAGGGGAAGTGAAGTTAGCTTTGACCCAGTGAGACAGGGGAAGTGAAGATAGGTTTGCCCCAGTTAGACAGGGGAAGTGAAGATAGGTTTGTCCCAGTTAGAGAGGGGAAATGAAGATTTGTTTGTCCCAGTGAGACAGGGGAAGTGAAGATAAGCTTGTCCCAGTGAGACGGGGGAAGTGAAGATAGGTTTGTCCCAGTTAGACAGGGGAAATGAAGAGGGGTTTTTCCCAGGGAGACAGGGGAAGTGAAGATGGGTTTGTCGCAGTTAGACAGGGGAAGGTGAAGAGGGGTTTGTCCCTGTGAGACAGGGGAAGTGAAGATAGGTTTGTCCCAGTTAGACAGGGGAAATGAAGCGGGGTTTTTCCCAGGGAGACAGGGGAAGTGAAGATTGGTTTGTCCCAATGAGACAGTGGAAGATGAAGATATATTTGTCCCAGTGTGACAGGGGAAGGTGAAGAGGTGTTTGTCCCAGTGAGACAGGGGAAGTGAAGATAGGTTTGTCCAAGTGAGACAGGGGAAGTGAAGAGGGGTTTGTCCCAGTGAGACAGTGGAAGGTGAAGATAGGTTTGCCCCAGTTAGAAAGGGGAAGTAAAGATAGGTTTGTTCCAGTTAGAGAGGGGAAATGAAGAATCGTTTGTCCCAGTGAGACAGGGGAAGTGAAGATAGGTTTGTCCCAGTTAGACAGGGGAAATGAAGCGGGGTTTTTCCCAGGGAGACAGGGGAAGTGAAGATTGGTTTGTCCCAATGAGACAGGGGAAGATGAAGATATATTTGTCCCAGTGTGACAGGGGAATGTGAAGAGGGGTTTGTCCCAGTTAGACAGGGGAAGTGAAGTTAGCTTTGACCCAGTGAGACAGGGGAAGTGAAGATAGGTTTGCCCCAGTTAGACAGGGGAAGTGAAGATGGGTTTGTCCCAGTTAGACAGGGGAAGGTGAAGAGGGGTTTGTCCCAGTGAGACAGGGGAAGTGAAGATTGGCTTGTCCCAGTGAGACAGGGGAAGTGAAGATAGGTTTGTCCCAGTTAGACAGGGGAAGGTGAAGAGGGGTTTGTCTCAGTGAGACAGGGGAAGGTGAAGAGGGGTTTGTCCCAGTTAGACAGGGGAAGTGAAGAGGGGTTTGTTCTAGTAAGACAAGGGATTGAAGATAGGTTTGTCCCAGTTAGACAGGGGAAGGTGAAGAGGGGTTTGTCCCAGTGAGACAGGGGAAGGTGAAAAGGGGTTTGTCCCAGTTAGACAGGGGAAGTGAAGAGGGGTTTGTTCTAGTAAGACAGGGGATTGAAGATAGGTTTGCCCCAGTTAGACAGGGGAAAGTGAACAGGGGTTTGTCCCAGTGGGACAGGGGAAGTGAAGTTAGCTTTGACCAGTGAGACAGGGGAAGTGAAGATAGGTTTGCCCCAGTTAGACAGGGGAAGTGAAGATAGGTTTGTCCCAGTTAGAGAGGGGAAATGAAGATTCGTTTGTCCCAGTGAGACAGGGGAAGTGAAGATAAGCTTGTCCCAGTGAGACGGGGGAAGTGAAGATAGGTTTGTCCCAGTTAGACAGGGGAAATGAAGAGGGGTTTTTCCCAGGGAGACAGGGGAAGTGAAGATGGGTTTGTCGCAGTTAGACAGGGGAAGGTGAAGAGGGGTTTGTACCTGTGAGACAGGGGAAGTGAAGATAGGTTTGTCCCAGTTAGACAGGGGAAATGAAGCGGGGTTTTTCCCAGGGAGACAGGGGAAGTGAAGATTGTTTTGTCCCAATGAGACAGTGGAAGATGAAGATATATTTGTCCCAGTGTGACAGGGGAAGGTGAAGAGGTGTTTGTCCCAGTGAGACAGGGGATGTGAAGATAGGTTTGTCCAAGTGAGACAGGGGAAGTGAAGAGGGGTTTGTCCCAGTGAGACAGTGGAAGGTGAAGATAGGTTTGCCCCAGTTAGAAAGGGGAAGTAAAGATAGGTTTGTTCCAGTTAGAGAGGGGAAATGAAGAATCGTTTGTCCCAGTGAGACAGGGGAAGGTGAAGAGGGGTTTGTCCCAGTTAGACAGGGGAAGTGAAGACGGGTTTGTTCTAGTAAGACAGTGGATTGAAGATAGGTTTGCCCCAGTTATACAGGGGAAAGTGAACAGGGGTTTGTCCCAGTGAGACAGGGGAACTGAAGATAGGTTTGTCCAAGAGAGACAGGGGAAGTGAAGATAGGTTTGTTCCAGGTAGACAGGGGAAATGAAAATAGGTTTGTCCAAGTGAGACAGGGGAAGTGAAGAGGGGTTTGTTCCAGTTAGACAGGGGAAGTGAAGATAAGTTTGTTCCAGTTAGACAGGGGAAGGTGAAGATAGGTATGTCCCAGACTACAGGGGAAATGAAGATAGGTTTGCCCAGTGAGACAGGGGAAGTGAAGATAGGTTTGTCCCAGTGAGACAGGGGAAGGTGAAGAGGGGTTTGTCCCAGTGAGACAGGAGAAGCGAAGATAGGTTTGTCCCAGTGAGACAGGGGAAGGTGAAGATAGGTTTGTCCCAGTTAGGCATGGAAGGTGAAGAAAGGTTTGTTCCAGTGAGACAGGGGAAGGTGAAGAGGGGTTTGTCCCAGTGAGACAGGGGAATTTGAAGATAGGTTTGCCCCAGTTAGACAGGGGAAGAGAAGAGGGGTTTGTCCCAGTGAGACAGGGGAAGTGAAGTTAGCTTTGACCCAGTGAGACAGGGGAAGGTGAAGATAGGTTTGCCCCAGTTAGACAGGGGAAGTGAAGATAGGTTTGTCCCAGTAAGAGAGGGGAAATGAAGATTCGTTTGTCCCAGTAAGACAGGGGAAGTGAAGATAGGTTTGTCCCAGTTAGACAGGGGAAGGTGAAGAGGGGTTAGTCCCAGTGAGACAGGGGAAGGTGAAGAGGGGTTTGTCCCAGTGAGACAGGGGAAGTGAAGTTAGCTTTGACCCAGTGAGACTGGGGAAGTGAAGATAGGTTTGCCCCAGTTAGACAGGGGAAGTGAAGATAGGTTTGTCCCAGTTAGAGAGGGGAAATGAAGATTCATTTGTCCCAGTAAGACAGGGGAAGTGAAGATAGGTTTGTCCCAGTTAGACAGGGGAAGGTGAAGAGGGATTAGTCCCAGTGAGACAGGGGAAGGTGAAGAGGGGTTTGTCCCAGTGAGACAGGGGAAGTGAAGTTAGCTTTGACCCAGTGAGACTGGGGAAGTGAAGATAGGTTTGCCCCAGTTAGACAGGGGAAGTGAAGATAGGTTTGTCCCAGTTAGAGAGGGGAAATGAAGATTCATTTGTCCCAGTGAGACAGGGGAAGGTGAAGATAGGTTTGTCCCAGTTAGGCATGGAAGGTGAAGATAGGTTTGTTCCAGTGAGACAGGGGAAGGTGAAGAGGTGTTTGTCCCAGTGAGACAGGGGAAGGTGAAGATAGATTTGCCCCAGTTAGACAGGGGAAGTGAAGATAGGTTTGTCCCAGTAAGAGAGGGGAAATGAAGATTCATTTGTCCCAGTAAGACAAGGGAAGTGAAGATAGGTTTGTCCCAGTTAGACAGGGGAAGGAGAAGAGGGGTTAGTCCCAGTGAGACAGTGGAAGGTGAAGAGGGGTTTGTTCCAGTTAGACAGGGGAAGTGAAGATAAGTTTGTTCCAGTTAGACAGGGGAAGGTGAAGATAGGTATGTCCCAGACTACAGGGGAAGTGAAGATAGGTTTGTCCCAGTTAGAGAGGGGAAATGAAGATTCATTTGTCCCAGTTAGACAGGGGAAATGAAGATTCATTTGTCCCAGTTAGACAGGGGAAATGAAGAGGGGTTTTTCCCAGGGTGACATAGGAAGTGAAGATGGGTTTGTCCCAGTTAGACAGGGGAAGGTGAAGAGGGGTTTGTCCCAGTAAGACAGGGGAAGTGAAGATAGGTTTGTCCCAGTTAGACAGGGGAAGTGAAGGGGGGTTTGTCCCAGTGAGACAGGGGAAGGTGAAGATAGGTTTGCCCCAGTTAGACAGGGGAAGGGAAGATAGGTTTGTTCCAGTTAGAGAGGGGAAATGAAGATTCGTTTATCCCAGTGACACAGGGGAAGGTGACGAGGGGTTTGTCCCAGTTAGACAGGGGAAGTGAAGAGGGGTTTGTCCTAGTAAGACAGGGGATTGAAGATAGGTTTGCTGCAGTTAGACAGGGGAAAGAGAACAGGGGTTTGTCCCAGTGAGACAGGGGAAGTGAAGATAGGTTTCCCCAGTTAGACAGGGGAAGTGAAGATAGGTTTGTTCCAGTTAGAGAGGGGAAATGAAGATTCGTTTATCCCTGTGAGACAGGGGAAGTGAAGACAGGTTTGTCCCAGTTAGACAGGGGAAATGAAGAGGGGTTTTTCCCAGGGAGACAGGGGAAGTGAAGATGGGTTTGTCGCAGTTAGACAGGGGAACGTGAAGAGGGGTTTGTCTCAGTGAGACAGGGGAAGGTGAAGAGGGGTTTGTTCTAGTATGACAAGGGATTGAAGATATGTTTGTCCCAGTTAGACAGGGGAAGGTGAAGAGGGGTTTGTCCCAGTGAGACAGGGGAAGGTGAAGAGGGGTTTGTCCCAGTTAGACAGGGGAAGAGAAGAGTGGTTTGTTCTAGTAAGACAGGGCATTGAAGATAGGTTTTCCCTAGTTAGACAGGGGAAAGTGAACAGGGGTTTGTCCCAGTGAGACAGGGGAAGAGAAGTTAGCTTTGACCCAGTGAGACAGGGGAAGTGAAGATAGGTTTGCCCCAGTTAGACAGGGGAAGTGAAGATAGGTTTGTCCCAGTTAGAGAGGGGAAGTGAAGATTTGTTTGTCCCAGTGAGACAGGGGAAGGTGAAGAGGGGTTTGTCACAGTTACACAGTGGAAGTGAAGAGGGGTTTGTCCCAGTTAGAGAGGGGAAATGAAGATTCGTTTGTCCCAGTAAGACAGGGGAAATGAAGATAGGTTTGCCCCAGTTAAACAGGGGAAAGTGAACAGGGGTTTGTCCCATTGAGACAGGGGAAGTGAAGTTAGCTTTGACCCAGTGAGACAGGGGAAGTGAAGATAGGGTTGCCCCAGTTAGACAGGGGAAGTGAAGATAGGTTTGTCCCAGTGAGACGGGGGAAGTGAAAATAGGTTTGTCCCAGTTAGACAGGGGAAGGTGAAGAGGGGTTTGTCCCAGTGAGACAGGGGAAGGTGAAGAGGGGTTTGTCCCAGTTAGACAGGGGAAGTGAAGAGGGGTTTGTTCTAGTAAGACAGGGGATTGAAGATAGGTTTGCCGCAGTTAGACAGGGGAAAGAGAACCGGGGTTTGTCCCAGTGAGACAGGGGAAGTGAAGATAGGTTTGCCCCAGTTAGACAGGGGAAGTGAAGATAGGTTTGTCCCAGTTAGAGAGGGGAAATGAAGATTCGTTTGTCCCAGTGAGACAGGGGAAGTGAAGACAGGATTGTCCCAGTTAGACAGGGGAAGGTGATGAACGGTTCCTCCCAGTTTGACAGGGGAAGGTGAAGTGGGGCTTGTTCCAGAGAGACAGGGGAAGTAGAACAGGGGTTTGTCCCAGAGAGACAGTGGAAGGTGTAGATAGGTTTGTCCCAGTCAGACAGGGGAAGTGAAGATTGGCTTGTCCCTGTGAGACAGGGGAAGTGAAGATAGGTTTGTTCCAGTTAGAAATGGGAAATGAAGATTCGTTTGTCCCAGTGAGACAGGGGAAGTGAAGATAGGTTTGTCCCAGTTAGACAGGGGAAGGTGAAGAGGGGTTTGTCTCAGTGAGACAGGGTAAGGTGAAAAGGGGTTTGTCCCAGTTAGACAGGGGAAGTGAAGAGGGGTTTGTTCTAGTAAGACAGGGGATTGAAGATAGGTTTGCCCCAGTTAGACAGGGGAAAGTGAACAGGGGTTTGTCCCAGTGAGACAGGGGAAGTGAAGTTAGCTTTGACCCAGTGAGACAGGGGAACTGAAGATAGGTTTGCCCCAGTTAGACAGGGGAAGTGAAGATAGGTTTGTCCCAGTTAGAGAGGGGAAATGAAGATTCGTTTGTCCCAGTGAGACAGGGGAAGTGAAGATAAGCTTGTCCCAGTGAGACGGGGGAAGTGAAGATAGGTTTGTCCCAGTTAGACAGGGGAAATGAAGAGGTGTTTTTCCCAGGGAGACAGGGGAAGTGAAGATGGGTTTGTCCGAGTTAGACAGGGGAAGGTGAAGAGGGGTTTGTCCCAGTGAGACAGGGGAAGTGAAGATAGGTTTGTCCCAGTTAGACAGGGGAAATGAAGCGGGGTTTTTTCCCAGGGAGACAGGGGAAGTGAAGATTGGTTTGTCCCAATGAGACAGGGGAAGATGAAGATATATTTGTCCCAGTGTGACAGGGGAAGGTGAAGAGGGGTTTGTCCCAGTTAGACAGGGGAAGTGAAGTTAGCTTTGACCCAGTGAGACAGGGGAAGTGAAGATGGGTTTGTCCCAGTTAGACAGGGGAAGGTGAAGAGGGGTTTGTCCCAGTAAGACAGGGGAAGTGAAAATAGGTTTGTCCCAGTTAGACAGGGGAAGTGAAGGGGGGTTTGTCCCAGTGAGACAGGGGAAGGTGAAGATAGGTTTGCCCCAGTTTGACAGGGGAAGGGAAGATAGGTTTGTTCCAGTTAGAGAGGGGAAATGAAGATTCGTTTATCCCAGTGACACAGGGGAAGGTGAAGAGGGGTTTGTCCCAGTTAGACAGGGGAAGTGAAGAGGGGTTTGTCCTAGTAAGACAGGGGATTGAAGATAGGTTTGCTGCAGTTAGACAGGGGAAAGAGAACAGGGGTTTGTCCCAGTGAGACAGGGGAAGTGAAGATAGGTTTCCCCAGTTAGACAGGGGAAGTGAAGATAGGTTTGTTCCAGTTAGAGAGGGGAAATGAAGATTCGTTTATCCCTGTGAGACAGGGGAAGTGAAGACAGGTTTGTCCCAGTTAGACAGGGGAAATGAAGAGGGGTTTTTCCCAGGGAGACAGGGGAAGTGAAGATGGGTTTGTCGCAGTTAGACAGGGGAACGTGAAGAGGGGTTTGTCTCAGTGAGACAGGGGAAGGTGAAGAGGGGTTTGTTCTAGTATGACAAGGGATTGAAGATATGTTTGTCCCAGTTAGACAGGGGAAGGTGAAGAGGGGTTTGTCCCAGTGAGACAGGGGAAGGTGAAGAGGGGTTTGTCCCAGTTAGACAGGGGAAGAGAAGAGTGGTTTGTTCTAGTAAGACAGGGCATTGAAGATAGGTTTTCCCTAGTTAGACAGGGGAAAGTGAACAGGGGTTTGTCCCAGTGAGACAGGGGAAGAGAAGTTAGCTTTGACCCAGTGAGACAGGGGAAGTGAAGATAGGTTTGCCCCAGTTAGACAGGGGAAGTGAAGATAGGTTTGTCCCAGTTAGAGAGGGGAAGTGAAGATTTGTTTGTCCCAGTGAGACAGGGGAAGGTGAAGAGGGGTTTGTCACAGTTAGACAGTGGAAGTGAAGAGGGGTTTGTCCCAGTTAGAGAGGGGAAATGAAGATTCGTTTGTCCCAGTAAGACAGGGGAAATGAAGATAGGTTTGCCCCAGTTAAACAGGGGAAAGTGAACAGGGGTTTGTCCCATTGAGACAGGGGAAGTGAAGTTAGCTTTGACCCAGTGAGACAGGGGAAGTGAAGATAGGGTTGCCCCAGTTAGACAGGGGAAGTGAAGATAGGTTTGTCCCAGTGAGACGGGGGAAGTGAAAATAGGTTTGTCCCAGTTAGACAGGGGAAGGTGAAGAGGGGTTTGTCCCAGTGAGACAGGGGAAGGTGAAGAGGGGTTTGTCCCAGTTAGACAGGGGAAGTGAAGAGGGGTTTGTTCTAGTAAGACAGGGGATTGAAGATAGGTTTGCCGCAGTTACACAGGGGAAAGAGAACCGGGGTTTGTCCCAGTGAGACAGGGGAAGTGAAGATAGGTTTGCCCCAGTTAGACAGGGGAAGTGAAGATAGGTTTGTCCCAGTTAGAGAGGGGAAATGAAGATTCGTTTGTCCCAGTGAGACAGGGGAAGTGAAGACAGGATTGTCCCAGTTAGACAGGGGAAGGTGATGAACGGTTTCTCCCAGTTTGACAGGGGAAGGTGAAGTGGGGCTTGTTCCAGAGAGACAGGGGAAGTAGAACAGGGGTTTGTCCCAGAGAGACAGTGGAAGGGGTAGATAGGTTTGTCCCAGTCAGACAGGGGAAGTGAAGATTGGCTTGTCCCTGTGAGACAGGGGAAGTGAAGATAGGTTTGTTCCAGTTAGAAATGGGAAATGAAGATTCGTTTGTCCCAGTGAGACAGGGGAAGTGAAGATAGGTTTGTCCCAGTTAGACAGGGGAAGGTGAAGAGGGGTTTGTCTCAGTGAGACAGGGTAAGGTGAAAAGGGGTTTGTCCCAGTTAGACAGGGGAAGTGAAGAGGGGTTTGTTCTAGTAAGACAGGGGATTGAAGATAGGTTTGCCCCAGTTAGACAGGGGAAAGTGAACAGGGGTTTGTCCCAGTGAGACAGGGGAAGTGAAGTTAGCTTTGACCCAGTGAGACAGGGGAACTGAAGATAGGTTTGCCCCAGTTAGACAGGGGAAGTGAAGATAGGTTTGTCCCAGTTAGAGAGGGGAAATGAAGATTCGTTTGTCCCAGTGAGACAGGGGAAGTGAAGATAAGCTTGTCCCAGTGAGACGGGGGAAGTGAAGATAGGTTTGTCCCAGTTAGACAGGGGAAATGAAGAGGGGTTTTTCCCAGGGAGACAGGGGAAGTGAAGATGGGTTTGTCCCAGTTAGACAGGGGAAGGTGAAGAGGGGTTTGTCCCAGTGAGACAGGGGAAGTGAAGATAGGTTTGTCCCAGTTAGACAGGGGAAATGAAGCGGGGTTTTTCCCAGGGAGACAGGGGAAGTGAAGATTGGTTTGTCCCAATGAGACAGGGGAAGATGAAGATATATTTGTCCCAGTGTGACAGGGGAAGGTGAAGAGGGGTTTGTCCCAGTTAGACAGGGGAAGTGAAGATAGCTTTGACCCAGTGAGACAGGGGAAGTGAAGATAGGTTTGCCCCAGTTAGACAGGGGAAGTGAAGATGGGTTTGTCCCAGTTAGACAGGGGAAGGTGAAGAGGGGTTTGTCCCAGTGAGACAGGGGAAGTGAAGATTGGCTTGTCCCAGTGAGACAGGGGAAGTGAAGATAGGTTTGTTCCAGTTAGAGATGGGAAATGAAGATTCGTTTGTCCCAGTGAGACAGGGGAAGTGAAGATAGGTTTGTCCCAGTTAGACAGGGGAAGGTGAAGAGGGGTTTGTCTCAGTGAGACAGGGGAAGGTGAAGAGGGGTTTGTCCCAGTTAGACAGGGGAAGTGAAGAGGGGTTTGTTCTAGTAAGACAGGGGATTGAAGATAGGTTTGTCCCAGTTAGACAGGGGAAGGTGAAGATAGGTTTGCCCCAGTTAGACAGGGGAAGTGAAGATAGGTTTGTCCCAGTAAGAGAGGGGAAATGAAGATTCGTTTGTCCCAGTAAGACAGGGGAAGTGAACATGGGTTTGTCCCAGTTAGACAGGGGAAGGTGAAGAGGGGTTTGTCCCAGTGAGACAGGGGAAGTGAAGATTGGCTTGTCCCAGTGAGACAGGGGAAGTGAAGATAGGTTTGTTCCAGTTAGAGATGGGAAATGAAGATTCGTTTGTCCCAGTGAGACAGGGGAAGTGAAGATAGGTTTGTCCCAGTTAGACAGGGGAAGGTGAAGAGGGGTTTGTCTCAGTGAGACAGGGGAAGGTGAAGAGGGGTTTGTCCCAGTGAGACAGGGGAATTTGAAGATAGGTTTGCCCCAGTTAGACAGGGGAAGAGAAGAGGGGTTTGTCCCAGTGAGACAGTGGAAGTGAAGTTAGCTTTGACCCAGTGAGACAGGGGAAGGTGAAGATAGGTTTGCCCCAGTTAGACAGGGGAAGTGAAGATAGGTTTGTCCCAGTAAGAGAGGGGAAATGAAGATTCGTTTGTCCCAGTAAGACAGGGGAAGTGAAGATAGGTTTGTCCCAGTTAGACAGGGGAAGGTGAAGAGGGGTTAGTCCCAGTGAGACAGGGGAAGGTGAAGAGGAGTTTGTCCCAGTGAGACAGGGGAAGTGAAGTTAGCTTTGACCCAGTGAGACTGGGGAAGTGAAGATAGGTTTGCCCCAGTTAGACAGGGGAAGTGAAGATAGGTTTGTCCCAGTTAGAGAGGGGAAATGAAGATTCATTTGTCCCAGTAAGACAGGGGAAGTGAAGATAGGTTTGTCCCAGTTAGACAGGGGAAGGTGAAGAGGGATTAGTCCCAGTGAGACAGGGGAAGGTGAAGAGGGGTTTGTCCCAGTGAGACAGGGGAAGTGAAGTTAGCTTTGACCCAGTGAGACTGGGGAAGTGAAGATAGGTTTGCCCCAGTTAGACAGGGGAAGTGAAGATAGGTTTGTCCCAGTTAGAGAGGGGAAATGAAGATTCATTTGTCCCAGTGAGACAGGGGAAGGTGAAGATAGGTTTGTCCCAGTTAGGCATGGAAGGTGAAGATAGGTTTGTTCCAGTGAGACAGGGGAATGTGAAGAGGTGTTTGTCCCAGTGAGACAGGGGAAGGTGAAGATAGATTTGCCCCAGTTAGACAGGGGAAGTGAAGATAGGTTTGTCCCAGTAAGAGAGGGGAAATGAAGATTCATTTGTCCCAGTAAGACAAGGGAAGTGAAGATAGGTTTGTCCCAGTTAGACAGGGGAAGGAGAAGAGGGGTTAGTCCCAGTGAGACAGTGGAAGGTGAAGAGGGGTTTGTTCCAGTTAGACAGGGGAAGTGAAGATAAGTTTGTTCCAGTTAGACAGGGGAAGGTGAAGATAGGTATGTCCCAGACTACAGGGGAAGTGAAGATAGGTTTGTCCCAGTTAGAGAGGGGAAATGAAGATTCATTTGTCCCAGTTAGACAGGGGAAATGAAGATTCATTTGTCCCAGTTAGACAGGGGAAATGAAGAGGGGTTTTTCCCAGGGTGACATAGGAAGTGAAGATGGGTTTGTCCCAGTTAGACAGGGGAAGGTGAAGAGGGGTTTGTCCCAGTAAGACAGGGGAAGTGAAGATAGGTTTGTCCCAGTTAGACAGGGGAAGTGAAGGGGGGTTTGTCCCAGTGAGACAGGGGAAGGTGAAGATAGGTTTGCCCCAGTTAGACAGGGGAAGGGAAGATAGGTTTGTTCCAGTTAGAGAGGGGAAATGAAGATTCGTTTATCCCAGTGACACAGGGGAAGGTGAAGAGGGGTTTGTCCCAGTTAGACAGGGGAAGTGAAGAGGGGTTTGTCCTAGTAAGACAGGGGATTGAAGATAGGTTTGCTGCAGTTAGACAGGGGAAAGAGAACAGGGGTTTGTCCCAGTGAGACAGGGGAAGTGAAGATAGGTTTCCCCAGTTAGACAGGGGAAGTGAAGATAGGTTTGTTCCAGTTAGAGAGGGGAAATGAAGATTCGTTTATCCCTGTGAGACAGGGGAAGTGAAGACAGGTTTGTCCCAGTTAGACAGGGGAAATGAAGTGGGGTTTTTCCCAGGGAGACAGGGGAAGTGAAGATGGGTTTGTCGCAGTTAGACAGGGGAAGGTGAAGAGGGGTTTGTCTCAGTGAGACAGGGGAAGGTGAAGAGGGGTTTGTTCTAGTATGACAAGGGATTGAAGATATGTTTGTCCCAGTTAGACAGGGGAAGGTGAAGAGGGGTTTGTCCCAGTGAGACAGGGGAAGGTGAAGAGGGGTTTGTCCCAGTTAGACAGGGGAAGAGAAGAGTGGTTTGTTCTAGTAAGACAGGGCATTGAAGATAGGTTTTCCCTAGTTAGACAGGGGAAAGTGAACAGGGGTTTGTCCCAGTGAGACAGGGGAAGAGAAGTTAGCTTTGACCCAGTGAGACAGGGGAAGTGAAGATAGGTTTGCCCCAGTTAGACAGGGGAAGTGAAGATAGGTTTGTCCCAGTTAGAGAGGGGAAGTGAAGATTTGTTTGTCCCAGTGAGACAGGGGAAGGTGAAGAGGGGTTTGTCACAGTTAGACAGTGGAAGTGAAGAGGGGTTTGTCCCAGTTAGAGAGGGGAAATGAAGATTCGTTTGTCCCAGTAAGACAGGGGAAATGAAGATAGGTTTGCCCCAGTTAAACAGGGGAAAGTGAACAGGGGTTTGTCCCATTGAGACAGGGGAAGTGAAGTTAGCTTTGACCCAGTGAGACAGGGGAAGTGAAGATAGGGTTGCCCCAGTTAGACAGGGGAACTGAAGATAGGTTTGTCCCAGTGAGACGGGGGAAGTGAAAATAGGTTTGTCCCAGTTAGACAGGGGAAGGTGAAGAGGGGTTTGTCCCAGTGAGACAGGGGAAGGTGAAGAGGGGTTTGTCCCAGTTAGACAGGGGAAGTGAAGAGGGGTTTGTTCTAGTAAGACAGGGGATTGAAGATAGGTTTGCCGCAGTTAGACAGGGGAAAGAGAACCGGGGTTTGTCCCAGTGAGACAGGGGAAGTGAAGATAGGTTTGCCCCAGTTAGACAGGGGAAGTGAAGATAGGTTTGTCCCAGTTAGAGAGGGGAAATGAAGATTCGTTTGTCCCAGTGTGACAGGGGAAGTGAAGACAGGATTGTCCCAGTTAGACAGGGGAAGGTGATGAACGGTTTCTCCCAGTTTGACAGGGGAAGGTGAAGTGGGGCTTGTTCCAGAGAGACAGGGGAAGTAGAACAGGGGTTTGTCCCAGAGAGACAGTGGAAGGTGTAGATAGGTTTGTCCCAGTGAGACAGGGGAAGTGAAGATTGGCTTGTCCCTGTGAGACAGGGGAAGTGAAGATAGGTTTGTTCCAGTTAGAAATGGGAAATGAAGATTCGTTTGTCCCAGTGAGACAGGGGAAGTGAAGATAGGTTTGTCCCAGTTAGACAGGGGAAGGTGAAGAGGGGTTTGTCTCAGTGAGACAGGGTAAGGTGAAAAGGGGTTTGTCCCAGTTAGATAGGGGAAGTGAAGAGGGGTTTGTCCCAGTAAGACAGGGGAAGTGAAGATAGGTTTGTCCCAGTTAGACAGGGGAAGTGAAGGGGGGTTTGTCCCAGTGAGACAGGGGAAGGTGAAGATAGGTTTGCCCCAGTTAGACAGGGGAAGGGAAGATAGGTTTGTTCCAGTTAGAGAGGGGAAATGAAGATTCGTTTATCCCAGTGACACAGGGGAAGGTGAAGAGGGGTTTGTCCCAGTTAGACAGGGGAAGTGAAGAGGGGTTTGTCCTAGTAAGACAGGGGATTGAAGATAGGTTTGCTGCAGTTAGACAGGGGAAAGAGAACAGGGGTTTGTCCCAGTGAGACAGGGGAAGTGAAGATAGGTTTCCCCAGTTAGACAGGGGAAGTGAAGATAGGTTTGTTCCAGTTAGAGAGGGGAAATGAAGATTCGTTTATCCCTGTGAGACAGGGGAAGTGAAGACAGGTTTGTCCCAGTTAGACAGGGGAAATGAAGAGGGGTTTTTCCCAGGGAGACAGGGGAAGTGAAGATGGGTTTGTCGCAGTTAGACAGGGGAAGGTGAAGAGGGGTTTGTCTCAGTGAGACAGGGGAAGGTGAAGAGGGGTTTGTTCTAGTATGACAAGGGATTGAAGATATGTTTGTCCCAGTTAGACAGGGGAAGGTGAAGAGGGGTTTGTCCCAGTGAGACAGGGGAAGGTGAAGAGGGGTTTGTCCCAGTTAGACAGGGGAAGAGAAGAGTGGTTTGTTCTAGTAAGACAGGGCATTGAAGATAGGTTTTCCCTAGTTAGACAGGGGAAAGTGAACAGGGGTTTGTCCCAGTGAGACAGGGGAAGAGAAGTTAGCTTTGACCCAGTGAGACAGGGGAAGTGAAGATAGGTTTGCCCCAGTTAGACAGGGGAAGTGAAGATAGGTTTGTCCCAGTTAGAGAGGGGAAGTGAAGATTTGTTTGTCCCAGTGAGACAGGGGAAGGTGAAGAGGGGTTTGTCACAGTTAGACAGTGGAAGTGAAGAGGGGTTTGTCCCAGTTAGAGAGGGGAAATGAAGATTCGTTTGTCCCAGTAAGACAGGGGAAATGAAGATAGGTTTGCCCCAGTTAAACAGGGGAAAGTGAACAGGGGTTTGTCCCATTGAGACAGGGGAAGTGAAGTTAGCTTTGACCCAGTGAGACAGGGGAAGTGAAGATAGGGTTGCCCCAGTTAGACAGGGGAACTGAAGATAGGTTTGTCCCAGTGAGACGGGGGAAGTGAAAATAGGTTTGTCCCAGTTAGACAGGGGAAGGTGAAGAGGTGTTTGTCCCAGTGAGACAGGGGAAGGTGAAGAGGGGTTTGTCCCAGTTAGACAGGGGAAGTGAAGAGGGGTTTGTTCTAGTAAGACAGGGGATTGAAGATAGGTTTGCCGCAGTTAGACAGGGGAAAGAGAACCGGGGTTTGTCCCAGTGAGACAGGGGAAGTGAAGATAGGTTTGCCCCAGTTAGACAGGGGAAGTGAAGATAGGTTTGTCCCAGTTAGAGAGGGGAAATGAAGATTCGTTTGTCCCAGTGAGACAGGGGAAGTGAAGACAGGATTGTCCCAGTTAGACAGGGGAAGGTGATGAACGGTTTCTCCCAGTTTGACAGGGGAAGGTGAAGTGGGGCTTGTTCCAGAGAGACAGGGGAAGTAGAACAGGGGTTTGTCCCAGAGAGACAGTGGAAGGTGTAGATAGGTTTGTCCCAGTGAGACAGGGGAAGTGAAGATTGGCTTGTCCCTGTGAGACAGGGGAAGTGAAGATAGGTTTGTTCCAGTTAGAAATGGGAAATGAAGATTCGTTTGTCCCAGTGAGACAGGGGAAGTGAAGATAGGTTTGTCCCAGTTAGACAGGGGAAGGTGAAGAGGGGTTTGTCTCAGTGAGACAGGGTAAGGTGAAAAGGGGTTTGTCCCAGTTAGATAGGGGAAGTGAAGAGGGGTTTGTTCTAGTAAGACAGGGGATTGAAGATAGGTTTGCCCCAGTTAGACAGGGGAAAGTGAACAGGGGTTTGTCCCAGTGAGACAGGGGAAGTGAAGTTAGCTTTGACCCAGTGAGACAGGGGAACTGAAGATAGGTTTGCCCCAGTTAGACAGGGGAAGTGAAGATAGGTTTGTCCCAGTTAGAGAGGGGAAATGAAGATTCGTTTGTCCCAGTGAGACAGGGGAAGTGAAGATAAGCTTGTCCCAGTGAGACGGGGGAAGTGAAGATAGGTTTGTCCCAGTTAGACAGGGGAAATGAAGAGGGGTTTTTCCCAGGGAGACAGGGGAAGTGAAGATGGGTTTGTCCCAGTTAGACAGGGGAAGGTGAAGAGGGGTTTGTCCCAGTGAGACAGGGGAAGTGAAGATAGGTTTGTCCCAGTTAGACAGGGGAAATGAAGCGGGGTTTTTCCCAGGGAGACAGGGGAAGTGAAGATTGGTTTGTCCCAATGAGACAGGGGAAGATGAAGATATATTTGTCCCAGTGTGACAGGGGAAGGTGAAGAGGGGTTTGTCCCAGTTAGACAGGGGAAGTGAAGTTAGCTTTGACCCAGTGAGACAGGGGAAGTGAAAATAGGTTTGTCCCAGTTAGACAGGGGAAGGTGAAGAGGTGTTTGTCCCAGTGAGACAGGGGAAGGTGAAGAGGGGTTTGTCCCAGTTAGACAGGGGAAGTGAAGAGGGGTTTGTTCTAGTAAGACAGGGGATTGAAGATAGGTTTGCCGCAGTTAGACAGGGGAAAGAGAACCGGGGTTTGTCCCAGTGAGACAGGGGAAGTGAAGATAGGTTTGCCCCAGTTAGACAGGGGAAGTGAAGATAGGTTTGTCCCAGTTAGAGAGGGGAAATGAAGATTCGTTTGTCCCAGTGAGACAGGGGAAGTGAAGACAGGATTGTCCCAGTTAGACAGGGGAAGGTGATGAACGGTTTCTCCCAGTTTGACAGGGGAAGGTGAAGTGGGGCTTGTTCCAGAGAGACAGGGGAAGTAGAACAGGGGTTTGTCCCAGAGAGACAGTGGAAGGTGTAGATAGGTTTGTCCCAGTGAGACAGGGGAAGTGAAGATTGGCTTGTCCCTGTGAGACAGGGGAAGTGAAGATAGGTTTGTTCCAGTTAGAAATGGGAAATGAAGATTCGTTTGTCCCAGTGAGACAGGGGAAGTGAAGATAGGTTTGTCCCAGTTAGACAGGGGAAGGTGAAGAGGGGTTTGTCTCAGTGAGACAGGGTAAGGTGAAAAGGGGTTTGTCCCAGTTAGATAGGGGAAGTGAAGAGGGGTTTGTTCTAGTAAGACAGGGGATTGAAGATAGGTTTGCCCCAGTTAGACAGGGGAAAGTGAACAGGGGTTTGTCCCAGTGAGACAGGGGAAGTGAAGTTAGCTTTGACCCAGTGAGACAGGGGAACTGAAGATAGGTTTGCCCCAGTTAGACAGGGGAAGTGAAGATAGGTTTGTCCCAGTTAGAGAGGGGAAATGAAGATTCGTTTGTCCCAGTGAGACAGGGGAAGTGAAGATAAGCTTGTCCCAGTGAGACGGGGGAAGTGAAGATAGGTTTGTCCCAGTTAGACAGGGGAAATGAAGAGGGGTTTTTCCCAGGGAGACAGGGGAAGTGAAGATGGGTTTGTCCCAGTTAGACAGGGGAAGGTGAAGAGGGGTTTGTCCCAGTGAGACAGGGGAAGTGAAGATAGGTTTGTCCCAGTTAGACAGGGGAAATGAAGCGGGGTTTTTCCCAGGGAGACAGGGGAAGTGAAGATTGGTTTGTCCCAATGAGACAGGGGAAGATGAAGATATATTTGTCCCAGTGTGACAGGGGAAGGTGAAGAGGGGTTTGTCCCAGTTAGACAGGGGAAGTGAAGTTAGCTTTGACCCAGTGAGACAGGGGAAGTGAAGATAGGTTTGCCCCAGTTAGACAGGGGAAGTGAAGATGGGTTTGTCCCAGTTAGACAGGGGAAGGTGAAGAGGGGTTTGTCCCAGTGAGACAGGGGAAGTGAAGATTGGCTTGTCCCAGTGAGACAGGGGAAGTGAAGATAGGTTTGTTCCAGTTAGAGATGGGATATGAAGATTCGTTTGTCCCAGTGAGACAGGGGAAGTGAAGATAGGTTTGTCCCAGTTAGACAGGGGAAGGTGAACAGGGGTTTGTCCCAGTTAGACAGGGGAAGTGAAGAGGGGTTTGTTCTAGTAAGACAGGGGATTGAAGATAGGTTTGTCCCAGTTAGACAGGGGAAGGTGAAGAGGGGTTTGTCCCAGTGAGACAGGGGAAGGTGAAAAGGGGTTTGTCCCAGTTAGACAGGGGAAGTGAAGAGGGGTTTGTTCTAGTAAGACAGGGGATTGAAGATAGGTTTGCCCCAGTTAGACAGGGGAAAGTGAACAGGGGTTTGTCCCAGTGAGACAGGGGAAGTGAAGTTAGCTTTGACCCAGTGAGACAGGGGAAGTGAAGATAGGTTTGCCCCAGTTAGACAGGGGAAGTGAAGATAGGTTTGTCCCAGTTAGAGAGGGGAAATGAAGATTCGTTTGTCCCAGTGAGACAGGGGAAGTCGAGATAAGCTTGTCCCAGTGAGACGGGGGAAGTGAAGATAGGTTTGTCCCAGTTAGACAGGGGAAATGAAGAGGGGTTTTTCCCAGGGAGACAGGGGAAGTGAAGATGGGTTTGTCGCAGTTAGACAGGGGAAGGTGAAGAGGGGTTTGTCCCAGTGAGACAGGGGAAGTGAAGATAGGTTTGTCCCAGTTAGACAGGGGAACTGAAGCGGGGTTTTTCCCAGGGAGACAGGGGAAGTGAAGATTGGTTTGTCCCAATGAGACAGTGGAAGATGAAGATATATTTGTCCCAGTGTGACAGGGGAAGGTGAAGAGGTGTTTGTCCCAGTGAGACAGGGGAAGTGAAGATAGGTTTGCCCCAGTTAGACATGGAAGGTGAAGAAAGGTTTGTTCCAGTGAGACAGGGGAAGGTGAAGATAGGTTTGTCCCAGTTAGACAGGGGAAGTGAAGGTAGGTTTTTCCCAGTTGTGAGAGGGGAAATGAAGATTCATTTGTCCCAGTAAGACAAGGGAAGTGAAGATAGTTTTGTCCCAGTTAGACAGGGGAAGGAGAAGAGGGGTTAGTCCCAGTGAGACAGTGGAAGGTGAAGAGGGGTTTGTTCCAGTTAGACAGGGGAAGTGAAGATAAGTTTGTTCCAGTTAGACAGGGGAAGGTGAAGATAGGTATGTCCCAGACTACAGGGGAAGTGAAGATAGGTTTGTCCCAGTTAGAGAGGGGAAATGAAGATTCATTTGTCCCAGTTAGACAGGGGAAATGAAGAGGGGTTTTTCCCAGGGAGACAGGGGAAGTGAAGATGGGTTTGTCCCAGTTAGACAGGGGAAGGTGAAGAGGGGTTTGTCCCAGTAAGACAGGGGAAGTGAAGATAGGTTTGTCCCAGTTAGACAGGGGAAGGTGAAGATTCGTTTATCCCAGTGAGACAGGGGAAGGTGAAGAGGGGTTTGTCCCAGTTAGACAGGGGAAGTGAAGAGGGGTTTGTCCTAGTAAGACAGGGGATTGAAGATAGGTTTGCTGCAGTTAGACAGGGGAAAGAGAACAGGGGTTTGTCCCAGTGAGACAGGGGAAGTGAAGATAGGTTTCCCCAGTTAGACAGGGGAAGTGAAGACAGGTTTGTCGCAGTTAGACAGGGGAAGAGAAGAGTGGTTTGTTCTAGTAAGACAGGGGATTGAAGATAGGTTTTCCCTAGTTAGACAGGGGAAAGTGAACAGGGGTTTGTCCCAGTGAGACAGGGGAAGAGAAGTTAGCTTTGACCCAGTGAGACAGGGGAAGTGAAGATAGGTTTGCCCCAGTTAGACAGGGGAAGTGAAGATAGGTTTGTCCCAGTTAGAGAGGGGAAGTGAAGATTTGTTTGTCCCAGTGAGACAGGGGAAGGTGAAGAGGGGTTTGTCACAGTTAGACAGTGGAAGTGAAGAGTGGTTTGTCCCAGTTAGAGAGGGGAAATGAAGATTCGTTTGTCCCAGTAAGTCAGGGGAAATGAAGATAGGTTTGCCCCAGTTAAACAGGGGAAAGTGAACAGGGGTTTGTCCCATTGAGACAGGGGAAGTGAAGTTAGCTTTGACCCAGTGAGACAGGGGAAGTGAAGATAGGGTTGCCCCAGTTAGACAGGGGAAGTGAAGATAGGTTTGTCCCAGTGAGACGGGGGAAGTGAAAATAGGTTTGTCCCAGTTAGACAGGGGAAGGTGAAGAGGGGTTTGTCCCAGTGAGACAGGGGAAGGTGAAGAGGGGTTTGTCCCAGTTAGACAGGGGAAGTGAAGAGGGGTTTGTTCTAGTAAGACAGGGGATTGAAGATAGGTTTGCCGCAGTTAGACAGGGGAAAGAGAACCGGGGTTTGTCCCAGTGAGACAGGGGAAGTGAAGATAGGTTTGCCCCAGTTAGACAGGGGAAGTGAAGATAGGTTTGTCCCAGTTAGAGAGGGGAAATGAAGATTCGTTTGTCCCAGTGAGACAGGGGAAGTGAAGACAGGATTGTCCCAGTTAGACAGGGGAAGGTGATGAACGGTTTCTCCCAGTTTGACAGGGGAAGGTGAAGTGGGGCTTGTTCCAGAGAGACAGGGGAAGTAGAACAGGGGTTTGTCCCAGAGAGACAGTGGAAGGTGAAGATAGGTTTGTTCCAGTGAGACAGGGGGAGGTGAAGAAAGGTTTGTCCCAGTTAGACAGGGGAAGGTGAAGATAGGTTTGTCCCAGTGAGACAGGGGAAGTGAAGATTGGCTTGTCCCTGTGAGACAGGGGAAGTGAAGATAGGTTTGTTCCAGTTAGAGATGGGAAATGAAGATTCGTTTGTCCCAGTGAGACAGGGGAAGTGAAGAGGGGTTTGTCTCAGTGAGACAGGGGAAGGTGAAAAGGGGTTTGTCCCAGTTAGACAGGGGAAGTGAAGAGGGGTTTGTTCTAGTAAGACAGGGGATTGAAGATAGGTTTGCCCCAGTTAGACAGGGGAAGTGAAAATAGGTTTGTCCCAGTTAGAGAGGGGAAGTGAAGATTTGTTTGTCCCAGTGAGACAGGGGAAGGTGAAGAGGGGTTTGTCACAGTTAGACAGTGGAAGTGAAGAGGGGTTTGTCCCAGTTAGAGAGGGGAATTGAAGATTCGTTTGTCCCAGTAAGACAGGGGAAATGAAGATAGGTTTGCCCCAGTTAAACAGGGGAAAGTGAACAGGGGTTTGTCCCAGTGAGACAGGGGAAGTGAAGTTAGCTTTGACCCAGTGAGACAGGGGAAGTGAAGATAGGTTTGCCCCAGTTAGACAGGGGAAGTGAAGATAGGTTTGTCCCAGTTAGAGAGGGGAAATGAAGATTCGTTTGTCCCAGTGAGACGGGGGAAGTGAAGATAGGTTTGTCCCAGTTAGACAGGGGAAATGAAGAGGGGTTTTTCCCAGGGAGACAGGGGAAGTGAAGATGCGTTTGTCCCAGTTAGACAGGGGAAGGTGAAGAGGGGTTTGTCCCAGTGAGACAGGGGAAATGAAGATAGGTTTGTCCCAGTTAGACAGGGGAAATGAAGCGGGGTTTTTCCCAGGGAGACAGGGGAAGTGAAGATTGGTTTGTCCCAATGAGACAGGGGAAGATGAAGATATATTTGTCCCAGTGTGACAGGGGAAGGTGAAGAGGGGTTTGTCCCAGTTAGACAGGGGAAGTGAAGTTAGCTTTGACCCAGTGAGACAGGGGAAGTGAAGATAGGTTTGCCCCAGTTAGACAGGGGAAGTGAAGATGGGTTTGTTCCAGTTAGAGATGGGAAATGAAGATTCGTTTGTCCCAGTTAGACAGGGGAAGGTGAAGAGGGGTTTGTCTCAGTGAGACAGGGGAAGGTGAAGAGGGGTTTGTCCCAGTTAGACAGGGGAAGTGAAGAGGGGTTTGTTCTAGTAAGACAGGGGATTGAAGATAGGTTTGTCCCAGTTAGACAGGGGAAGGTGAAGAGGGGTTTGTCCCAGTGAGACTGGGGAAGGTGAAAAGGGGTTTGTCCCAGTTAGACAGGGGAAGTGAAGAGGGGTTTGTTCTAGTAAGACAGGGGATTGAAGATAGGTTTGCCCCAGTTAGACAGGGGAAAGTGAACAGGGGTTTGTCCCAGTGAGACAGGGGAAGTGAAGTTAGCTTTGACCCAGTGAGACAGGGGAAGTGAAGATAGGTTTGCCCCAGTTAGACAGGGGAAGTGAAGATAGGTTTGTCCCAGTTAGAGAGGGGAAATGAAGATTCGTTTGTCCCAGTGAGACAGGGGAAGTGAAGATAAGCTTGTCCCAGTGAGACGGGGGAAGTGAAGATAGGTTTGTCCCAGTTAGACAGGGGAAATGAAGAGGGGTTTTTCCCAGGGAGACAGGGGAAGTGAAGATGGGTTTGTCGCAGTTAGACAGGGGAAGGTGAAGAGGGGTTTGTCCCAGTGAGACAGGGGAAGTGAAGATAGGTTTGTCCCAGTTAGACAGGGGAACTGAAGCGGGGTTTTTCCCAGGGAGACAGGGGAAGTGAAGATTGGTTTGTCCCAATGAGACAGTGGAAGATGAAGATATATTTGTCCCAGTGTGACAGGGGAAGGTGAAGAGGTGTTTGTCCCAGTGAGACAGGGGAAGTGAAGATAGGTTTGTCCAAGTGAGACAGGGGAAGTGAAGAGGGGTTTGTACCATTGAGACAGTGGAAGGTGAAGATAGGTTTGCCCCAGTTAGAAAGGGGAAGTGAAGATAGGTTTGTTCCAGTTAGAGAGGGGAAATGAAGAATCGTTTGTCCCAGTGAGACAGGGGAAGGTGAAGAGGGGTTTGTCCCAGTTAGACAGGGGAAGTGAAGACGGGTTTGTTTAGTAAGACAGTGGATTGAAGATAGGTTTGCCCCAGTTAGACAGGGGAAAGTGAACAGGGGTTTGTCCCAGTGAGACAGGGGAAGTGAAGTTAGCTTTGACACAGTGAGACAGGGGAAGTGAAGATATGTTTGTCCCAGTGAGACAGGGAAAGTGAAGATAAGTTTGCGCCAGTTAGACAGGGGAACTGAAGATAGGTTTGTCCAAGAGAGACAGGGGAAGTGAAGATAGGTTTGTTCCAGTTAGACAGGGGAAATGAAAATAGGTTTGTCCAAGTGAGACAGGGGAAGTGAAGATGGGTTTGTTCCAGTTAGACAGGGGAAGTGAAGATAAGTTTGTTCCAGTTAGACAGGGGAAGGTGAAGATAGGTATGTCTCAGACTACAGGGGAAATGAAGATAGGTTTGCCCAGTGAGACAGGGGAAGTGAAGATAGGTTTGTCCCAGTGAGACAGGGGAAGGTGAAGAGGGGTTTGTCCCAGTGAGACAGGAGAAGCGAAGATAGGTTTGTCCCAGTGAGACAGGGGAAGGTGAAGATAGGTTTGTCCCAGTTAGGCATGGAAGGTGAAGAAAGGTTTGTTCCAGTGAGACAGGGGAAGGTGAAGAGGGGTTTGTCCCAGTGAGACGGCGGAATTTGAAGATAGGTTTGCCCCAGTTAGACATGGGAAGTGAAGAGGGGTTTGTCCCAGTGAGACAGGGGAAGTGAAGTTAGCTTTGACCCAGTGAGACAGGGGAAGGTGAAGATAGGTTTGCCCCAGTTAGACAGGGGAAGTGAAGATAGGTTTGTCCCAGTAAGAGAGGGGAAATGAAGATTCGTTTGTCCCAGTAAGACAGGGGAAGTGAAGATAGGTTTGTCCCAGTTAGACAGGGGAAGGTGAAGAGGGGTTAGTCCCAGTGAGACAGGGGAAGGTGAAGAGGGGTTTGTCCCAGTGAGACAGGGGAAGTGAAGTTAGCTTTGACCCAGTGAGACTGGGGAAGTGAAGATAGGTTTGCCCCAGTTAGACAGGGGAAGTGAAGATAGGTTTGTCCCAGTTAGAGAGGGGAAATGAAGATTCATTTGTCCCAGTAAGACAGGGGAAGTGAAGATAGGTTTGTCCCAGTTAGACAGGGGAAGGTGAAGAGGGATTAGTCCCAGTGAGACAGGGGAAGCTGAAGAGGGGTTTGTCCCAGTGAGACAGTGGAAGTGAAGAGGGGTTTGTCCCAGTTAGAGAGGGGAAATGAAGATTCGTTTGTCCCAGTAAGACAGGGGAAGTGAAGATAGGTTTGTCCCAGTTAGACAGGGGAAGGTGAAGATAGGTTTGTCCCAGTGAGACAGGGGAAGTGAAGATTGGCTTGTCCCTGTGAGACAGGGGAAGTGAAGATAGGTTTGTTCCAGTTAGAGATGGGAAATGAAGATTCGTTTGTCCCAGTGAGACAGGGGAAGTGAAGAGGGGTTTGTCTCAGTGAGACAGGGGAAGGTGAAAAGGGGTTTGTCCCAGTTAGACAGGGGAAGTGAAGAGGGGTTTGTTCTAGTAAGACAGGGGATTGAAGATAGGTTTGCCCCAGTTAGACAGGGGAAGTGAAAATAGGTTTGTCCCAGTTAGAGAGGGGAAGTGAAGATTTGTTTGTCCCAGTGAGACAGGGGAAGGTGAAGAGGGGTTTGTCACAGTTAGACAGTGGAAGTGAAGAGGGGTTTGTCCCAGTTAGAGAGGGGAATTGAAGATTCGTTTGTCCCAGTAAGACAGGGGAAATGAAGATAGGTTTGCCCCAGTTAAACAGGGGAAAGTGAACAGGGGTTTGTCCCAGTGAGACAGGGGAAGTGAAGTTAGCTTTGACCCAGTGAGACAGGGGAAGTGAAGATAGGTTTGCCCCAGTTAGACAGGGGAAGTGAAGATAGGTTTGTCCCAGTTAGAGAGGGGAAATGAAGATTCGTTTGTCCCAGTGAGACGGGGGAAGTGAAGATAGGTTTGTCCCAGTTAGACAGGGGAAATGAAGAGGGGTTTTTCCCAGGGAGACAGGGGAAGTGAAGATGCGTTTGTCCCAGTTAGACAGGGGAAGGTGAAGAGGGGTTTGTCCCAGTGAGACAGGGGAAATGAAGATAGGTTTGTCCCAGTTAGACAGGGGAAATGAAGCGGGGTTTTTCCCAGGGAGACAGGGGAAGTGAAGATTGGTTTGTCCCAATGAGACAGGGGAAGATGAAGATATATTTGTCCCAGTGTGACAGGGGAAGGTGAAGAGGGGTTTGTCCCAGTTAGACAGGGGAAGTGAAGTTAGCTTTGACCCAGTGAGACAGGGGAAGTGAAGATAGGTTTGCCCCAGTTAGACAGGGGAAGTGAAGATGGGTTTGTTCCAGTTAGAGATGGGAAATGAAGATTCGTTTGTCCCAGTTAGACAGGGGAAGGTGAAGAGGGGTTTGTCTCAGTGAGACAGGGGAAGGTGAAGAGGGGTTTGTCCCAGTTAGACAGGGGAAGTGAAGAGGGGTTTGTTCTAGTAAGACAGGGGATTGAAGATAGGTTTGTCCCAGTTAGACAGGGGAAGGTGAAGAGGGGTTTGTCCCAGTGAGACAGGGGAAGGTGAAAAGGGGTTTGTCCCAGTTAGACAGGGGAAGTGAAGAGGGGTTTGTTCTAGTAAGACAGGGGATTGAAGATAGGTTTGCCCCAGTTAGACAGGGGAAAGTGAACAGGGGTTTGTCCCAGTGAGACAGGGGAAGTGAAGTTAGCTTTGACCCAGTGAGACAGGGGAAGTGAAGATAGGTTTGCCCCAGTTAGACAGGGGAAGTGAAGATAGGTTTGTCCCAGTTAGAGAGGGGAAATGAAGATTCGTTTGTCCCAGTGAGACAGGGGAAGTGAAGATAAGCTTGTCCCAGTGAGACGGGGGAAGTGAAGATAGGTTTGTCCCAGTTAGACAGGGGAAATGAAGAGGGGTTTTTCCCAGGGAGACAGGGGAAGTGAAGATGGGTTTGTCGCAGTTAGACAGGGGAAGGTGAAGAGGGGTTTGTCCCAGTGAGACAGGGGAAGTGAAGATAGGTTTGTCCCAGTTAGACAGGGGAACTGAAGCGGGGTTTTTCCCAGGGAGACAGGGGAAGTGAAGATTGGTTTGTCCCAATGAGACAGTGGAAGATGAAGATATATTTGTCCCAGTGTGACAGGGGAAGGTGAAGAGGTGTTTGTCCCAGTGAGACAGGGGAAGTGAAGATAGGTTTGTCCAAGTGAGACAGGGGAAGTGAAGAGGGGTTTGTACCATTGAGACAGTGGAAGGTGAAGATAGGTTTGCCCCAGTTAGAAAGGGGAAGTGAAGATAGGTTTGTTCCAGTTAGAGAGGGGAAATGAAGAATCGTTTGTCCCAGTGAGACAGGGGAAGGTGAAGAGGGGTTTGTCCCAGTTAGACAGGGGAAGTGAAGACGGGTTTGTTTAGTAAGACAGTGGATTGAAGATAGGTTTGCCCCAGTTAGACAGGGGAAAGTGAACAGGGGTTTGTCCCAGTGAGACAGGGGAAGTGAAGTTAGCTTTGACACAGTGAGACAGGGGAAGTGAAGATATGTTTGTCCCAGTGAGACAGGGAAAGTGAAGATAAGTTTGCGCCAGTTAGACAGGGGAACTGAAGATAGGTTTGTCCAAGAGAGACAGGGGAAGTGAAGATAGGTTTGTTCCAGTTAGACAGGGGAAATGAAAATAGGTTTGTCCAAGTGAGACAGGGGAAGTGAAGATGGGTTTGTTCCAGTTAGACAGGGGAAGTGAAGATAAGTTTGTTCCAGTTAGACAGGGGAAGGTGAAGATAGGTATGTCTCAGACTACAGGGGAAATGAAGATAGGTTTGCCCAGTGAGACAGGGGAAGTGAAGATAGGTTTGTCCCAGTGAGACAGGGGAAGGTGAAGAGGGGTTTGTCCCAGTGAGACAGGAGAAGCGAAGATAGGTTTGTCCCAGTGAGACAGGGGAAGGTGAAGATAGGTTTGTCCCAGTTAGGCATGGAAGGTGAAGAAAGGTTTGTTCCAGTGAGACAGGGGAAGGTGAAGAGGGGTTTGTCCCAGTGAGACAGCGGAATTTGAAGATAGGTTTGCCCCAGTTAGACATGGGAAGTGAAGAGGGGTTTGTCCCAGTGAGACAGGGGAAGTGAAGTTAGCTTTGACCCAGTGAGACAGGGGAAGGTGAAGATAGGTTTGCCCCAGTTAGACAGGGGAAGTGAACATAGGTTTGTCCCAGTAAGAGAGGGGAAATGAAGATTCGTTTGTCCCAGTAAGACAGGGGAAGTGAAGATAGGTTTGTCCCAGTTAGACAGGGGAAGGTGAAGAGGGGTTAGTCCCAGTGAGACAGGGGAAGGTGAAGAGGGGTTTGTCCCAGTGAGACAGGGGAAGTGAAGTTAGCTTTGACCCAGTGAGACTGGGGAAGTGAAGATAGGTTTGCCCCAGTTAGACAGGGGAAGTGAAGATAGGTTTGTCCCAGTTAGAGAGGGGAAATGAAGATTCATTTGTCCCAGTAAGACAGGGGAAGTGAAGATAGGTTTGTCCCAGTTAGACAGGGGAAGGTGAAGAGGGATTAGTCCCAGTGAGACAGGGGAAGCTGAAGAGGGGTTTGTCCCAGTGAGACAGTGGAAGTGAAGAGGGGTTTGTCCCAGTTAGAGAGGGGAAATGAAGATTCGTTTGTCCCAGTAAGACAGGGGAAGTGAAGATAGGTTTGCCCCAGTTAAACAGGGGAAAGTGAACAGGGGTTTGTCCCAGTGAGACAGGGGAAGTGAAGTTAGCTTTGACCCAGTGAGACAGGGGAAGTGAAGATAGGGTTGCCCCAGTTAGACAGGGGAAGTGAAGATAGGTTTGTCCCAGTGAGACGGGGGAAGTGAAAATAGGTTTGTCCCAGTTAGACAGGGGAAGGTGAAGAGGGGTTTGTCCCAGTGAGACAGGGGAAGTGAAGATAGGTTTGTCCAAGTGAGACAGGGGAAGTGAAGAGGGGTTTGTACCAGTGAGACAGTGGAAGGTGAAGATAGGTTTGCCCCAGTTAGAAAGGGGAAGTGAAGATAGGTTTGTTCCAGTTAGAGAGGGGAAATGAAGAATCGTTTGTCCCAGTGAGACAGGGGAAGGTGAAGAGGGGTTTGTCCCAGTTAGACAGGGGAAGTGAAGACGGGTTTGTTCTAGTAAGACAGTGGATTGAAGATAGGTTTGCCCCAGTTAGACAGTGGAAAGTGAACAGGGGTTTGTCCCAGTGAGACAGGGGAAGTGAAGTTAGCTTTGACCCAGTGAGACAGGGGAAGTGAAGATAGGTTTGTCCCAGTGAGACAGGGAAAGTGAAGATAAGTTTGCGCCAGTTAGACAGGGGAACTGAAGATAGGTTTGTCCAAGAGAGACAGGGGAAGTGAAGATAGGTTTGTTCCAGTTAGACAGGGGAAATGAAAATAGGTTTGTCCAAGTGAGACAGGGGAAGTGAAGAGGGGTTTGTTCCAGTTAGACAGGGGAAGTGAAGATAAGTTTGTTCCAGTTAGACAGGGGAAGGTGAAGATAGGTATGTCTCAGACTACAGGGGAAATGAAGATAGGTTTGCCCAGTGAGACAGGGGAAGTGAAGATAGGTTTGTCCCAGTGAGACAGGGGAAGGTGAAGAGGGGTTTGTCCCAGTGAGACAGGAGAAGCGAAGATAGGTTTGTCCCAGTGAGACAGGGGAAGGTGAAGATAGGTTTGTCCCAGTTAGGCATGGAAGGTGAAGAAAGGTTTGTTCCAGTGAGACAGGGGAAGGTGAAGAGGGGTTTGTCCCAGTGAGACAGCGGAATTTGAAGATAGGTTTGCCCCAGTTAGACATGGGAAGTGAAGAGGGGTTTGTCCCAGTGAGACAGGGGAAGTGAAGTTAGCTTTGACCCAGTGAGACAGGGGAAGGTGAAGATAGGTTTGCCCCAGTTAGACAGGGGAAGTGAAGATAGGTTTGTCCCAGTAAGAGAGGGGAAATGAAGATTCGTTTGTCCCAGTAAGACAGGGGAAGTGAAGATAGGTTTGTCCCAGTTAGACAGGGGAAGGTGAAGAGGGGTTAGTCCCAGTGAGACAGGGGAAGGTGAAGAGGGGTTTGTCCCAGTGAGACAGGGGAAGTGAAGTTAGCTTTGACCCAGTGAGACTGGGGAAGTTAAGATAGGTTTGCCCCAGTTAGACAGGGGAAGTGAAGATAGGTTTGTCCCAGTTAGAGAGGGGAAATGAAGATTCATTTGTCCCAGTAAGACAGGGGAAGTGAAGATAGGTTTGTCCCAGTTAGACAGGGGAAGGTGAAGAGGGATTAGTCCCAGTGAGACAGGGGAAGCTGAAGAGGGGTTTGTCCCAGTGAGACAGTGGAAGTGAAGAGGGGTTTGTCCCAGTTAGAGAGGGGAAATGAAGATTCGTTTGTCCCAGTAAGACAGGGGAAGTGAAGATAGGTTTCCCCAGTTAAACAGGGGAAAGTGAACAGGGGTTTGTCCCAGTGAGACAGGGGAAGTGAAGTTAGCTTTGACCCAGTGAGACAGGGGAAGTGAAGATAGGGTTGCCCCAGTTAGACAGGGGAAGTGAAGATAGGTTTGTCCCAGTGAGACGGGGGTAGTGAAAATAGGTTTGTCCCAGTTAGACAGGGGAAGGTGAAGAGGGGTTTGTCCCAGTGAGACAGGGGAAGGTGAAGAGGGGTTTGTCCCAGTTAGACATGGGAAGGTGAAGAGGGGTTTGTTCCAGTGAGACAGGGGAAGGAGAACAGGGGTTTGTCCCAGAGAGACAGTGGAAGGTGAAGATAGGCTTGTTCCAGTGAGACAGGGGAATTGAAGATAGGTTTGTCACTGTGAGACTGGGGAAGTGAAGATAGGTTTGTCCCAATGAGACAGGGGAAGGTGAAGATATATTTGTCCCAGTGTGACAGTAGAAGGCCAAGAGGGGTTTGTCCCGGTGAGACAGGGGAAGGTGAAGATAGGTTTGTCCCAATTAGACAGGGGAAGTGAGGAGGGGTTTGTTCCAGTGAGACAGGGGAAGTGAAGATATGTTTTTCCCAGTGAGACAGGGCAAGTGAAGTGGGGGTTGTCCCAGTGAGACAGGGGAAGGTGAAGATCGGTTTGTCCCAGTTAGTCATGGAAGGTGAAAATAGGTTTCTCCCAGTGAGACAGGGGAAGTGAAGATAGGTTTGTCCCAGTGAGACAGGGGAAGGTGAAGATAGGTTTGCCCCAGTTAGACATGCAAGGTGAAGATAGTTTTGTTCCTGTGAGACAGGGGACGGTGAAGATTGGTTTTTCCCAGTTAGACAGGGAAAGGTGAAGAGGGGTTTGTCCCAGTGAGACAGGGGAAGGTGAAGATAGGTTTGTCCCAATTAGACAGGGGAAGCGAGGAGGGGTTTGTCCTAGTGAGACAGGGGAAGGTGAAGATAGGTTTGTCCCAGTTAGACATGGATGGTGAAGATAGGCTTGTTCCAGTGAGACAGGGGAAGTGAAGATAGGTTTGTCACTGTGAGACTGGGGAAGTGAAGATAGGTTTGTCCCAATGAGACAGGGGAAGGTGAAGATATATTTGTCCCAGTGTGACAGGAGAAGGCGAAGAGGGGTTTGTCCCGGTGAGACAGGGGAAGTGAAGATAAGTTTGACCCAGTTAGACAGGGAAAATGAAGATAGGTTTGTCCCAGTGAGACAGGGGAAGTGAAGATAGGTTTGTTCCTGTTAGACAGGGGAAGTGAAGATAAATTTGTTCCAGTTAGACAGGGGAAGGTGAAGATAGGTGTGTCCCAGATTAACAGGGGAAATGAAGATAGGTTTGTCCCAGTGAGACAGGGGAAGTTAAGATAAGTTTGTCCCAGTGAGACATGGGAAGTGAAGATAGGTTTGCCCCAGTTAGACAGGGGAAGGTGAAGAGGGGTTTGTCCCAGTTAGATAAGGGAAGTGAAGATAAGTTTGCCCAAGTAAGACGGGGGAAATGTAGATAGGTTTATCCCAGTGAGAGAGGGGAATTGAAGATAAGTTTGTCCCAGTGAGGCGGGGGAAATGAAGAGGGGTTTTTCCCAGGGAGACAGGGGAAGTGAACATACGTTTGTACCAGTTAGACAGGGGAAGGTGAAGAGGGGTTTGTCCCAGTGAGACAGGGGAATTGAAGATAGGTTTGTCCCAGTGAGACAGGGGAAGTGAAGGGGGGTTTGTCCCAGTGAAACAGGGGAAGGTGAAAATAGGTTTCTCCCAGTGAGACAGGGGAAGTGAAGATAGGTTTGTCCCAGTGAGACAGGGGAAGGTGAAGATAGGTTTGCCCCAGTTAGACATGCAAGGTGAAGATAGGTTTGTTCCTGTGAGACAGGGGACGGTGAAGATTGGTTTTTCCCAGTTAGACAGGGAAAGGTGAAGAGGGGTTTGTCCCAGTGAGACAGGGGAAGGTGAAGATTGGTTTGTCCCAATTAGACAGGGGAAGTGAGGAGGGGTTTGTTCCAGTGAGACAGGGGAAGTGAAGATAGGTTTTTCCCAGTGAGACAGAGCAAGTGAAGGGGGGTTTGTCCCAGTGAGACAGGGGAAGGTGAAGATCGGTTTGTCCCAGTTAGTCATGGAAGGTGAAAATAGGTTTCTCCCAGTGAGACAGGGGAAGTGAAGATAGGTTTGTCCCAGTGGGACAGGGGAAGGTGAAGATAGGTTTGCCCCAGTTAGACATGCAAGGTGAAGATAGTTTTGTTCCTGTGAGACAGGGGACGGTGAAGATTGGTTTGTCCCAGTGAGACATTGGAACTGAAGAGGGTTTTGTCCCAGTGGGACAGAGGAAGGTGAAGATAGGTTTGCCCCAGTTAGACATGGAAGGTGAAGATAGGTTTGTTCCAGTGAGACAGGGGAAGATGAAGATTGGTTTTTCCCAGTTAGACAGGGAAAGGTGAAGAGGGGTTTGTCCCAGTGAGACAGGGGAAGGTGAAGATAGGTTTGTCCCAATTAAACAGGGGAAGTGAGGAGGGGTTTGTTCCAGTGAGACAGTGGAAGTGAAGATAGGATTTTCCCAGTGAGACAGGGCAAGTGAAGGGGGATTTGTCCTAGTGAGACAGGGGAAGGTGAAGATAGGTTTGTCCCAGTTAGTCATGGAAGGTGAAGATAGGTTTGTTCCAGTGAGTCAGGGGAAGTGAAGATTGGTTGGCCCCAGTTAGACAGGGGAAAGTGAAGAGGGGTTTGTCCCAGTGAGACAGGGGAAGTGAAGTTAGCTTTGACCCAGTGAGACAGGTGAAGTGAAGATAGGTTTGCCCCAGTTAGACAGGGGAAGTGAAGATAGGTTTGTCCCAGTTAGAGAGGGGCAATGAAGATTCGTTTGTCCCAGTGAGACAGGGGAAGTGAAGATAGGTTTGTCCCAGTTAGACAGTAGAAGGTGATGATAGGTTTGTCCCAGTTAGTCAGGGGAAGGTGAAGAGGGGTTTGTTCCAGTGAGACAGGGGAAGGTGAAGAGGGGTTTGTCCCAGTGAGACAGGGGAAGTGAAGATAGGTTTGGCCCAGTTAGACAGGGGAAGGTGATGATAGGTTTGTCCCAGTTAGACAGGGGAAGGTGAAGAGGGGTTTGTTCCAGTGAGACAGGGGAAGGTGAAGAGGGGTTTGTCCCAGTGAGACAGGGGAAGTGAAGATAGGTTTGTCACAGTGAGATAGGGGATCTGAAGATAGGCTTGTCCCAATGAGACAGGGGAAGGTGAAGATATATTTGTCCTAGTGTGACAGGAGAAGGTGAAGAGGGGTTAGTCCCGGTGAGACAGGGGAAGTGAAGATAAGTTTGCCCCAGTTAGACAGGGGAAATGAAGATAGGTTTGTCCAAGTGAGACAGGGGAAGTGAAGATAGGTTGGTTCCAGTTAGACAGGTGAAGGTGATGATAGGTTTGTCCCAGTTATACAGGGGAAGGTGAAGTGGGGTTTGTTCCAGTGAGACAGGGGAAGGTGAAGAGGGGTTTGTCCCAGTGAGACAGGGGAAGTGAAGATAGGTTTGTCACAGTGAGATAGGGGAATTGAAGATAGGCTTGTCCCAATGAGACAGGGGAAGTTGAAGATATATTTGTCCCAGCGTGACAGGAGAAGGTGAAGAGGGGTTTGTCCCGGTGAGACAGGGGAAGTGAAGGTAAGTTTGCCCCAGTTAGACAGGGGAAATGAAGCTAGGTTTGTCCAAGTGAGACAGGGGAAGTGAAGATAGGTTTGTTCCAGTTAGACAGGGGAAGGTGAGGATATGTATGTCCCGGATTAACAGGGGATATGAAGGTAGGTTTGTCCCAGTGAGACAGGGGAAGTGAAGATAGGTTTGCCCCAGTTCGACAGGGGAAGGTGAAGACGGGTTTGTCCCAGTTAGATAGGGGAATTGAAGATAAGTTTGCCCCAATTAGACATGGGAAATGAAGATAGGTATGTCCCACTGAGACAGGGGAATTGAAGATAAGTTTGTCCCTGTGAGATGGGGGCAGGTGAAGAGGGGTTTGTCCCAGTGAGACAGGGGAAGTGAAGAGGGGTTTGTCCCAGTGGGACAGGGGAAGGTGAAGATTGGTTTGTCCCTGTTAGACAGGGGAAGGTGAAGAGGGGTTTGTTCCAGTGAGATAGGGGAAGGAGAACAGGGGTTTGTCCCAGAGAGACAGTTGAAGGTGAAGATAGGTTTGTTCCAGTGAGACAGGGGAAGTGAAGATAGGTTTGTCACTGTGAGACTGGGGAAGTGAAGATAGGTTTGTCCCAATGAGACAGGGGAAGGTGAAGATATATTTGTCCCAGTGTGACAGGAGAAGGCGAAGAGGGGTTTGTCCCGGTGAGACAGGGGAAGTGAAGATAAGTTTGCCCCAGTTAGACAGGGGAAATGAAGATAGGTTTGTCCCAGTGAGACAGGGGAAGTGAAGATATGTTTGTTCCAGTTAGACAGGGGAAGATGAAGATAGGTGTGTCCCAGATTAACAGGGGAAATGAAGATAGGTTTGTCCCAGTGAGACAGGGGAAGTGAAGATAAGTTTGTCCCAGTGAGACAGGGGAAGTGAAGATAGGTTTGCCCCAGTTAGACAGGGGAATGTGAAGAGGGGTTTGTCCCAGTTAGATAGGGGAAGTGAAGATAAGTTTGCCCCAGTTAGACAGGGGAAATGTAGATAGGGTTGTCCCAGTGAGACAGGGGAATTGAAGATAAGTTTGTCCCAGTGAGACGGGGAAGTGAAGATTGGCTTGTCCCAGTTAGACAGCAGAAATGAAGAGGGGTTTTTCCCAGAGAGACAGGGGAAGTGAACATAGGTTTGTCCCAGTTAGACAGGGGAAGGTGAAGAGGGGTTTGTCCCAGTGAGACAGGGGAAGTGAAGATAGGTTTGTCCCAGTGAGACAGGGGAAGTGAAGATAGGTTTGTCCCAGTGAGACAGGGGAAGGTGAAAATAGGTTTCTCCCAGTGAGACAGGGGAAGTGAAGATAGGTTTGTCCCAGTGAGACAGGGGAATGTGAAGATAGGTTTGCCCCAGTTAGACATGCAAGGTGAAGATAGGTTTGTTCCTGTGAGACAGGGGACTGTGAAGATTGGTTTGTCCCAGTGAGACATTGGAACTGAAGAGGAGTTTGTCCCAGTGGGACAGGGGAAGGTGAAGATAGGTTTGCCCCAGTTAGACATGGAAGGTGAAGATAGGTTTGTTCCAGTGAGACAGGGGAAGTTGAAGATTGGTTTTTCCCAGTTAGACAGGGAAAGGTGAAGAGGGGTTTGTCCCAGTGAGACAGGGGAAGGTGAAGATAGGTTTGACCCAATTAGACAGGGGAAGTGAGGAGGGGTTTGTTCCAGGGAGACAGGGGAAGTGAAGATAGGTTTTTCCCAGTGAGACAGGGGAAGTGAAGATAGGTTTTTCCCAGTGAGACAGGGGAAGTGAAGTTAGCTTTGACCCAGTGAGACAGGTGAAGTGAAGACAGGTTTGCCCCAGTTAGACAGGGGAAGTGAAGATAGGTTTGTCCCAGTTAGAGAGGGGCAATGAAGATTCGTTTGTCCCAGTGAGACAGGGGAAGTGAAGATAGGTTTGGCCCAGTTAGACAGGGGAAGGTGATGATAGGTTTGTCCCAGTTAGACAGGGGAAGGTGAAGAGGGGTTTGTTCCAGTGAGACAGGGGAAGGTGAAGAGGGGTTTGTCCCAGTGAGACAGGGGAAGTGAAGATAGGTTTGTCACAGTGAGATAGGGGAAGTGAAGATAAGCTTGTCCCAATGAGACAGGGGAAGGTGAAGATATATTTGTCCCAGTGTGACAGGAGAAGGTGAAGAGGGGTTAGTCCCGGTGAGACAGGGGAAGTGAAGATAAGTTTGCCCCAGTTAGACAGGGGAAATGAAGATAGGTTTGTCCAAGTGAGACAGGGGAAGTGAAGATAGGTTTGTTCCAGTTAGACAGGGGAAGGTGAGGATATGTATGTCCCAGATTAACAGGGGAAATGTAGATAGGTTTGTCCCAGTGAGACAGGGGAAGTGAAGATAAGTTTGTCCCAGTGAGACAGGGGAAGTGAAGATAGGTTTGTCCCAGTGAGACAGGGGAAGGTGAAGATAGGTTTGCCCCAGTTCGACATGGAAGGTGAAGATAGCTTTGTTCCTGTGAGACAGGGGAAGTTGAGGATTGGTTTGTCCCAGTGTGACATTGGAACTGAAGAGGGGTTTGTCCCAGTGGGACAGGGGAAGGTGAAGATAGGTTTGCCCCAGTTAGACATGGATGGTGAAGATAGGTTTGTTCCTGTGAGACAGGGGAAGGTGAAGATTGGTTTCTCCCAGTGAGAAATTGGAACTGAAGAGGGGTTTGTCCAAGTGGGACAGGGAAGGTGAAGATAGGTTTGTCCCTGTTAGACAGGGGAAGGTGAAGAGGGGTTTGTTCCAGTGAGACAGGGGAAGGAGAACAGGGGTTTGTCCCAGAGAGACAGTGGAAGGTGAAGATAGGCTTGTTCCAGTGAGACAGGGGAAGTGAAGATAGGTTTGTCACTGTGAGACTGGGGAAGTGAAGATAGGTTTGTCCCAATGAGACAGGGGAAGGTGAAGATATATTTGTCCCAGTGTGACAGGAGAAGGCGAAGAGGGGTTTGTCCCGGTGAGACAGGGGAAGTGAAGATAAGTTTGCCCCAGTTAGACAGGGAAAATGAAGATAGGTTTGTCCCAGTGAGACAGGGGAAGTGAAGATAGGTTTGTTCCTGTTAGACAGGGGAAGTGAAGATAAGTTTGTTCCAGTTAGACAGGGGAAGGTGAAGATAGGTGTGTCCCAGATTAACAGGGGAAATGAAGATAGGTTTGTCCCAGTGAGACAGGGGAAGTGAACATAAGTTTGTCCCAGTGAGACAGGGGAAGTGAAGATCGGTTTGCCCCAGTTAGACAGGGGAAGGTGAAGAGGGGTTTGTCCCAGTTAGATAAGGGAAGTGAAGATAAGTTTGCCCCAGTAAGACAGGGGAAATGTAGATAGGTTTGTCCCAGTGAGAGAGGGGAATTGAAGATAAGTTTGTCCCAGTGAGGCGGGGGAAATGAAGAGGGGTTTTTACCAGGGAGACAGGGGAAGTGAACATAGGGTTGTCCCAGTGAGACAGGGGAAGTGAAGTGGGGTTTCTCCCAGTGAGACAGGGGAAGGTGAAGATTGGTTTGTCCCAGTGAGACATTGGAACTGAAGAGGAGTTTGTCCCATTGGGACAGGGGCAGGTGAAGATAGGTTTGCCCCAGTTAGACATGGAAGGTGAAGATAGGTTTGTTCCAGTGATACAAGGGAAGTGAAGATAGGTTTTTCCCAGTGAGACAGGGCAAGTGAAGGGGGGTTTGTCCCAGTGAGACAGGGGAAGGTGAAGATAGGTTTGTCCCAGTTAGTCATGGAAGGTGAAGATAGGTTTGTTCCAGTGAGACAGGGGAAGTGAAGATTGGTTTGCCCCAGTTAGACAGGGGAAAGTGAAGAGGGGTTTGTCCCAGTGAGACAGGGGAAGTGAAGATAAGTTTGCCCCAGTTAGACATGGATGGTGAAGATAGGTTTGTTCCTGTGAGACAGGGGAAGGTGAAGATTGGTTTGTCCCAGTGAGACATTGGAACTGAAGAGGGGTTTGTCCAAGTGGGACAGGGAAGGTGAAGATAGGTTTGTCCCTGTTGGACAGGGGAAGGTGAAGAGGGGTTTGTTCCAGTGAGACAGGGGAAGGAGAACAGGGGTTTGTCCCAGAGAGACAGTGGAAGGTGAAGATAGGCTTGTTCCAGTGAGACAGGGGAAGTGAAGATAGGTTTGTCCCAGTGAGACAGGGGAAGGTGAAGATAGGTTTGCCCCAGTTAGACATGCAAGGTGAAGATAGGTTTGTTCCTGTGAGACAGGGGACGGTGAAGATTGGTTTTTCCCAGTTAGACAGGGAAAGGGGAAGAGGGGTTTGTCCCAGTGAGACAGGGGAAGGTGAAGATAGGTTTGTCCCAATTAGACAGGGGAAGTGAGGAGGGGTTTGTTCCAGTGAGACAGGGGAAGTGAAGATAGGTTTTTCCCAGTGAGACAGGGCAAGTGAAGGGGGGTTTGTCCCAGTGAGACAGGGGAAGGTGAAGATCGGTTTGTCCCAGTTAGTCATGGAAGGTGAAAATAGGTTTCTCCCAGTGAGACAGGGGAAGTGAAGATAGGTTTGTCCCAGTGAGACAGGGGAAGGTGAAGATAGGTTTGCCCCAGTTAGACATGCAAGGTGAAGATAGTTTTGTTCCTGTGAGACAGGGGACGGTGAAGATTGGTTTGTCCCAGTGAGACATTGGAACTGAAGAGGGGTTTGTCCCAGTGGGACAGGGGAAGGTGAAGATAGGTTTGCCCCAGTTAGACAGGGAAAGGTGAAGAGGGGTTTGTCCCAGTGAGACAGGGGAAGGTGAAGATAGGTTTGTCCCAATTAGACAGGGGAAGTGAGGAGGGGTTTGTTCCAGTGAGACAGTGGAAGTGAAGATAGGATTTTCCCAGTGAGACAGGGCAAGTGAAGGGGGATTTGTCCTAGTGAGACAGGGGAAGGTGAAGATAGGTTTGTCCCAGTTAGTCATGGAAGGTGAAGATAGGTTTGTTCCAGTGAGTCAGGGGAAGTGAAGATTGGTTTGCCCCAGTTAGACAGGGGAAAGTGAAGAGGGGTTTGTCCCAGTGAGACAGGGGAAGTGAAGTTAGCTTTGACCCAGTGAGACAGGTGAAGTGAAGATAGGTTTGCCCCAGTTAGACAGGGGAAGTGAAGATAGGATTGTCCCAGTTAGAGAGGGGCAATGAAGATTCGTTTGTCCCAGTGAGACAGGGGAAGTGAAGTTAGCTTTGACCCAGTGAGACAGGTGAAGTGAAGATAGGTTTGTCCCAGTTAGACAGGAGAAGGTGATGATAGGTTTGTCCCAGTTAGACAGTGGAAGGTGAAGAGGGGTTTGTTCCAGTGAGACAGGGGAAGGTGAAGAGGGGTTTGTCCCAGTGAGACAGGGGAAGTGAAGATAGGTTTGTCCCAGTTAGACAGGGGAAGGTGATGATAGGTTTGTCCCAGTTAGACAGGGGAAGGTGAAGAGGGGTTTGTTCCAGTGAGACAGGGGAAGGTGAAGAGGGGTTTGTCCCAGTGAGACAGGGGAAGTGAAGATAGGTTTGTCACAGTGAGATAGGGGATCTGAAGATAGGCTTGTCCCAATGAGACAGGGGAAGGTGAAGATATATTTGTCCTAGTGTGACATGAGAAGGTGAAGAGGGGTTAGTCCCGGTGAGACAGGGGAAGTGAAGTTAAGTTTGCCCCAGTTAGACAGGGGAAATGAAGATAGGTTTGTCCAAGTGAGATAGGGGAAGTGAAGATAGGTTGGTTCCAGTTAGACAGGTGAAGGTGATGATAGGTTTATCCCAGTTAGACAGGGGAAGGTGAAGTGGGGTTTGTTCCAGTGAGACAGGGGAAGGTGAAGAGGGGTTTGTCCCAGTGAGACAGGGGAAGTGAAGATAGGTTTGTCCCAGTGAGACAGGGGAAGTGAAGATAGGTTTGTTCCTGTTAGACAGGGGAAGTGAAGATAAGTTTGTTCCAGTTAGACAGGGGAAGGTGAAGATAGGTGTGTCCCAGATTAACAGGGGAAATGAAGATAGGTTTGTCCCAGTGAGACAGGGGAAGTGAACATAAGTTTGTCCCAGTGAGACAGGGGAAGTGAAGATCGGTTTGCCCCAGTTAGACAGGGGAAGGTGAAGAGGGGTTTGTCCCAGTTAGATAAGGGAAGTGAAGATAAGTTTGCCCCAGTAAGACAGGGGAAATGTAGATAGGTTTGTCCCAGTGAGAGAGGGGAATTGAAGATAAGTTTGTCCCAGTGAGGCGGGGGAAATGAAGAGGGGTTTTTCCCAGGGAGACAGGGGAAGTGAACAGAGGGTTGTCCCAGTGAGACAGGGGAAGTGAAGTGGGGTTTCTCCCAGTGAGACAGGGGAAGGTGAAGATTGGTTTGTCCCAGTGAGACATTGGAACTGAAGAGGAGTTTGTCCCAGTGGGACAGGGGCAGGTGAAGATAGGTTTGCCCCAGTTAGACATGGAAGGTGAAGATAGGTTTGTTCCAGTGATACAAGGGAAGTGAAGATAGGTTTTTCCCAGTGAGACAGGGCAAGTGAAGGGGGGTTTATCCCAGTGAGACAGGGGAAGGTGAAGATAGGTTTGTCCCAGTTAGTCATGGAAGGTGAAGATAGGTTTGTTCCAGTGAGACAGGGGAAGTGAAGATTGGTTTGCCCCAGTTAGACAGGGGAAAGTGAAGAGGGGTTTGTCCCAGTGAGACAGGGGAAGTGAAGATAAGTTTGCCCCAGTTAGACATGGATGGTGAAGATAGGTTTGTTCCTGTGAGACAGGGGAAGGTGAAGATTGGTTTGTCCCAGTGAGACATTGGAACTGAAGAGGGGTTTGTCCAAGTGGGACAGGGAAGGTGAAGATAGGTTTGTCCCTGTTGGACAGGGGAAGGTGAAGAGGGGTTTGTTCCAGTGAGACAGGGGAAGGAGAACAGGGGTTTGTCCCAGAGAGACAGTGGAAGGTGAAGATAGGCTTGTTCCAGTGAGACAGGGGAAGTGAAGATAGGTTTGTCCCAGTGAGACAGGGGAAGGTGAAGATAGGTTTGCCCCAGTTAGACATGCAAGGTGAAGATAGGTTTGTTCCTGTGAGACAGGGGACGGTGAAGATTGGTTTTTCCCAGTTAGACAGGGAAAGGTGAAGAGGGGTTTCTCCCAGTGAGACAGGGGAAGGTGAAGATAGGTTTGTCCCAATTAGACAGGGGAAGTGAGGAGGGGTTTGTTCCAGTGAGACAGGGGAAGTGAAGATAGGTTTTTCCCAGTGAGACAGGGCAAGTGAAGGGGGGTTTGTCCCAGTGAGACAGGGGAAGGTGAAGATCGGTTTGTCCCAGTTAGTCATGGAAGGTGAAAATAGGTTTCTCCCAGTGAGACAGGGGAAGTGAAGATAGGTTTGTCCCAGTGAGACAGGGGAAGGTGAAGATAGGTTTGCCCCAGTTAGACATGCAAGGTGAAGATTGTTTTGTTCCTGTGAGACAGGGGACGGTGAAGATTGGTTTGTCCCAGTGAGACATTGGAACTGAAGAGGGGTTTGTCCCAGTGGGACAGGGGAAGGTGAAGATAGGTTTGCCCCAATTAGACAGGGGAAGTGAGGAGGGGTTTGTTCCAGTGAGACAGTGGAAGTGAAGATAGGATTTTCCCAGTGAGACAGGGCAAGTGAAGGGGGATTTGTCCTAGTGAGACAGGGGAAGGTGAAGATAGGTTTGTCCCAGTTAGTCATGGAAGGTGAAGATAGGTTTGTTCCAGTGAGTCAGGGGAAGTGAAGATTGGTTTGCCCCAGTTAGACAGGGGAAAGTGAAGAGGGGTTTGTCCCAGTGAGACAGGGGAAGTGAAGTTAGCTTTGACCCAGTGAGACAGGTGAAGTGAAGATAGGTTTGCCCCAGTTAGACAGGGGAAGTGAAGATAGGTTTGTCCCAGTTAGAGAGGGGCAATGAAGATTCGTTTGTCCCAGTGAGACAGGGGAAGTGAAGATAGGTTTGTCCCAGTTAGACAGGAGAAGGTGATGATAGGTTTGTACCAGTTAGACAGTGGAAGGTGAAGAGGGGTTTGTTCCAGTGAGACAGGGGAAGGTGAAGAGGGTTTTGTCCCAGTGAGACAGGGGAAGTGAAGATAGGTTTGTCCCAGTTAGACAGGGGAAGGTGATGATAGGTTTGTCCCAGTTAGACAGGGGAAGGTGAAGAGGGGTTTGTTCCAGTGAGACAGGGGAAGGTGAAGAGGGGTTTGTCCCAGTGAGACAGGGGAAGTGAAGATAGGTTTGTCACAGTGAGATAGGGGATCTGAAGATAGGCTTGTCCCAATGAGACAGGGGAAGGTGAAGATATATTTGTCCTAGTGTGACAGGAGAAGGTGAAGAGGGGTTAGTCCCGGTGAGACAGGGGAAGTGAAGATAAGTTTGCCCCAGTTAGACAGGGGAAATGAAGATAGGTTTGTCCAAGTGAGACAGGGGAAGTGAAGATAGGTTGGTTCCAGTTAGACAGGTGAAGGTGATGATAGGTTTGTCCCAGTTAGACAGGGGAAGGTGAAGTGGGGTTTGTTCCAGTGAGACAGGGGAAGGTGAAGAGGGTTTTGTCCCAGTGAGACAGGGGAAGTGAAGATAGGTTTGTCACAGTGAGATAGGGGAATTGAAGATAGGCTTGTCCCAATGAGACAGGGGAAGGTGAAGATATATTTGTCCCAGCGTGACAGGAGAAGGTGAAGAGGGGTTTGTCCCGGTGAGACAGGGGAAGTGAAGGTAAGTTTGCCCCAGTTAGACAGGGGAAATGAAGCTAGGTTTGTCCAAGTGAGACAGGGGAAGTGAAGATAGGTTTGTTCCTGTTGGACAGGGGAAGGTGAAGAGGGGTTTGTTCCAGTGAGACAGGGGAAGGAGAACAGGGGTTTGTCCCAGAGAGACAGTGGAAGGTGAAGATAGGCTTGTTCCAGTGAGACAGGGGAAGTGAAGATAGGTTTGTCCCAGTGAGACAGGGGAAGGTGAAGATAGGTTTGCCCCAGTTAGACATGCAAGGTGAAGATAGGTTTGTTCCTGTGAGACAGGGGACGGTGAAGATTGGTTTTTCCCAGTTAGACAGGGAAAGGTGAAGAGGGGTTTGTCCCAGTGAGACAGGGGAAGGTGAAGATAGGTTTGTCCCAATTAGACAGGGGAAGTGAGGAGGGGTTTGTTCCAGTGAGACAGGGGAAGTGAAGATAGGTTTTTCCCAGTGAGACAGGGCAAGTGAAGGGGGGTTTGTCCCAGTGAGACAGGGGAAGGTGAAGATCGGTTTGTCCCAGTTAGTCATGGAAGGTGAAAATAGGTTTCTCCCAGTGAGACAGGGGAAGTGAAGATAGGTTTGTCCCAGTGAGACAGGGGAAGGTGAAGATAGGTTTGCCCCAGTTAGACATGCAAGGTGAAGATAGTTTTGTTCCTGTGAGACAGGGGACGGTGAAGATTGGTTTGTCCCAGTGAGACATTGGAACTGAAGAGGGGTTTGTCCCAGTGGGACAGGGGAAGGTGAAGATAGGTTTGCCCCAGTTAGACAGGGAAAGGTGAAGAGGGGTTTGTCCCAGTGAGACAGGGGAAGGTGAAGATAGGTTTGTCCCAATTAGACAGGGGAAGTGAGGAGGGGTTTGTTCCAGTGAGACAGTGGAAGTGAAGATAGGATTTTCCCAGTGAGACAGGGCAAGTGAAGGGGGATTTGTCCTAGTGAGACAGGGGAAGGTGAAGATAGGTTTGTCCCAGTTAGTCATGGAAGGTGAAGATAGGTTTGTTCCAGTGAGTCAGGGGAAGTGAAGATTGGTTTGCCCCAGTTAGACAGGGGAAAGTGAAGAGGGGTTTGTCCCAGTGAGACAGGGGAAGTGAAGTTAGCTTTGACCCAGTGAGACAGGTGAAGTGAAGATAGGTTTGCCCCAGTTAGACAGGGGAAGTGAAGATAGGTTTGTCCCAGTTAGAGAGGGGCAATGAAGATTCGTTTGTCCCAGTGAGACAGGGGAAGTGAAGATAGGTTTGTCCCAGTTAGACAGGAGAAGGTGATGATAGGTTTGTCCCAGTTAGACAGTGGAAGGTGAAGAGGGGTTTGTTCCAGTGAGACAGGGGAAGGTGAAGAGGGGTTTGTCCCAGTGAGACAGGGGAAGTGAAGATAGGTTTGTCCCAGTTAGACAAGGGAAGGTGATGATAGGTTTGTCCCAGTTAGACAGGGGAAGGTGAAGAGGGGTTTGTTCCAGTGAGACAGGGGAAGGTGAAGAGGGGTTTGTCCCAGTGAGACAGGGGAAGTGAAGATAGGTTTGTCACAGTGAGATAGGGGATCTGAAGATAGGCTTGTCCCAATGAGACAGGGGAAGGTGAAGAGGGGTTTGTCCCGGTGAGACAGGGGAAGTGAAGGTAAGTTTGCCCCAGTTAGACAGGGGAAATGAAGCTAGGTTTGTCCAAGTGAGACAGGGGAAGTGAAGATAGGTTTGTTCCAGTTAGACAGGGGAAGGTGAGGATAGGTTTGCCCCAGTTCGACAGGGGAAGGTGAAGACGGGTTTGTCCCAGTTAGATAGGGGAATTGAAGATAAGTTTGCCCCAATTAGACATGGGAAATGAAGATAGGTATGTCCCACTGAGACAGGGGAATTGAAGATAAGTTTGTCCCTGTGAGATGGGGGCAGGTGAAGAGGGGTTTGTCCCAGTGAGACAGGGGAAGTGAAGAGGGGTTTGTCCCAGTGGGACAGGGGAAGGTGAAGATTGGTTTGTCCCTGTTAGACAGGGGAAGGTGAAGAGGGGTTTGTTCCAGTGAGATAGGGGAAGGAGAACAGGGGTTTGTCCCAGAGAGACAGTTGAAGGTGAAGATAGGTTTGTTCCAGTGAGACAGGGGAAGTGAAGATAGGTTTGTCACTGTGAGACTGGGGAAGTGAAGATAGGTTTGTCCCAATGAGACAGGGGAAGGTGAAGATATATTTGTCCCAGTGTGACAGGAGAAGGCGAAGAGGGGTTTGTCCCGGTGAGACAGGGGAAGTGAAGATAAGTTTGCCCCAGTTAGACAGGGGAAATGAAGATAGGTTTGTCCCAGTGAGACAGGGGAAGTGAAGATATGTTTGTTCCAGTTAGACAGGGGAAGATGAAGATAGGTGTGTCCCAGATTAACAGGGGAAATGAAGATAGGTTTGTCCCAGTGAGACAGGGGAAGTGAAGATAAGTTTGTCCCAGTGAGACAGAGGAAGTGAAGATAGGTTTGCCCCAGTTAGACAGGGGAATGTGAAGAGGGGTTTGTCCCAGTTAGATAAGGGAAGTGAAGATAAGTTTGCCCCAGTTAGACAGGGGAAATGTAGATAGGGTTGTCCCAGTGAGACAGGGGAATTGAAGATAAGTTTGTCCCAGTGAGACGGGGAAGTGAAGATTGGCTTGTCCCAGTTAGACAGCAGAAATGAAGAGGGGTTTTTCCCAGAGTGACAGGGGAAGTGAACATAGGTTTGTCCCAGTTATACAGGGGAAGGTGAAGAGGGGTTTGTCCCAGTGAGACAGGGGAAGTGAAGATATGTTTGTCCCAGTGAGACAGGGGAAGTGAAGATAGGTTTGTCCCAGTGAGACAGGGGAAGGTGAAAATAGGTTTCTCCCAGTGAGACAGGGGAAGTGAAGATAGGTTTGTCCCAGTGAGACAGGGGAATGTGAAGATAGGTTTGCCCCAGTTAGACATGCAAGGTGAAGATAGGTTTGTTCCTGTGAGACAGGGGACTGTGAAGATTGGTTTGTCCCAGTGAGACATTGGAACTGAAGAGGAGTTTGTCCCAGTGGGACAGGGGAAGGTGAAGATAGGTTTGCCCCAGTTAGACATGGAAGGTGAAGATAGGTTTGTTCCAGTGAGACAGGGGAAGATGAAGATTGGTTTTTCTCAGTTAGACAGGGAAAGGTGAAGAGGGGTTTGTCCCAGTGAGACAGGGGAAGGTGAAGATAGGTTTGACCCAATTAGACAGGGGAAGTGAGGAGGGGTTTGTTCCAGGGAGACAGGGGAAGTGAAGATAGGTTTTTCCCAGTGAGACAGGGCAAGTGAAGGGGGGTTTGTCCCAGTGAGACAGGGGAAGGTGAAGATAGGTTTGTCCCAGTTAGTCATGGAAGGTGAAGATAGGTTTGTTCCAGTGAGACAGGGGAAGTGAAGATTGGTTTGCCCCAGTTAGACAGGGGAAAGTGAAGAGGAGTTTGTCCCAGTGAGACAGGGGAAGTGAAGTTAGCTTTGACCCAGTGAGACAGGTGAAGTGAAGATAGGTTTGCCCCAGTTAGACAGGGGAAGTGAAGATAGGTTTGTCCCAGTTAGAGAGGGGCAATGAAGATTCGTTTGTCCCAGTGAGACAGGGGAAGTGAAGATAGGTTTGGCCCAGTTAGACAGGGGAAGGTGATGATAGGTTTGTCCCAGTTAGACAGGGGAAGGTGAAGAGGGGTTTGTTCCAGTGAGACAGGGGAAGGTGAAGAGGGGTTTGTCCCAGTGAGACAGGGGAAGTGAAGATAGGTTTGTCACAGTGAGATAGGGGAAGTGAAGATAAGCTTGTCCCAATGAGACAGGGGAAGGTGAAGATATATTTGTCCCAGTGTGACAGGAGAAGGTGAAGAGGGGTTAGTCCCGGTGAGACAGGGGAAGTGAAGATAAGTTTGCCCCAGTTAGACAGGGGAAATGAAGATAGGTTTGTCCAAGTGAGACAGGGGAAGTGAAGATAGGTTTGTTCCAGTTAGACAGGGGAAGGTGAGGATATGTATGTCCCAGATTAACAGGGGAAATGTAGATAGGTTTGTCCCAGCGAGACAGGGGAAGTGAAGATAAGTTTGTCCCAGTGAGACAGGGGAAGTGAAGATAGGTTTGTCCCAGTGAGACAGGGGAAGGTGAAGATAGGTTTGCCCCAGTTCGACATGGAAGGTGAAGATAGCTTTGTTCCTGTGAGACAGGGGAAGTTGAGGATTGGTTTGTCCCAGTGTGACATTGGAACTGAAGAGGGGTTTGTCCCAGTGGGACAGGGGAAGGTGAAGATAGGTTTGCCCCAGTTAGACATGGATGGTGAAGATAGGTTTGTTCCTGTGAGACAGGGGACGGTGAAGATTGGTTTTTCCCAGTTAGACAGGGAAAGGTGAAGAGGGGTTTGTCCCAGTGAGACAGGGGAAGGTGAAGATAGGTTTGTCCCAATTAGACAGGGGAAGTGAGGAGGGGTTTGTTCCAGTGAGACAGGGGAAGTGAAGATAGGTTTTTCCCAGTGAGACAGGGCAAGTGAAGGGGGGTTTGTCCCAGTGAGACAGGGGAAGGTGAAGATCGGTTTGTCCCAGTTAGTCATGGAAGGTGAAAATAGGTTTCTCCCAGTGAGACAGGGGAAGTGAAGATAGGTTTGTCCCAGTGAGACAGGGGAAGGTGAAGATAGGTTTGCCCCAGTTAGACATGCAAGGTGAAGATAGTTTTGTTCCTGTGAGACAGGGGACGGTGAAGATTGGTTTGTCCCAGTGAGACATTGGAACTGAAGAGGGGTTTGTCCCAGTGGGACAGGGGAAGGTGAAGATAGGTTTGCCCCAGTTAGACAGGGAAAGGTGAAGAGGGGTTTGTCCCAGTGAGACAGGGGAAGGTGAAGATAGGTTTGTCCCAATTAGACAGGGGAAGTGAGGAGGGGTTTGTTCCAGTGAGACAGTGGAAGTGAAGATAGGATTTTCCCAGTGAGACAGGGCAAGTGAAGGGGGATTTGTCCTAGTGAGACAGGGGAAGGTGAAGATAGGTTTGTCCCAGTTAGTCATGGAAGGTGAAGATAGGTTTGTTCCAGTGAGTCAGGGGAAGTGAAGATTGGTTTGCCCCAGTTAGACAGGGGAAAGTGAAGAGGGGTTTGTCCCAGTGAGACAGGGGAAGTGAAGTTAGCTTTGACCCAGTGAGACAGGTGAAGTGAAGATAGGTTTGCCCCAGTTAGACAGGGGAAGTGAAGATAGGTTTGTCCCAGTTAGAGAGGGGCAATGAAGATTCGTTTGTCCCAGTGAGACAGGGGAAGTGAAGATAGGTTTGTCCCAGTTAGACAGGAGAAGGTGATGATAGGTTTGTCCCAGTTAGACAGTGGAAGGTGAAGAGGGGTTTGTTCCAGTGAGACAGGGGAAGGTGAAGAGGGGTTTGTCCCAGTGAGACAGGGGAAGTGAAGATAGGTTTGTCCCAGTTAGACAGGGGAAGGTGATGATAGGTTTGTCCCAGTTAGACAGGGGAAGGTGAAGAGGGGTTTGTTCCAGTGAGACAGGGGAAGGTGAAGAGGGGTTTGTCCCAGTGAGACAGGGGAAGTGAAGATAGGTTTGTCACAGTGAGATAGGGGATCTGAAGATAGGCTTGTCCCAATGAGACAGGGGAAGGTGAAGAGGGGTTTGTCCCGGTGAGACAGGGGAAGTGAAGGTAAGTTTGCCCCAGTTAGACAGGGGAAATGAAGCTAGGTTTGTCCAAGTGAGACAGGGGAAGTGAAGATAGGTTTGTTCCAGTTAGACAGGGGAAGGTGAGGATAGGTTTGCCCCAGTTCGACAGGGGAAGGTGAAGACGGGTTTGTCCCAGTTAGATAGGGGAATTGAAGATAAGTTTGCCCCAATTAGACATGGGAAATGAAGATAGGTATGTCCCACTGAGACAGGGGAATTGAAGATAAGTTTGTCCCTGTGAGATGGGGGCAGGTGAAGAGGGGTTTGTCCCAGTGAGACAGTGGAAGTGAAGAGGGGTTTGTCCCAGTGGGACAGGGGAAGGTGAAGATTGGTTTGTCCCTGTTAGACAGGGGAAGGTGAAGAGGGGTTTGTTCCAGTGAGATAGGGGAAGGAGAACAGGGGTTTGTCCCAGAGAGACAGTTGAAGGTGAAGATAGGTTTGTTCCAGTGAGACAGGGGAAGTGAAGATAGGTTTGTCACTGTGAGACTGGGGAAGTGAAGATAGGTTTGTCCCAATGAGACAGGGGAAGGTGAAGATATATTTGTCCCAGTGTGACAGGAGAAGGCGAAGAGGGGTTTGTCCCGGTGAGACAGGGGAAGTGAAGATAAGTTTGCCCCAGTTAGACAGGGGAAATGAAGATAGGTTTGTCCCAGTGAGACAGGGGAAGTGAAGATATGTTTGTTCCAGTTAGACAGGGGAAGATGAAGATAGGTGTGTCCCAGATTAACAGGGGAAATGAAGATAGGTTTGTCCCAGTGAGACAGGGGAAGTGAAGATAAGTTTGTCCCAGTGAGACAGGGGAAGTGAAGATAGGTTTGCCCCAGTTAGACAGGGGAATGTGAAGAGGGGTTTGTCCCAGTTAGATAAGGGAAGTGAAGATAAGTTTGCCCCAGTTAGACAGGGGAAATGTAGATAGGGTTGTCCCAGTGAGACAGGGGAATTGAAGATAAGTTTGTCCCAGTGAGACGGGGAAGTGAAGATTGGCTTGTCCCAGTTAGACAGCAGAAATGAAGAGGGGTTTTTCCCAGAGTGACAGGGGAAGTGAACATAGGTTTGTCCCAGTTATACAGGGGAAGGTGAAGAGGGGTTTGTCCCAGTGAGACAGGGGAAGTGAAGATATGTTTGTCCCAGTGAGACAGGGGAAGTGAAGATAGGTTTGTCCCAGTGAGACAGGGGAAGGTGAAAATAGGTTTCTCCCAGTGAGACAGGGGAAGTGAAGATAGGTTTGTCCCAGTGAGACAGGGGAATGTGAAGATAGGTTTGCCCCAGTTAGACATGCAAGGTGAAGATAGGTTTGTTCCTGTGAGACAGGGGACTGTGAAGATTGGTTTGTCCCAGTGAGACATTGGAACTGAAGAGGAGTTTGTCCCAGTGGGACAGGGGAAGGTGAAGATAGGTTTGCCCCAGTTAGACATGGAAGGTGAAGATAGGTTTGTTCCAGTGAGACAGGGGAAGATGAAGATTGGTTTTTCTCAGTTAGACAGGGAAAGGTGAAGAGGGGTTTGTCCCAGTGAGACAGGGGAAGGTGAAGATAGGTTTGACCCAATTAGACAGGGGAAGTGAGGAGGGGTTTGTTCCAGGGAGACAGGGGAAGTGAAGATAGGTTTTTCCCAGTGAGACAGGGCAAGTGAAGGGGGGTTTGTCCCAGTGAGACAGGGGAAGGTGAAGATAGGTTTGTCCCAGTTAGTCATGGAAGGTGAAGATAGGTTTGTTCCAGTGAGACAGGGGAAGTGAAGATTGGTTTGCCCCAGTTAGACAGGGGAAAGTGAAGAGGAGTTTGTCCCAGTGAGACAGGGGAAGTGAAGTTAGCTTTGACCCAGTGAGACAGGTGAAGTGAAGATAGGTTTGCCCCAGTTAGACAGGGGAAGTGAAGATAGGTTTGTCCCAGTTAGAGAGGGGCAATGAAGATTCGTTTGTCCCAGTGAGACAGGGGAAGTGAAGATAGGTTTGGCCCAGTTAGACAGGGGAAGGTGATGATAGGTTTGTCCCAGTTAGACAGGGGAAGGTGAAGAGGGGTTTGTTCCAGTGAGACAGGGGAAGGTGAAGAGGGGTTTGTCCCAGTGAGACAGGGGAAGTGAAGATAGGTTTGTCACAGTGAGATAGGGGAAGTGAAGATAAGCTTGTCCCAATGAGACAGGGGAAGGTGAAGATATATTTGTCCCAGTGTGACAGGAGAAGGTGAAGAGGGGTTAGTCCCGGTGAGACAGGGGAAGTGAAGATAAGTTTGCCCCAGTTAGACAGGGGAAATGAAGATAGGTTTGTCCAAGTGAGACAGGGGAAGTGAAGATAGGTTTGTTCCAGTTAGACAGGGGAAGGTGAGGATATGTATGTCCCAGATTAACAGGGGAAATGTAGATAGGTTTGTCCCAGTGAGACAGGGGAAGTGAAGATAAGTTTGTCCCAGTGAGACAGGGGAAGTGAAGATAGGTTTGTCCCAGTGAGACAGGGGAAGGTGAAGATAGGTTTGCCCCAGTTCGACATGGAAGGTGAAGATAGCTTTGTTCCTGTGAGACAGGGGAAGTTGAGGATTGGTTTGTCCCAGTGTGACATTGGAACTGAAGAGGGGTTTGTCCCAGTGGGACAGGGGAAGGTGAAGATAGGTTTGCCCCAGTTAGACATGGATGGTGAAGATAGGTTTGTTCCTGTGAGACAGGGGAAGGTGAAGATTGGTTTGTCCCAGTGAGACATTGGAACTGAAGAGGGGTTTGTCCAAGTGGGACAGGGAAGGTGAAGATAGGTTTGTCCCTGTTAGACAGGGGAAGGTGAAGAGGGGTTTGTTCCAGTGAGACAGGGGAAGGAGAACAGGGGTTTGTCCCAGAGAGACAGTGGAAGGTGAAGATAGGCTTGTTCCAGTGAGACAGGGGAAGTGAAGATAGGTTTGTCACTGTAAGACTGGGGAAGTGAAGATAGGTTTGTCCCAATGAGACAGGGGAAGGTGAAGATATATTTGTCCCAGTGTGACAGGAGAAGGCGAAGAGGGGTTTGTCCCGGTGAGACAGGGGAAGTGAAGATAAGTTTGCCCCAGTTAGACAGGGAAAATGAAGATAGGTTTGTCCCAGTGAGACAGGGGAAGTGAAGATAAGTTTGTTCCAGTTAGACAGGGGAAGGTGAAGATAGGTGTGTCCCAGATTAACAGGGGAAATGAAGATAGGTTTGTCCCAGTGAGACAGGGGAAGTGAAGATAAGTTTGTCCCAGTGAGACAGGGGATGTGAAGATCGGTTTGCCCCAGTTAGACAGGGGAAGGTGAAGAGGGGTTTGTCCCAGTTAGATAAGGGAAGTGAAGATAAGTTTGCCCCAGTAAGACAGGGGAAATGTAGATAGGTTTGTCCCAGTGAGAGAGGGGAATTGAAGATAAGTTTGTCCCAGTGAGGCGGGGGAAATGAAGAGGGGTTTTTCCCAGGGAGACAGGGGAAGTGAACATAGGGTTGTCCAAGTGAGACAGGGGAAGTGAAGTGGGGTTTCTCCCAGTGAGACAGGGGAAGTGAAGATAAGTTTGCCCCAGTTAGACATGGATGGTGAAGATAGGTTTGTTCCTGTGAGACAGGGGAAGGTGAAGATTGGTTTGTCCCAGTGAGACATTGGAACTGAAGAGGAGTTTGTCCCAGTGGGACAGGGGCAGGTTAAGATAGGTTTGCCCCAGTTAGACATGGAAGGTGAAGATAGGTTTGTTCCAGTGATACAAGGGAAGATGAAGATTGGTTTTTCCCTGTTAGACAGGGAAAGGTGAAGAGGGGTTTGTCCCAGTGAGACAGGGGAAGGTGAAGATAGGTTTGACCCAATTAGACAGGGGAAGTGAGGAGGGGTTTGTTCCAGTGAGACAGGGGAAGTGAAGATAGGTTTTTCCCAGTGAGACAGGGCAAGTGAAGGGGGGTTTGTCCCAGTGAGACAGGGGAATGTGAAGATAGGTTTGTCCCAGTTAGTCATGGAAGGTGAAGATAGGTTTGTTCCAGTGAGACAGGGGAAGTGAAGATTGGTTTGCCCCAGTTAGACAGGGGAAAGTGAAGAGGGGTTTGTCCCAGTGAGACAGGGGAAGTGAAGTTAGCTTTGACCCAGTGAGACAGGTGAAGTGAAGATAGGTTTGCCCCAGTTAGACAGGGGAAGTGAAGATAGGTTTGTCCCAGTTAGAGAGGGGCAATGAAGATTTGTTTGTCCCAGTGAGACAGGGGAAGTGAAGATAGGTTTGGCCCAGTTAGACAGGGGAAGGTGATGATAGGTTTGTCCCAGTTAGACAGGGGAAGTGAAGATAGGTTTGGCCCAGTTAGACAGGGGAAGGTGATGATAGGTTTGTCCCAGTTAGACAGGGGAAGGTGAAGAGGGGTTTGTTCCAGTGAGACAGGGGAAGGTGAAGAGGGGTTTGTCCCAGTGAGACAGGGGAAGTGAAGATAGGTTTGTCACAGTGAGATAGGGGAAGTGAAGATAAGCTTGTCCCAATGAGACAGGGGAAGGTGAAGATATATTTGTCCCAGTGTGACAGGAGAAGGTGAAGACCGGTTAGTCCCGGTGAGACAGGGGAAGTGAAGATAAGTTTGCCCCAGTTAGACAGGGGAAATGAAGATAGGTTTGTCCAAGTGAGACAGGGGAAGTGAAGATAGGTTGGTTCCAGTTAGACAGGGGAAGGTGATGATAGGTTTGTCTCAGTTAGACAGGGGAAGGTGAAGAGGGGTTTGTTCCAGTGAGACAGCGGAAGGTGAAGAGGGGTTTTTCCCAGTGACACAGGGGAAGTGAAGATAGGTTTGTCACAGTGAGATAGGGGAAGTGAAGATAGGCTTGTCCCATTGAGACAGTGGAAGGTGAAGATATATTTGTCCCAGTGTGACAGGAGAAGTTGAAGAGGGGTTTGTCCCGGTGAGACAGGGGAAGTGAAGATAAGTTTGCCCCAGTTAGACAGGGGAAATGAAGATAGGTTTTCCAAGTGAGACAGGGGAAGTGAAGATAGGTTTGTTCCAGTTAGACAGGGGAAGGTGAGGATATGTATGTCCCAGATTAACAGGGGAAATGAAGATAGGTTTGTCCCAGTGAGACAGGGGAAGTGAAGATAAGTTTGTCCCAGTGAGACAGGGGAAGTGAAGATAGGTTTGTCCCAGTGAGACAGGGGAAGGTGAAGATAGGTTTGCCCCAGTTCGACATGGAAGGTGAAGATAAGTTTGTTCCTGTGAGACAGGGGAAGTTGAGGATTGGTTTGTCCCAGTGTGACATTGGAACTGAAGAGGGGTTTGTCCCAGTGGGACAGGGGAAGGTGAAGATAGGTTTGCCCCAGTTAGACATGGATGGTGAAGATATGTTTGTGCCTGTGAGACAGGGGATGTGAGGAGGGGTTTGTTCCAGTGAGACAGGGAAGTGAAGATAGGTTTTTCGCAGTGAGACAGGGCAAGTGAAGGGGGGTTTGTCCCAGTGAGACAGGGGAAGGTGAAGATAGGTTTGTCCCAGTTAGTCATGGAAGGTGAAGATAGGTTTGTTCCAGTGAGACGGGGGAAGTGAAGATTGGTTTGCCCCAGTTAGACAGGGGAAAGTGAAGAGGAGTTTGTCCCAGTGAGACAGGGGAAGTGAAGTTAGCTTTGACCAAGTGAGACAGGTGAAGTGAAGATAGGTTTGCCCCAGTTAGACAGGGGAAGTGAAGATAGGTTTGTCCCAGTTAGAGAGGGGCAATGAAGATACGTTTGTCCCTGTGAGACAGGGGAAGTGAAGATAGGTTTGTCCCAGTTAGACAGGAGAAGGTGATGATAGGTTTGTCCCAGTTAGACAGGGGAAGGTGAAGAGGGGTTTGTTCCAGTGAGACAGGGGAAGGTGAAGAGGGGTTTGTCCCAGTGAGACAGGGGAACTGAAGATAGGTTTGTCCCAGTTAGACAGGGGAAGGTGATGATAGGTTTGTCCCAGTTAGACAGGGGAAGGTGAAGAGGGGTTTGTTCCAGTGAGACAGGGGAAGGTGAAGAGGGGTTTGTCCCAGTGTGACAGGGGAAGTGAAGATAGGTTTGTCACAGTGAGATAGGGGATGTGAAGATAGGCTTGTCCCAATGAGACAGGGGAAGGTGAAGATATATTTGTCCTAGTGTGACAGGAGAAGGTGAAGAGGGGTTAGTCCCGGTGAGACAGGGGAAGTGAAGATAAGTTTGCCCCAGTTAGACAGGGGAAATGAAGATAGGATTGTCCAAGTGAGACAGGGGAAGTGAAGATAGGTTGGTTCCAGTTAGACAGGTGAAGGTGATGATAGGTTTGTCCCAGTTAGACAGGGGAAGGTGAAGTGGGGTTTGTTCCAGTGAGACAGGGGAAGGTGAAGTGGGGTTTGTCCCAGTGAGACAGGGGAAGTGAAGATAGGTTTGTCACAGTGAGATAGGGGAATTGAAGATAGGCTTGTCCCAATGAGACAGGGGAAGGTGAAGATATATTTGTCCCAGCGTGACAGGAGAAGGTGAAGAGGGGTTTGTCCCGGTGAGACAGGGGAAGTGAAGATAAGTTTGCCCCAGTTAGACAGGGGAAATGAAGGTAGGTTTGTCCAAGTGAGACAGGGGAAGTGAAGATAGGTTTGTTCCAGTTAGACAGGGGAAGGTGAGGATATGTATGTCCCAGATTAACAGGGGATATGAAGGTAGGTTTGTCCCAGTGAGACAGGGGAAGTGAAGATAAGTTTGCCCCAGTTAGACAGGGGAAATGAAGATAGGTTTGTCCAAGTGAGACAGGGGAAGTGAAGATAGGTTTGTTCCAGTTAGACAGGGGAAGGTGAGGATATGTATGTCCCAGATTAACAGGGGAAATGTAGATAGGTTTGTCCCAGTGAGACAGGGGAAGTGAAGATAAGTTTGTCCCAGTGAGACAGGGGAAGTGAAGATAGGTTTGTCCCAGTGAGACAGGGGAAGGTGAAGATAGGTTTGCCCCAGTTCGACATGGAAGGTGAAGATAGCTTTGTTCCTGTGAGACAGGGGAAGTTGAGGATTGGTTTGTCCCAGTGTGACATTGGAACTGTAGAGGGGTTTGTCCCAGTGGGACAGGGGAAGGTGAAGATAGGTTTGCCCCAGTTAGACATGGATGGTGAAGATAGGTTTGTTCCTGTGAGACAGGGGAAGGTGAAGATTGGTTTGTCCCAGTGAGACATTGGAACTGAAGAGGGGTTTGTCCAAGTGGGACAGGGAAGGTGAAGATAGGTTTGTCCCTGTTAGACAGGGGAAGGTGAAGAGGGGTTTGTTCCAGTGAGACAGGGGAAGGAGAACAGGGGTTTGTCCCAGAGAGACAGTGGAAGGTGAAGATAGGCTTGTTCCAGTGAGACAGGGGAAGTGAAGATAGGTTTGTCACTGTAAGACTGGGGAAGTGAAGATAGGTTTGTCCCAATGAGACAGGGGAAGGTGAAGATATATTTGTCCCAGTGTGACAGGAGAAGGCGAAGAGGGGTTTGTCCCGGTGAGACAGGGGAAGTGAAGATAAGTTTGCCCCAGTTAGACAGGGAAAATGAAGATAGGTTTGTCCCAGTGAGACAGGAGAAGTGAAGATAAGTTTGTTCCAGTTAGACAGGGGAAGGTGAAGATAGGTGTGTCCCAGATTAACAGGGGAAATGAAGATAGGTTTGTCCCAGTGAGACAGGGGAAGTGAAGATAAGTTTGTCCCAGTGAGACAGGGGAAGTGAAGATCGGTTTGCCCCAGTTAGACAGGGGAAGGTGAAGAGGGGTTTGTCCCAGTTAGATAAGGGAAGTGAAGATAAGTTTGCCCCAGTAAGACAGGGGAAATGTAGATAGGTTTGTCCCAGTGAGAGAGGGGAATTGAAGATAAGTTTGTCCCAGTGAGGCGGGGGAAATGAAGAGGGGTTTTTCCCAGGGAGACAGGGGAAGTGAACATAGGGTTGTCCAAGTGAGACAGGGGAAGTGAAGTGGGGTTTCTCCCAGTGAGACAGGGGAAGTGAAGATAAGTTTGCCCCAGTTAGACATGGATGGTGAAGATAGGTTTGTTCCTGTGAGACAGGGGAAGGTGAAGATTGGTTTGTCCCAGTGAGACATTGGAACTGAAGAGGAGTTTGTCCCAGTGGGACAGGGGCAGGTTAAGATAGGTTTGCCCCAGTTAGACATGGAAGGTGAAGATAGGTTTGTTCCAGTGATACAAGGGAAGATGAAGATTGGTTTTTCCCTGTTAGACAGGGAAAGGTGAAGAGGGGTTTGTCCCAGTGAGACAGGGGAAGGTGAAGATAGGTTTGACCCAATTAGACAGGGGAAGTGAGGAGGGGTTTGTTCCAGTGAGACAGGGGAAGTGAAGATAGGTTTTTCCCAGTGAGACAGGGCAAGTGAAGGGGGGTTTGTCCCAGTGAGACAGGGGAATGTGAAGATAGGTTTGTCCCAGTTAGTCATGGAAGGTGAAGATAGGTTTGTTCCAGTGAGACAGGGGAAGTGAAGATTGGTTTGCCCCAGTTAGACAGGGGAAAGTGAAGAGGGGTTTGTCCCAGTGAGACAGGGGAAGTGAAGTTAGCTTTGACCCAGTGAGACAGGTGAAGTGAAGATAGGTTTGCCCCAGTTAGACAGGGGAAGTGAAGATAGGTTTGTCCCAGTTAGAGAGGGGCAATGAAGATTTGTTTGTCCCAGTGAGACAGGGGAAGTGAAGATAGGTTTGGCCCAGTTAGACAGGGGAAGGTGATGATAGGTTTGTCCCAGTTAGACAGGGGAAGTGAAGATAGGTTTGGCCCAGTTAGACAGGGGAAGGTGATGATAGGTTTGTCCCAGTTAGACAGGGGAAGGTGAAGAGGGGTTTGTTCCAGTGAGACAGGGGAAGGTGAAGAGGGGTTTGTCCCAGTGAGACAGGGGAAGTGAAGATAGGTTTGTCACAGTGAGATAGGGGAAGTGAAGATAAGCTTGTCCCAATGAGACAGGGGAAGGTGAAGATATATTTGTCCCAGTGTGACAGGAGAAGGTGAAGACCGGTTAGTCCCGGTGAGACAGGGGAAGTGAAGATAAGTTTGCCCCAGTTAGACAGGGGAAATGAAGATAGGTTTGTCCAAGTGAGACAGGGGAAGTGAAGATAGGTTGGTTCCAGTTAGACAGGGGAAGGTGATGATAGGTTTGTCTCAGTTAGACAGGGGAAGGTGAAGAGGGGTTTGTTCCAGTGAGACAGCGGAAGGTGAAGAGGGGTTTTTCCCAGTGACACAGGGGAAGTGAAGATAGGTTTGTCACAGTGAGATAGGGGAAGTGAAGATAGGCTTGTCCCATTGAGACAGTGGAAGGTGAAGATATATTTGTCCCAGTGTGACAGGAGAAGTTGAAGAGGGGTTTGTCCCGGTGAGACAGGGGAAGTGAAGATAAGTTTGCCCCAGTTAGACAGGGGAAATGAAGATAGGTTTTCCAAGTGAGACAGGGGAAGTGAAGATAGGTTTGTTCCAGTTAGACAGGGGAAGGTGAGGATATGTATGTCCCAGATTAACAGGGGAAATGAAGATAGGTTTGTCCCAGTGAGACAGGGGAAGTGAAGATAAGTTTGTCCCAGTGAGACAGGGGAAGTGAAGATAGGTTTGTCCCAGTGAGACAGGGGAAGGTGAAGATAGGTTTGCCCCAGTTCGACATGGAAGGTGAAGATAAGTTTGTTCCTGTGAGACAGGGGAAGTTGAGGATTGGTTTGTCCCAGTGTGACATTGGAACTGAAGAGGGGTTTGTCCCAGTGGGACAGGGGAAGGTGAAGATAGGTTTGCCCCAGTTAGACATGGATGGTGAAGATATGTTTGTGCCTGTGAGACAGGGGATGTGAGGAGGGGTTTGTTCCAGTGAGACAGGGAAGTGAAGATAGGTTTTTCGCAGTGAGACAGGGCAAGTGAAGGGGGGTTTGTCCCAGTGAGACAGGGGAAGGTGAAGATAGGTTTGTCCCAGTTAGTCATGGAAGGTGAAGATAGGTTTGTTCCAGTGAGACGGGGGAAGTGAAGATTGGTTTGCCCCAGTTAGACAGGGGAAAGTGAAGAGGAGTTTGTCCCAGTGAGACAGGGGAAGTGAAGTTAGCTTTGACCAAGTGAGACAGGTGAAGTGAAGATAGGTTTGCCCCAGTTAGACAGGGGAAGTGAAGATAGGTTTGTCCCAGTTAGAGAGGGGCAATGAAGATACGTTTGTCCCTGTGAGACAGGGGAAGTGAAGATAGGTTTGTCCCAGTTAGACAGGAGAAGGTGATGATAGGTTTGTCCCAGTTAGACAGGGGAAGGTGAAGAGGGGTTTGTTCCAGTGAGACAGGGGAAGGTGAAGAGGGGTTTGTCCCAGTGAGACAGGGGAACTGAAGATAGGTTTGTCCCAGTTAGACAGGGGAAGGTGATGATAGGTTTGTCCCAGTTAGACAGGGGAAGGTGAAGAGGGGTTTGTTCCAGTGAGACAGGGGAAGGTGAAGAGGGGTTTGTCCCAGTGTGACAGGGGAAGTGAAGATAGGTTTGTCACAGTGAGATAGGGGATGTGAAGATAGGCTTGTCCCAATGAGACAGGGGAAGGTGAAGATATATTTGTCCTAGTGTGACAGGAGAAGGTGAAGAGGGGTTAGTCCCGGTGAGACAGGGGAAGTGAAGATAAGTTTGCCCCAGTTAGACAGGGGAAATGAAGATAGGATTGTCCAAGTGAGACAGGGGAAGTGAAGATAGGTTGGTTCCAGTTAGACAGGTGAAGGTGATGATAGGTTTGTCCCAGTTAGACAGGGGAAGGTGAAGTGGGGTTTGTTCCAGTGAGACAGGGGAAGGTGAAGTGGGGTTTGTCCCAGTGAGACAGGGGAAGTGAAGATAGGTTTGTCACAGTGAGATAGGGGAATTGAAGATAGGCTTGTCCCAATGAGACAGGGGAAGGTGAAGATATATTTGTCCCAGCGTGACAGGAGAAGGTGAAGAGGGGTTTGTCCCGGTGAGACAGGGGAAGTGAAGATAAGTTTGCCCCAGTTAGACAGGGGAAATGAAGGTAGGTTTGTCCAAGTGAGACAGGGGAAGTGAAGATAGGTTTGTTCCAGTTAGACAGGGGAAGTTGAGGATATGTATGTCCCAGATTAACAGGGGATATGAAGGTAGGTTTGTCCCAGTGAGACAGGGGAAGTGAAGATAAGTTTGCCCCAGTTAGACAGGGGAAATGAAGATAGGTTTGTCCAAGTGAGACAGGGGAAGTGAAGATAGGTTTGTTCCAGTTAGACAGGGGAAGGTGAGGATATGTATGTCCCAGATTAACAGGGGAAATGTAGATAGGTTTGTCCCAGTGAGACAGGGGAAGTGAAGATAAGTTTGTCCCAGTGAGACAGGGGAAGTGAAGATAGGTTTGTCCCAGTGAGACAGGGGAAGGTGAAGATAGGTTTGCCCCAGTTCGACATGGAAGGTGAAGATAGCTTTGTTCCTGTGAGACAGGGGAAGTTGAGGATTGGTTTGTCCCAGTGTGACATTGGAACTGTAGAGGGGTTTGTCCCAGTGGGACAGGGGAAGGTGAAGATAGGTTTGCCCCAGTTAGACATGGATGGTGAAGATAGGTTTGTTCCTGTGAGACAGGGGAAGGTGAAGATTGGTTTGTCCCAGTGAGACATTGGAACTGAAGAGGGGTTTGTCCAAGTGGGACAGGGAAGGTGAAGATAGGTTTGTCCCTGTTAGACAGGGGAAGGTGAAGAGGGGTTTGTTCCAGTGAGACAGGGGAAGGAGAACAGGGGTTTGTCCCAGAGAGACAGTGGAAGGTGAAGATAGGCTTGTTCCAGTGAGACAGGGGAAGTGAAGATAGGTTTGTCACTGTAAGACTGGGGAAGTGAAGATAGGTTTGTCCCAATGAGACAGGGGAAGGTGAAGATATATTTGTCCCAGTGTGACAGGAGAAGGCGAAGAGGGGTTTGTCCCGGTGAGACAGGGGAAGTGAAGATAAGTTTGCCCCAGTTAGACAGGGAAAATGAAGATAGGTTTGTCCCAGTGAGACAGGAGAAGTGAAGATAAGTTTGTTCCAGTTAGACAGGGGAAGGTGAAGATAGGTGTGTCCCAGATTAACAGGGGAAATGAAGATAGGTTTGTCCCAGTGAGACAGGGGAAGTGAAGATAAGTTTGTCCCAGTGAGACAGGGGAAGTGAAGATCGGTTTGCCCCAGTTAGACAGGGGAAGGTGAAGAGGGGTTTGTCCCAGTTAGATAAGGGAAGTGAAGATAAGTTTGCCCCAGTAAGACAGGGGAAATGTAGATAGGTTTGTCCCAGTGAGAGAGGGGAATTGAAGATAAGTTTGTCCCAGTGAGGCGGGGGAAATGAAGAGGGGTTTTTCCCAGGGAGACAGGGGAAGTGAACATAGGGTTGTCCAAGTGAGACAGGGGAAGTGAAGTGGGGTTTCTCCCAGTGAGACAGGGGAAGTGAAGATAAGTTTGCCCCAGTTAGACATGGATGGTGAAGATAGGTTTGTTCCTGTGAGACAGGGGAAGGTGAAGATTGGTTTGTCCCAGTGAGACATTGGAACTGAAGAGGAGTTTGTCCCAGTGGGACAGGGGCAGGTTAAAATTGTTTGCCCCAGTTAGACATGGAAGGTGAAGATAGGTTTGTTCCAGTGATACAAGGGAAGATGAAGATTGGTTTTTCCCTGTTAGACAGGGAAAGGTGAAGAGGGGTTTGTCCCAGTGAGACAGGGGAAGGTGAAGATAGGTTTGACCCAATTAGACAGGGGAAGTGAGGAGGGGTTTGTTCCAGTGAGACAGGGGAAGTGAAGATAGGTTTTTCCCAGTGAGACAGGGCAAGTGAAGGGGGGTTTGTCCCAGTGAGACAGGGGAATGTGAAGATAGGTTTGTCCCAGTTAGTCATGGAAGGTGAAGATAGGTTTGTTCCAGTGAGACAGGGGAAGTGAAGATTGGTTTGCCCCAGTTAGACAGGGGAAAGTGAAGAGGGGTTTGTCCCAGTGAGACAGGGGAAGTGAAGTTAGCTTTGACCCAGTGAGACAGGTGAAGTGAAGATAGGTTTGCCCCAGTTAGACAGGGGAAGTGAAGATAGGTTTGTCCCAGTTAGAGAGGGGCAATGAAGATTTGTTTGTCCCAGTGAGACAGGGGAAGTGAAGATAGGTTTGGCCCAGTTAGACAGGGGAAGGTGATGATAGGTTTGTCCCAGTTAGACAGGGGAAGTGAAGATAGGTTTGGCCCAGTTAGACAGGGGAAGGTGATGATAGGTTTGTCCCAGTTAGACAGGGGAAGGTGAAGAGGGGTTTGTTCCAGTGAGACAGGGGAAGGTGAAGAGGGGTTTGTCCCAGTGAGACAGGGGAAGTGAAGATAGGTTTGTCACAGTGAGATAGGGGAAGTGAAGATAAGCTTGTCCCAATGAGACAGGGGAAGGTGAAGATATATTTGTCCCAGTGTGACAGGAGAAGGTGAAGACCGGTTAGTCCCGGTGAGACAGGGGAAGTGAAGATAAGTTTGCCCCAGTTAGACAGGGGAAATGAAGATAGGTTTGTCCAAGTGAGACAGGGGAAGTGAAGATAGGTTGGTTCCAGTTAGACAGGGGAAGGTGATGATAGGTTTGTCTCAGTTAGACAGGGGAATGTGAAGAGGGGTTTGTTCCAGTGAGACAGCGGAAGGTGAAGAGGGGTTTTTCCCAGTGACACAGGGGAAGTGAAGATAGGTTTGTCACAGTGAGATAGGGGAAGTGAAGATAGGCTTGTCCCATTGAGACAGTGGAAGGTGAAGATATATTTGTCCCAGTGTGACAGGAGAAGTTGAAGAGGGGTTTGTCCCGGTGAGACAGGGGAAGTGAAGATAAGTTTGCCCCAGTTAGACAGGGGAAATGAAGATAGGTTTGTCCAAGTGAGACAGGGGAAGTGAAGATAGGTTTGTTCCAGTTAGACAGGGGAAGGTGAGGATATGTATGTCCCAGATTAACAGGGGAAATGAAGATAGGTTTGTCCCAGTGAGGCAGGGGAAGTGAAGATAAGTTTGTCCCAGTGAGACAGGGGAAGTGAAGATAGGTTTGTCCCAGTGAGACAGGGGAAGGTGAAGATAGGTTTGCCCCAGTTCGACATGGAAGGTGAAGATAAGTTTGTTCCTGTGAGACAGGGGAAGTTGAGGATTGGTTTGTCCCAGTGTGACATTGGAACTGAAGAGGGGTTTGTCCCAGTGGGACAGGGGAAGGTGAAGATAGGTTTGCCCCAGTTAGACATGGATGGTGAAGATAGGTTTGTGCCTGTGAGACAGGGGATGTGAGGAGGGGTTTGTTCCAGTGAGACAGGGAAGTGAAGATAGGTTTTTCGCAGTGAGACAGGGCAAGTGAAGGGGGGTTTGTCCCAGTGAGACAGGGGAAGGTGAAGATAGGTTTGTCCCAGTTAGTCATGGAAGGTGAAGATAGGTTTGTTCCAGTGAGACAGGGGAAGTGAAGATTGGTTTGCCCCAGTTAGACAGGGGAAAGTGAAGAGGAATTTGTCCCAGTGAGACAGGGGAAGTGAAGTTAGCTTTGACCAAGTGAGACAGGTGAAGTGAAGATAGGTTTGCCCCAGTTAGACAGGGGAAGTGAAGATAGGTTTGTCCCAGTTAGAGAGGGGCAATGAAGATTCGTTTGTCCCAGTGAGACAGGGGAAGTGAAGATAGGTTTGTCCCAGTTAGACAGGGGAAGGTGAAGAGGGGTTTGTTCCAGTGAGACAGGGGAAGGTGAAGAGGGGTTTGTCCCAGTGAGACAGGGGAACTGAAGATAGGTTTGTCCCAGTTAGACAGGGGAAGGTGATCATAGGTTTGTCCCAGTTAGACAGGGGAAGGTGAAGAGGGGTTTGTTCCAGTGAGACAGGGGAAGGTGAAGAGGGGTTTGTCCCAGTGTGACAGGGGAAGTGAAGATAGGTTTGTCACAGTGAGATAGGGGATGTGAAGATAGGCTTGTCCCAATGAGACAGGGGAAGGTGAAGATATATTTGTCCTAGTGTGACAGGAGAAGGTGAAGAGGGGTTAGTCCCGGTGAGACAGGGGAAGTGAAGATAAGTTTGCCCCAGTTAGACAGGGGAAATGAAGATAGGTTTGTCCAAGTGAGACAGGGGAAGTGAAGATAGGTTGGTTCCAGTTAGACAGGTGAAGGTGATGATAGGTTTGTCCCAGTTAGACAGGGGAAGGTGAAGTGGGGTTTGTTCCAGTGAGACAGGGGAAGGTGAAGTGGGGTTTGTCCCAGTGAGACAGGGGAAGTGAAGATAGGTTTGTCACAGTGAGATAGGGGAATTGAAGATAGGCTTGTCCCAATGAGACAGGGGAAGGTGAAGATATATTTGTCCCAGCGTGACAGGAGAAGGTGAAGAGGGGTTTGTCCCGGTGAGACAGGGGAAGTGAAGATAAGTTTGCCCCAGTTAGACAGGGGAAATGAAGGTAGGTTTGTCCAAGTGAGACAGGGGAAGTGAAGATAGGTTTGTTCCAGTTAGACAGGGGAAGGTGAGGATATGTATGTCCCAGATTAACAGGGGATATGAAGGTAGGTTTGTCCCAGTGAGACAGGGGAAGTGAAGATAAGTTTGTCCCAGTGAGACAGGGGAAGTGAAGATAGGTTTGCCCCAGTTCGACAGGGGAAGGTGAAGACGGGTTTGTCCCAGTTAGATAGGGGAATTGAAGATAAGTTTGCCCCAATTAGACATGGGAAATGAAGATAGGTATGTCCCACTGAGACAGGGGAATTGAAGATAAGTTTGTCCAGAGAGATGGGGGCATGTGAAGAGGTGTTTGTCCCAGTGAGACAGCGAAGTGAAGAGGGGTTTGTCCCAGTGGGACAGGGGAAGGTGAAGATTGGTTTGTCCCTGTTAGACAGGGGAAGGTGAAGAGGGGTTTGTTCCAGTGAGATAGGGGAAGGAGAACAGGGGTTTGTCCCAGAGTGACAGTTGAAGGTGAAGATAGGTTTGTTCCAGTGAGACAGGGGAAGTGAAGATAGGTTTGTCACTGTGAGACTGGTGAAGTGAAGATAGGTTTGTCCCAATGAGACAGGGGAAGGTGAAGATATATTTGTCCCAGTGTGACAGGAGAAGGCGAAGAGGGGTTTGTCCCGGTGAGACAGGGGAAGTGAAGATAAGTTTGCCCCAGTTAGACAGGGGAAATGAAGATAGGTTTGTCCCAGTGAGACAGGGGAAGTGAAGATATGTTTGTTCCAGTTAGACAGGGGAAGATGAAGATAGGTGTGTCCCAGATTAACAGGGGAAATGAAGATAGGTTTGTCCCAGTGAGACAGGGGAAGTGAAGATAAGTTTGTCCCAGTGAGACAGGGGAAGTGAAGATAGGTTTGCCCCAGTTAGACAGGGGAATGTGAAGAGGGGTTTGTCCCAGTTAGATAGGGGAAGTGAAGATTAGTTTGCCCCAGTTAGACAGGGGAAATGTAGATAGGGTTGTCCCAGTGAGACAGGGGAATTGAAGATAAGTTTGTCCCAGTGAGACGGGGAAGTGAAGATTGGCTTGTCCCAGTTAGACAGCAGAAATGAAGAGGGGTTTTTCCCAGAGAGACAGGGGAAGTGAACATAGGTTTGTCCCAGTTAGACAGGGGAAGGTGAAGAGGGGTTTGTCCCAGTTAGACAGGGGAAGTGAAGATAGGTTTGTCCCAGTGAGACAGGGGAAGTGAAGTGGGGTTTGTCCCAGTGAGACAGGGGAAGGTGAAAATAGTTTTCTCCCAGTGAGACAGGGGAAGTGAAGATTGGTTTGTCCCAGTGAGACAGGGGAATGTGAAGATAGGTTTGCCCCAGTTAGACATGCAAGGTGAAGATAGGTTTGTTCCTGTGAGACAGGGGACTGTGAAGATTGGTTTGTCCCAGTGAGACATTGGAACTGAAGAGGAGTTTGTCCCAGTGGGACAGGGGAAGGTGAAGATAGGTTTGCCCCAGTTAGACATGGAAGGTGAAGATAGGTTTGTTCCAGTGAGACAGGGGAAGATGAAGATTGGTTTTTCCCAGTTAGACAGGGAAAGGTGAAGAGGGGTTTGTCCCAGTGAGACAGGGGAAGGTGAAGATAGGTTTGACCCAATTAGACAGGGGAAGTGAGGAGGGGTTTGTTCCAGTGAGACAGGGGAAGTGAAGATAGGTTTTTCGCAGTTAGACAGGGCAAGTGAAGGGGGGTTTGTCCCAGTGAGACAGGGGAAGGTGAAGATAGGTTTGTCCCAGTTAGTCATGGAAGGTGAAGATAGGTTTGTTCCAGTGAGACAGGGGAAGTTAAGATTGGTTTGCCCCAGTTAGACAGGGGAAAGTGAAGAGGAGTTTGTCCCAGTGAGACAGGGGAAGTGAAGTTAGCTTTGACCCAGTGAGACAGGTGAAGTGAAGATAGGTTTGCCCCAGTTAGACAGGGGAAGTGAAGATAGGTTTGTCCCAGTTAGAGAGGGGCAATGAAGATTCGTTTGTCCCAGTGAGACAGGGGAAGTGAAGATAGGTTTGGCCCAGTTAGACAGGGGAAGGTGATGATAGGTTTGTCTCAGTTAGACAGGGGAAGGTGAAGAGGGGTTTGTTCCAGTGAGACAGGAGAAGGCGAAGAGGGGTTTGTCCCGGTGAGACAGGGGAAGTGAAGATAAGTTTGCCCCAGTTAGACAGGGAAAATGAAGATAGGTTTGTCCCAGTGAGACAGGGGAAGTGAAGATAGGTTTGTTCCTGTTAGACAGGGGAAGTGAAGATAAGTTTGTTCCAGTTAGACAGGGGAAGGTGAAGATAGGTGTGTCCCAGATTAACAGGGGAAATGAAGATAGGTTTGTCCCAGTGAGACAGGGGAAGTGAAGATAAGTTTGTCCCAGTGAGACAGGGGAAGTGAAGATCGGTTTGCCCCAGTTAGACAGGGGAAGGTGAAGAGGGGTTTGTCCCAGTTAGATAAGGGAAGTGAAGATAAGTTTGCCCCAGTAAGACAGGGGAAATGTAGATAGGTTTGTCCCAGTGAGAGAGGGGAATTGAAGATAAGTTTGTCCCAGTGAGGCGGGGGAAATGAAGAGGGGTTTTTCCCAGGGAGACAGGGGAAGTGAACATAGGGTTGTCCAAGTGAGACAGGGGAAGTGAAGTGGGGTTTCTCCCAGTGAGACAGGGGAAGTGAAGATAAGTTTGCCCCAGTTAGACATGGATGGTGAAGATAGGTTTGTTCCTGTGAGACAGGGGAAGGTGAAGATTGGTTTGTCCCAGTGAGACATTGGAACTGAAGAGGAGTTTGTCCCAGTGGGACAGGGGCAGGTGAAGATAGGTTTGCCCCAGTTAGACATGGAAGGTGAAGATAGGTTTGTTCCAGTGATACAAGGGAAGATGAAGATTGGTTTTTCCCTGTTAGACAGGGAAAGGTGAAGAGGGGTTTGTCCCAGTGAGACAGGGGAAGGTGAAGATAGGTTTGACCCAATTAGACAGGGGAAGTGAGGAGGGGTTTGTTCCAGTGAGACAGGGGAAGTGAAGATAGGTTTTTCCCAGTGAGACAGGGCAAGTGAAGGGGGGTTTGTCCCAGTGAGACAGGGGAATGTGAAGATAGGTTTGTCCCAGTTAGTCATGGAAGGTGAAGATAGGTTTGTTCCAGTGAGACAGGGGAAGTGAAGATTGGTTTGCCCCAGTTAGACAGGGGAAAGTGAAGAGGGGTTTGTCCCAGTGAGACAGGGGAAGTGAAGTTAGCTTTGACCCAGTGAGACAGGTGAAGTGAAGATAGGTTTGCCCCAGTTAGACAGGGGAAGTGAAGATAGGTTTGTCCCAGTTAGAGAGGGGCAATGAAGATTTGTTTGTCCCAGTGAGACAGGGGAAGTGAAGATAGGTTTGGCCCAGTTAGACAGGGGAAGGTGATGATAGGCTTGTCCCAGTTAGACAGGGGAAGTGAAGATAGGTTTGGCCCAGTTAGACAGGGGAAGGTGATGATAGGTTTGTCCCAGTTAGACAGGGGAAGGTGAAGAGGGGTTTGTTCCAGTGAGACAGGGGAAGGTGAAGAGGGGTTTGTCCCAGTGAGACAGGGGAAGTGAAGATAGGTTTGTCACAGTGAGATAGGGGAAGTGAAGATAAGCTTGTCCCAATGAGACAGGGGAAGGTGAAGATATATTTGTCCCAGTGTGACAGGAGAAGGTGAAGAGCGGTTAGTCCCGGTGAGACAGGGGAAGTGAAGATAAGTTTGCCCCAGTTAGACAGGGGAAATGAAGATAGGTTTGTCCAAGTGAGACAGGGGAAGTGAAGATAGGTTGGTTCCAGTTAGACAGGGGAAGGTGATGATAGGTTTGTCTCAGTTAGACAGGGGAAGGTGAAGAGGGGTTTGTTCCAGTGAGACAGCGGAAGGTGAAGAGGGGTTTTTCCCAGTGACACAGGGGAAGTGAAGATAGGTTTGTCACAGTGAGATAGGGGAAGTGAAGATAGGCTTGTCCCATTGAGACAGGGGAAGGTGAAGATATATTTGTCCCAGTGTGACAGGAGAAGTTGAAGAGGGGTTTGTCCCGGTGAGACAGGGGAAGTGAAGATAAGTTTGCCCCAGTTAGACAGGGGAAATGAAGATAGGTTTGTCCAAGTGAGACAGGGGAAGTGAAGATAGGTTTGTTCCAGTTAGACAGGGGAAGGTGAGGATATGTATGTCCCAGATTAACAGGGGAAATGAAGATAGGTTTGTCCCAGTGAGACAGGGGAAGTGAAGATAAGTTTGTCCCAGTGAGACAGGGGAAGTGAAGATAGGTTTGTCCCAGTGAGACAGGGGAAGGTGAAGATAGGTTTGCCCCAGTTCGACATGGAAGGTGAAGATAAGTTTGTTCCTGTGAGACAGGGGAAGTTGAGGATTGGTTTGTCCCAGTGTGACATTGGAACTGAAGAGGGGTTTGTCCCAGTGGGACAGGGGAAGGTGAAGATAGGTTTGCCCCAGTTAGACATGGATGGTGAAGATAGGTTTGTGCCTGTGAGACAGGGGATGTGAGGAGGGGTTTGTTCCAGTGAGACAGGGAAGTGAAAATAGGTTTTTCGCAGTGAGACAGGGCAAGTGAAGGGGGGTTTGTCCCAGTGAGACAGGGGAAGGTGAAGATAGGTTTGTCCCAGTTAGTCATGGAAGGTGAAGATAGGTTTGTTCCAGTGAGACAGGGGAAGTGAAGATTGGTTTGCCCCAGTTAGACAGGGGAAAGTGAAGAGGAGTTTGTCCCAGTGAGACAGGGGAAGTGAAGTTAGCTTTGACCAAGTGAGACAGGTGAAGTGAAGATAGGTTTGCCCCAGTTAGACAGGGGAAGTGAAGATAGGTTTGTCCCAGTTAGAGAGGGGCAATGAAGATTCGTTTGTCCCAGTGAGACAGGGGAAGTGAAGATAGGTTTGTCCCAGTTAGACAGGAGAAGGTGATGATAGGTTTGTCCCAGTTAGACAGGGGAAGGTGAAGAGGGGTTTGTTCCAGTGAGACAGGGGAAGGTGAAGAGGGGTTTGTCCCAGTGAGACAGGGGAACTGAAGATAGGTTTGTCCCAGTTAGACAGGGGAAGGTGATGATAGGTTTGTCCCAGTTAGACAGGGGAAGGTGAAGAGGGGTTTGTTCCAGTGAGACAGGGGAAGGTGAAGAGGGGTTTGTCCCAGTGAGACAGGGGAAGTGAAGATAGGTTTGTCACAGTGAGATAGGGGATGTGAAGATAGGCTTGTCCCAATGAGACAGGGGAAGGGGAAGATATATTTGTCCTAGTGTGAAAGGAGAAGGTGAAGAGGGGTTAGTCCCGGTGAGACAGGGGAAGTGAAGATAAGTTTGCCCCAGTTAGACAGGGGAAATGAAGATAGGTTTGTCCAAGTGAGACAGGGGAAGTGAAGATAGGTTGGTTCCAGTTAGACAGGTGAAGGTGATGATAGGTTTGTCCCAGTTAGACAGGGGAAGGTGAAGTGGGGTTTGTTCCAGTGAGACAGGGGAAGGTGAAGTGGGGTTTGTCCCAGTGAGACAGGGGAAGTGAAGATAGGTTTGTCACAGTGAGATAGGGGAATTGAAGATAGGCTTGTCCCAATGAGACAGGGGAAGGTGAAGATATATTTGTCCCAGCGTGACAGGAGAAGGTGAAGAGGGGTTTGTCCCGGTGAGACAGGGGAAGTGAAGATAAGTTTGCCCCAGTTAGACAGGGGAAATGAAGGTAGGTTTGTCCAAGTGAGACAGGGGAAGTGAAGATAGGTTTGTTCCAGTTAGACAGGGGAAGGTGAGGATATGTATGTCCCAGATTAACAGGGGATATGAAGGTAGGTTTGTCCCAGTGAGACAGGGGAAGTGAAGATAAGTTTGTCCCAGTGAGACAGGGGAAGTGAAGATAGGTTTGCCCCAGTTCGACAGGGGAAGGTGAAGACGGGTTTGTCCCAGTTAGATAGGGGAATTGAAGATAAGTTTGCCCCAATTAGACATGGGAAATGAAGATAGGTATGTCCCACTGAGACAGGGGAATTGAAGATAAGTTTGTCCAGTGAGATGGGGGCAGGTGAAGAGGTGTTTGTCCCAGTGAGACAGCGAAGTGAAGAGGGGTTTGTCCCAGTGGGACAGGGGAAGGTGAAGATTGGTTTGTCCCTGTTAGACAGGGGAAGGTGAAGAGGGGTTTGTTCCAGTGAGATAGGGGAAGGAGAACAGGGGTTTGTCCCAGAGTGACAGTTGAAGGTGAAGATAGGTTTGTTCCAGTGAGACAGGGGAAGTGAAGATAGGTTTGTCACTGTGAGACTGGTGAAGTGAAGATAGGTTTGTCCCAATGAGACAGGGGAAGGTGAAGATATATTTGTCCCAATTAGACAGGGGAAGTGAGGAGGGGTTTGTTCCAGTGAGACAGGGGAAGTGAAGATAGGTTTTTCCCAGTGAGACAGGGCAAGTGAAGGGGGGTTTGTCCCAGTGAGACAGGGGAATGTGAAGATAGGTTTGTCCCAGTTAGTCATGGAAGGTGAAGATAGGTTTGTTCCAGTGAGACAGGGGAAGTGAAGATTGGTTTGCCCCAGTTAGACAGGGGAAAGTGAAGAGGGGTTTGTCCCAGTGAGACAGGGGAAGTGAAGTTAGCTTTGAACCAGTGAGACAGGTGAAGTGAAGATAGGTTTGCCCCAGTTAGACAGGGGAAGTGAAGATAGGTTTGTCCCAGTTAGAGAGGGGCAATGAAGATTTGTTTGTCCCAGTGAGACAGGGGAAGTGAAGATAGGTTTGGCCCAGTTAGACAGGGGAAGGTGATGATAGGTTTGTCCCAGTTAGACAGGGGAAGTGAAGATAGGTTTGGCCCAGTTAGACAGGGGAAGGTGATGATAGGTTTGTCCCAGTTAGACAGGGGAAGGTGAAGAGGGGTTTGTTCCAGTGAGACAGGGGAAGGTGAAGAGGGGTTTGTCCCAGTGAGACAGGGGAAGTGAAGATAGGTTTGTCACAGTGAGATAGGGGAAGTGAAGATAAGCTTGTCCCAATGAGACAGGGGAAGGTGAAGATATATTTGTCCCAGTGTGACAGGAGAAGGTGAAGAGCGGTTAGTCCCGGTGAGACAGGGGAAGTGAAGATAAGTTTGCCCCAGTTAGACAGGGGAAATGAAGATAGGTTTGTCCAAGTGAGACAGGGGAAGTGAAGATAGGTTGGTTCCAGTTAGACAGGGGAAGGTGATGATAGGTTTGTCTCAGTTAGACAGGGGAAGGTGAAGAGGGGTTTGTTCCAGTGAGACAGCGGAAGGTGAAGAGGGGTTTTTCCCAGTGACACAGGGGAAGTGAAGATAGGTTTGTCACAGTGAGATAGGGGAAGTGAAGATAGGCTTGTCCCATTGAGACAGGGGAAGGTGAAGATATATTTGTCCCAGTGTGACAGGAGAAGTTGAAGAGGGGTTTGTCCCGGTGAGACAGGGGAAGTGAAGATAAGTTTGCCCCAGTTAGACAGGGGAAATGAAGATAGGTTTGTCCAAGTGAGACAGGGGAAGTGAAGATAGGTTTGTTCCAGTTAGACAGGGGAAGGTGAGGATATGTATGTCCCAGATTAACAGGGGAAATGAAGATAGGTTTGTCCCAGTGAGACAGGGGAAGTGAAGATAAGTTTGTCCCAGTGAGACAGGGGAAGTGAAGATAGGTTTGTCCCAGTGAGACAGGGGAAGGTGAAGATAGGTTTGCCCCAGTTCGACATGGAAGGTGAAGATAAGTTTGTTCCTGTGAGACAGGGGAAGTTGAGGATTGGTTTGTCCCAGTGTGACATTGGAACTGAAGAGGGGTTTGTCCCAGTGGGACAGGGGAAGGTGAAGATAGGTTTGCCCCAGTTAGACATGGATGGTGAAGATAGGTTTGTGCCTGTGAGACAGGGGATGTGAGGAGGGGTTTGTTCCAGTGAGACAGGGAAGTGAAAATAGGTTTTTCGCAGTGAGACAGGGCAAGTGAAGGGGGGTTTGTCCCAGTGAGACAGGGGAAGGTGAAGATAGGTTTGTCCCAGTTAGTCATGGAAGGTGAAGATAGGTTTGTTCCAGTGAGACAGGGGAAGTGAAGATTGGTTTGCCCCAGTTAGACAGGGGAAAGTGAAGAGGAGTTTGTCCCAGTGAGACAGGGGAAGTGAAGTTAGCTTTGACCAAGTGAGACAGGTGAAGTGAAGATAGGTTTGCCACAGTTAGACAGGGGAAGTGAAGATAGGTTTGTCCCAGTTAGAGAGGGGCAATGAAGATTCGTTTGTCCCAGTGAGACAGGGGAAGTGAAGATAGGTTTGTCCCAGTTAGACAGGAGAAGGTGATGATAGGTTTGTCCCAGTTAGACAGGGGAAGGTGAAGAGGGGTTTGTTCCAGTGAGACAGGGGAAGGTGAAGAGGGGTTTGTCCCAGTGAGACAGGGGAACTGAAGATAGGTTTGTCCCAGTTAGACAGGGGAAGGTGATGATAGGTTTGTCCCAGTTAGACAGGGGAAGGTGAAGAGGGGTTTGTTCCAGTGAGACAGGGGAAGGTGAAGAGGGGTTTGTCCCAGTGAGACAGGGGAAGTGAAGATAGGTTTGTCACAGTGAGATAGGGGATGTGAAGATAGGCTTGTCCCAATGAGACAGGGGAAGGGGAAGATATATTTGTCCTAGTGTGAAAGGAGAAGGTGAAGAGGGGTTAGTCCCGGTGAGACAGGGGAAGTGAAGATAAGTTTGCCCCAGTTAGACAGGGGAAATGAAGATAGGTTTGTCCAAGTGAGACAGGGGAAGTGAAGATAGGTTGGTTCCAGTTAGACAGGTGAAGGTGATGATAGGTTTGTCCCAGTTAGACAGGGGAAGGTGAAGTGGGGTTTGTTCCAGTGAGACAGGGGAAGGTGAAGTGGGGTTTGTCCCAGTGAGACAGGGGAAGTGAAGATAGGTTTGTCACAGTGAGATAGGGGAATTGAAGATAGGCTTGTCCCAATGAGACAGGGGAAGGTGAAGATATATTTGTCCCAGCGTGACAGGAGAAGGTGAAGAGGGGTTTGTCCCGGTGAGACAGGGGAAGTGAAGATAAGTTTGCCCCAGTTAGACAGGGGAAATGAAGGTAGGTTTGTCCAAGTGAGACAGGGGAAGTGAAGATAGGTTTGTTCCAGTTAGACAGGGGAAGGTGAGGATATGTATGTCCCAGATTAACAGGGGATATGAAGGTAGGTTTGTCCCAGTGAGACAGGGGAAGTGAAGATAAGTTTGTCCCAGTGAGACAGGGGAAGTGAAGATAGGTTTGCCCCAGTTCGACAGGGGAAGGTGAAGACGGGTTTGTCCCAGTTAGATAGGGGAATTGAAGATAAGTTTGCCCCAATTAGACATGGGAAATGAAGATAGGTATGTCCCACTGAGACAGGGGAATTGAAGATAAGTTTGTCCAGTGAGATGGGGGCAGGTGAAGAGGTGTTTGTCCCAGTGAGACAGCGAAGTGAAGAGGGGTTTGTCCCAGTGGGACAGGGGAAGGTGAAGATTGGTTTGTCCCTGTTAGACAGGGGAAGGTGAAGAGGGGTTTGTTCCAGTGAGATAGGGGAAGGAGAACAGGGGTTTGTCCCAGAGTGACAGTTGAAGGTGAAGATAGGTTTGTTCCAGTGAGACAGGGGAAGTGAAGATAGGTTTGTCACTGTGAGACTGGTGAAGTGAAGATAGGTTTGTCCCAATGAGACAGGGGAAGGTGAAGATATATTTGTCCCAGTGTGACAGGAGAAGGCGAAGAGGGGTTTGTCCCGGTGAGACAGGGGAAGTGAAGATAAGTTTGCCCCAGTTAGACAGGGGAAATGAAGATAGGTTTGTCCCAGTGAGACAGGGGAAGTGAAGATATGTTTGTTCCAGTTAGACAGGGGAAGATGAAGATAGGTGTGTCCCAGATTAACAGGGGAAATGAAGATAGGTTTGTCCCAGTGAGACAGGGGAAGTGAAGATAAGTTTGTCCCAGTGAGACAGGGGAAGTGAAGATAGGTTTGCCCCAGTTAGACAGGGGAATGTGAAGAGGTGTTTGTCCCAGTTAGATAGGGGAAGTGAAGATAAGTTTGCCCCAGGTAGACAGGGGAAATGTAGATAGGGTTGTCCCAGTGAGACAGGGGAATTGAAGATAAGTTTGTCCCAGTGAGACGGGGAAGTGAAGATTGGCTTGTCCCAGTTAGACAGCAGAAATGAAGAGGGGTTTTTCCCAGAGAGACAGGGGAAGTGAACATAGGTTTGTCCCAGTTAGACAGGGGAAGGTGAAGAGGGGTTTGTCCCAGTGAGACAGGGGAAGTGAAGATAGGTTTGTCCCAGTGAGACAGGGGAAGTGAAGTGGGGTTTGTCCCAGTGAGACAGGGGAAGGTGAAAATAGTTTTCTCCCAGTGAGACAGGGGAAGTGAAGATTGGTTTGTCCCAGTGAGACAGGGGAATGTGAAGATAGGTTTGCCCCAGTTAGACATGCAAGGTGAAGATAGGTTTGTTCCTGTGAGACAGGGGACTGTGAAGATTGGTTTGTCCCAATGAGACATTGGAACTGAAGAGGAGTTTGTCCCAGTGGGACAGGGGAAGGTGAAGATAGGTTTGCCCCAGTTAGACATGGAAGGTGAAGATAGGTTTGTTCCAGTGAGACAGGGGAAGATGAAGATTGGTTTTTCCCAGTTAGACAGGGAAAGGTGAAGAGGGGTTTGTCCCAGTGAGACAGGGGAAGGTGAAGATAGGTTTGACCCAATTAGACAGGGGAAGTGAGGAGGGGTTTGTTCCAGTGAGACAGGGGAAGTGAAGATAGGTTTTTCGCAGTGAGACAGGGCAAGTGAAGGGGGGATTGTCCCAGTGAGACAGGGGAAGGTGAAGATAGGTTTGTCCCAGTTAGTCATGGAAGGTGAAGATAGGTTTGTTCCAGTGAGACAGGGGAAGTGAAGATTGGTTTGCCCCAGTTAGACAGGGGAAAGTGAAGAGGAGTTTGTCCCAGTGAGACAGGGGAAGTGAAGTTAGCTTTGACCCAGTGAGACAGGTGAAGTGAAGATAGGTTTGCCCCAGTTAGACAGGGGAAGTGAAGATAGGTTTGTCCCAGTTAGAGAGGGGCAATGAAGATTCGTTTGTCCCAGTGAGACAGGGGAAGTGAAGATAGGTTTGGCCCAGTTAGACAGGGGAAGGTGATGATAGGTTTGTCTCAGTTAGACAGGGGAAGGTGAAGAGGGGTTTGTTCCAGTGAGACAGCGGAAGGTGAAGAGGGGTTTTTCCCAGTGACACAGGGGAAGTGAAGATAGGTTTGTCACAGTGAGATAGGGGAAGTGAAGATAGGCTTGTCCCATTGAGACAGGGGAAGGCGAAGATATATTTGTCCCAGTGTGACAGGAGAAGTTGAAGAGGGGTTTGTCCCGGTGAGACAGGGGAAGTGAAGATAAGTTTGCCCCAGTTAGACAGGGGAAATGAAGATAGGTTTGTCCTAGTGAGACAGGGGAAGTGAAGATAGGTTTGTTCCAGTTAGACAGGGGAAGGTGAGGTTATGTATGTCCCAGATTAACAGGGGAAATGAAGATAGGTTTGTCCCAGTGAGACAGGGGAAGTGAAGATAAGTTTGTCCCAGTGAGACAGGGGAAGTGAAGATAGGTTTGTCCTAGTGAGACAGGGGAAGGTGAAGATAGGTTTGCCCCAGTTCGACATGGAAGGTGAAGATAAGTTTGTTCCTGTGAGACAGGGGAAGTTGAGGATTGGTTTGTCCCAGTGTGACATTGGAACTGAAGAGGGGTTTGTCCCAGTGGGACAGGGGAAGGTGAAGATAGGTTTGCCCCAGTTAGACATGGATGGTGAAGATAGGTTTGTTCCTGTGAGACAGGGGAAGTGAGGAGGGGTTTGTTCCAGTGAGACAGGGGAAGTGAAGATAGGTTTGTCCCAGTTAGTCATGGAAGGTGAAGATAGGTTTGTTCCAGTGAGACAGGGGAAGTGAAGATTGGTTTGCCCCAGTTAGACAGGGGAAAGTGAAGAGGAGTTTGTCCCAGTGAGACAGGGGAAGTGAAGTTAGGTTTGTCCCAGTTAGACAGGAGAAGGTGATGATAGGTTTGTCCCAGTTAGACAGGGGAAGGTGAAGATGGGTTTGTTCCAGTGAGACAGGGGAAGGTGAAGAGGGGTTTGTCCCAGTGTGACAGGGGAAGTGAAGATAGGTTTGTCCCAGTTAGACAGGGGAAGGTGATGATAGGTTTGTCCCAGTTAGACAGGGGAAGGTGAAGAGGGGTTTGTTCCAGTGAGACAGGGGAAGTGAAGATAGGTTTGTCACAGTGAGATAGGGGATGTGAAGATAGGCTTGTCCCAATGAGACAGGGGAAGGTGAAGATATATTTGTCCTAGTGTGACAGGAGAAGGTGAAGAGGGGTTAGTCCCGGTGAGACAGGGGAAGTGAAGATAAGTTTGCCCCAGTTAGACAGGGGAAATGAAGATAGGTTTGTCCAAGTGAGACAGGGGAAGTGAAGATAGGTTTGTTCCAGTTAGACAGGGGAAGGTGAGGATATGTATGTCCCAGATTAACAGGTGAAATGTAGATAGGTTTGTCCCAGTGAGACAGGAGAAGTGAAGATAAGTTTGTCCCAGTGAGACAGGGGAAGTGAAGATAGGTTTGTCCCAGTGAGACAGGGGAAGGTGAAGATAGGTTTGCCCCAGTTCGACATGGAAGGTGAAGATAGCTTTGTTCCTGTGAGACAGGGGAAGTTGAGGATTGGTTTGTCCCAGTGTGACATTGGAACTGAAGAGGGGTTTGTCCCAGTGGGACAGGGGAAGGTGAAGATAGGTTTGCCCCAGTTAGACATGGATGGTGAAGATAGGTTTGTTCCTGTGAGACAGGGAGAGGTGAAGATTGGTTTGTCCCAGTGAGACATTGGAACTGAAGAGGGGTTTGTCCAAGTGGGACAGTGAAGGTGAAGATAGGTTTGTCCCTGTTAGACAGGGGAAGGTGAAGAGGGGTTTGTTCCAGTGAGACAGGGGAAGGAGAACAGGGGTTTGTCCCAGAGAGATAGTGGAAGGTGAAGATAGGCTTGTTCCAGTGAGACAGGGGAAGTGAAGATAGGTTTGTCACTGTGAGACTGGGGAAGTGAAGATAGGTTTGTCCCAATGAGACAGGGGAAGGTGAAGAGGGGTTTGTCCCAGTGAGACAGGAGAAGGCGAAGAGGGGTTTGTCCCGGTGAGACAGGGGAAGTGAAGATAAGTTTGCCCCAGTTAGACAGGGAAAATGAAGATAGGTTTGTCCCAGTGAGACAGGGGAAGTGAAGATATGTTTGTTCCTGTTAGACAGGGGAAGTGAAGATAAGTTTGTTCCAGTTAGACAGGGGAAGGTGAAGATAGGTGTGTCCCAGATTAACAGGGGAAATGAAGATAGGTTTGTCCCAGTGAGACAGGGGAAGTGAAGATAAGTTTGTCCCAGTGAGACAGGGGAAGTGAAGATAGGTTTGCCCCAGTTAGACAGGGGAACGTGAAGAGGGGTTTGTCCCAGTTAGATAAGGGAAGAGAAGATAAGTTTGCCCCAGTAAGACAGGGGAAATGTAGATAGGTTTGTCCCAGTGAGAGAGGGGAATTGAAGATAAGTTTGTCCCAGTGAGGCGGGGGAAATGAAGAGGGGTTTTTCCAAGGGAGACAGGGGAAGTGAACATTGGGTTGTCCCAGTGAGACAGGGGAAGTGAAGTGGGGTTTCTCCCAGTGAGACAGGGGAAGTGAAGATAAGTTTGCCCCAGTTAGACATGGATGGTGAAGATAGGTTTGTTCCTGTGAGACAGGGGAAGGTGAAGATTGGTTTGTCCCAGTGAGACATTGGAACTGAAGAGGAGTTTGTCCCAGTGGGACAGGGGCAGGTGAAGATAGGTTTGCCCCAGTTAGACATGGAAGGTGAAGATAGGTTTGTTCCAGTGAGACAGGGGAAGATGAAGATTGGTTTTTCCCAGTTAGACAGGGGAAGTGAGGAGGGGTTTGTTCCAGTGAGACAGGGGAAGTGAAGATAGGTTTTTCCCAGTGAGACAGGGCAAGTGAAGGGGGGTTTCTCCCAGTGAGACAGGGGAAGGTGAAGATAGGTTTGTCCCAGTTAGTCATGGAAGGTGAAGATAGGTTTGTTCCAGTGAGACAGGGGAAGTGAAGATTGGTTTGCCCCAGTTAGACAGGGGAAAGTGAAGAGGGGTTTGTCCCAGTGAGACAGGGGAAGTGAAGTTAGCTTTGACCCAGTGAGACAGGTGAAGTGAAGATAGGTTTGCCCCAGTTAGACAGGGGAAGTGAAGATAGGTTTGTCCCAGTTAGAGAGGGGCAATGAAGATTTGTTTGTCCCAGTGAGACAGGGGAAGTGAAGATAGGTTTGGCCCAGTTAGACAGGGGAAATGAAGATAGGTTTGTCCAAGTGAGACAGGGGAAGTGAAGATAGGTTGGTTCCAGTTAGACAGGGGAAGGTGATGATAGGTTTGTTCCAGTTAGACAGGGGAAGGTGAGGATATGTATGTCCCAGATTAACAGGGGAAATGAAGATAGGTTTGTCCCAGTGAGACAGGGGAAGTGAAGATAAGTTTGTCCCAGTGTGACATTGGAACTGAAGAGGGGTTTGTCCCAGTGGGACAGGGGAAGGTGAAGATAGGTTTGCCCCAGTTAGACATGGATGGTGAAGATAGGTTTGTTCCTGTGAGACAGGGGAAGGTGAAGATTGGTTTGTCCCAGTGAGACATTGGAACTGAAGAGGGGTTTGTCCAAGTGGGACAGGGGAAGGTGAAGATAGGTTTGTCCCTGTTAGACAGGGGAAGGTGAAGATAGGTTTGTTCCAGTGAGACAGGGGAAGATGAAGATTGGTTTTTCCCAGTTAGACAGGGAAAGGTGAAGAGGGGTTTGTCCCAGTGAGACAGGGGAAGGTGAAGATAGGTTTGACCCAATTAGACAGGGGAAGTGAGGAGGGGTTTGTTCCAGTGAGACAGGGGAAGTGAAGATAGGTTTTTCCCAGTGAGACAGGGCAAGTGAAGGGGGGTTTGTCCCAGTGAGACAGGGGAAGGTGAAGATAGGTTTGTCCCAGTTAGTCATGGAAGGTGAAGATAGGTTTGTTCCAGTGAGACAGGGGAAGTGAAGATTGGTTTGCCCCAGTTAGACAGGGGAAAGTGAAGAGGAGTTTGTCCCAGTGAGACAGGGGAAGTGAAGTTAGCTTTGACCCAGTGAGACTGGTGAAGTGAAGATAGGTTTGCCCCAGTTAGACAGGGGAAGTGAAGATAGGTTTGTCCCAGTTAGAGAGGGGCAATGAAGATTCGTTTGCCCCAGTGAGACAGGGGAAGTGAAGATAGGTTTGGCCCAGTTAGACAGGGGAAGGTGATGATAGGTTTGTCCCAGTTAGACAGGGGAAGGTGAAGAGGGGTTTGTTCCAGTGAGACAGGGGAAGGTGAAGAGGGGTTTGTCCCAGTGAGACAGGGGAAGTGAAGATAAGTTTGTCACAGTGAGATAGGGGAAGTGAAGATAAGCTTGTCCCAATGAGACAGGGGAAGGTGAAGATATATTTGTCCCAGTGTGACAGGAGAAGGTGAGGAGGGGTTAGTCCCGGTGAGACAGGGGAAGTGAAGATAAGTTTGCCCCAGTTAGACAGGGGAAATGAAGATAGGTTTGTCCAAGTGAGACAGGGGAAGTGAAGATAGGTTTGTTCCAGTTAGACAGGGGAAGGTGAGGATATGTATGTCCCAGATTAAAGGGGAAATGTAGATAGGTTTGTCCCAGTGAGACAGGGGAAGTGAAGATAAGTTTGTCCCAGTGAGACAGGGGAAGTGAAGATAGGTTTGTCCCAGTGAGACAGGGGAAGGTGAAGATAGGTTTGCCCCAGTTCGACATGGAAGGTGAAGATAGCTTTGTTCCTGTGAGACAGGGGAAGTTGAGGATTGGTTTGTCCCAGTGTGACATTGGAACTGAAGAGGGGTTTGTCCCAGTGGGACAGGGGAAGGTGAAGATAGGTTTGCCCCAGTTAGACATGGATGGTGAAGATAGGTTTGTTCCTGTGAGACAGGGGAAGGTGAAGATTGGTTTGTCCCAGTGAGACATTGGAACTGAAGAGGGGTTTGTCCAAGTGGGACAGGGAAGGTGAAGATAGGTTTGTCCCTGTTAGACAGGGGAAGGTGAAGAGGGGTTTGTTCCAGTGAGACAGGGGAAGGAGAACAGGGGTTTGTCCCAGAGAGACAGTGGAAGGTGAAGATAGGCTTGTTCCAGTGAGACAGGGGAAGTGAAGATAGGTTTGTCACTGTGAGACTGGGGAAGTGAAGATAGGTTTGTCCCAATGAGACAGGGGAAGGTGAAGATATATTTGTCCCAGTGTGACAGGAGAAGGCGAAGAGGGGTTTGTCCCGGTGAGACAGGGGAAGTGAAGATAAGTTTGCCCCAGTTAGACAGGGAAAATGAAGATAGGTTTGTCTCAGTGAGACAGGGGAAGTGAAGATAGGTTTGTTCCTGTTAGACAGGGGAAGTGAAGATAAGTTTGTTCCAGTTAGACAGGGGAAGGTGAAGATAGGTGTGTCCCAGATTAACAGGGGAAATGAAGATAGGTTTGTTCCTGTGAGACAGGGGAAGTTGAGGATTGGTTTGTCCCAGTGTGACATTGGAACTGAAGAGGGGTTTGTCCCAGTGGGACAGGGGAAGGTGAAGATAGGTTTGCCCCAGTTAGACATGGATGGTGAAGATAGGTTTGTTCCTGTGAGACAGGGGAAGGTGAAGATTGGTTTGTCCCAGTGAGACATTGGAACTGAAGAGGGGTTTGTCCAAGTGGGACAGGGGAAGGTGAAGATAGGTTTGTCCCTGTTAGACAGGGGAAGGTGAAGATAGGTTTGTTCCAGTGAGACAGGGGAAGATGAAGATTGGTTTTTCCCAGTTAGACAGGGAAAGGTGAAGAGGGGTTTGTCCCAGTGAGACAGGGGAAGGTGAAGATAGGTTTGACCCAATTAGACAGGGGAAGTGAGGAGGGGTTTGTTCCAGTGAGACAGGGGAAGTGAAGATAGGTTTTTCCCAGTGAGACAGGGCAAGTGAAGGGGGGTTTGTCCCAGTGAGACAGGGGAAGGTGAAGATAGGTTTGTCCCAGTTAGTCATGGAAGGTGAAGATAGGTTTGTTCCAGTGAGACAGGGGAAGTGAAGATTGGTTTGCCCCAGTTAGACAGGGGAAAGTGAAGAGGGGTTTGTCCCAGTGAGACAGGGGAAGATGAAGATAGGTGTGTCCCAGATTAACAGGGGAAATGAAGATAGGTTTGTCCCAGTGAGACAGGGGAAGTGAAGATAGGTTTGCCCCAGTTAGACAGGGGAATGTGAAGAGGGGTTTGTCCCAGTTAGATAGGGGAAGTGAAGATAAGTTTGCCCCAGTTAGACAGGGGAAATGTAGATAGGGTTGTCCCAGTGAGACAGGGGAATTGAAGATAAGTTTGTCCCAGTGAGACGGGGAAGTGAAGATTGGCTTGTCCCAGTTAGACAGCAGAAATGAAGAGGGGTTTTTCCCAGAGAGACAGGGGAAGTGAACATAGGTTTGTCCCAGTTAGACATTGGAACTGAAGAGGGGTTTGTCCAAGTGGGACAGGGGAAGGTGAAGATAGGTTTGTCCCTGTTAGACAGGGGAAGGTGAAGATAGGTTTGTTCCAGTGAGACAGGGGAAGATGAAGATTGGTTTTTCCCAGTTAGACAGGGAAAGGTGAAGAGGGGTTTGTCCCAGTGAGACAGGGGAAGGTGAAGATAGGTTTGACCCAATTAGACAGGGGAAGTGAGGAGGGGTTTGTTCCAGTGAGACAGGGGAAGTGAAGATAGGTTTTTCCCAGTGAGACAGGGCAAGTGAAGGGGGGTTTGTCCCAGTGAGACAGGGGAAGGTGAAGATAGGTTTGTCCCAGTTAGTCATGGAAGGTGAAGATAGGTTTGTTCCAGTGAGACAGGGGAAGTGAAGATTGGTTTGCCCCAGTTAGACAGGGGAAAGTGAAGAGGAGTTTGTCCCAGTGAGACAGGGGAAGTGAAGTTAGCTTTGACCCAGTGAGACTGGTGAAGTGAAGATAGGTTTGCCCCAGTTAGACAGGGGAAGTGAAGATAGGTTTGTCCCAGTTAGAGAGGGGCAATGAAGATTCGTTTGCCCCAGTGAGACAGGGGAAGTGAAGATAGGTTTGGCCCAGTTAGACAGGGGAAGGTGATGATAGGTTTGTCCCAGTTAGACAGGGGAAGGTGAAGAGGGGTTTGTTCCAGTGAGACAGGGGAAGGTGAAGAGGGGTTTGTCCCAGTGAGACAGGGGAAGTGAAGATAAGTTTGTCACAGTGAGATAGGGGAAGTGAAGATAAGCTTGTCCCAATGAGACAGGGGAAGGTGAAGATATATTTGTCCCAGTGTGACAGGAGAAGGTGAGGAGGGGTTAGTCCCGGTGAGACAGGGGAAGTGAAGATAAGTTTGCCCCAGTTAGACAGGGGAAATGAAGATAGGTTTGTCCAAGTGAGACAGGGGAAGTGAAGATAGGTTTGTTCCAGTTAGACAGGGGAAGGTGAGGATATGTATGTCCCAGATTAAAGGGGAAATGTAGATAGGTTTGTCCCAGTGAGACAGGGGAAGTGAAGATAAGTTTGTCCCAGTGAGACAGGGGAAGTGAAGATAGGTTTGTCCCAGTGAGACAGGGGAAGGTGAAGATAGGTTTGCCCCAGTTCGACATGGAAGGTGAAGATAGCTTTGTTCCTGTGAGACAGGGGAAGTTGAGGATTGGTTTGTCCCAGTGTGACATTGGAACTGAAGAGGGGTTTGTCCCAGTGGGACAGGGGAAGGTGAAGATAGGTTTGCCCCAGTTAGACATGGATGGTGAAGATAGGTTTGTTCCTGTGAGACAGGGGAAGGTGAAGATTGGTTTGTCCCAGTGAGACATTGGAACTGAAGAGGGGTTTGTCCAAGTGGGACAGGGAAGGTGAAGATAGGTTTGTCCCTGTTAGACAGGGGAAGGTGAAGAGGGGTTTGTTCCAGTGAGACAGGGGAAGGAGAACAGGGGTTTGTCCCAGAGAGACAGTGGAAGGTGAAGATAGGCTTGTTCCAGTGAGACAGGGGAAGTGAAGATAGGTTTGTCACTGTGAGACTGGGGAAGTGAAGATAGGTTTGTCCCAATGAGACAGGGGAAGGTGAAGATATATTTGTCCCAGTGTGACAGGAGAAGGCGAAGAGGGGTTTGTCCCGGTGAGACAGGGGAAGTGAAGATAAGTTTGCCCCAGTTAGACAGGGAAAATGAAGATAGGTTTGTCTCAGTGAGACAGGGGAAGTGAAGATAGGTTTGTTCCTGTTAGACAGGGGAAGTGAAGATAAGTTTGTTCCAGTTAGACAGGGGAAGGTGAAGATAGGTGTGTCCCAGATTAACAGGGGAAATGAAGATAGGTTTGTTCCTGTGAGACAGGGGAAGTTGAGGATTGGTTTGTCCCAGTGTGACATTGGAACTGAAGAGGGGTTTGTCCCAGTGGGACAGGGGAAGGTGAAGATAGGTTTGCCCCAGTTAGACATGGATGGTGAAGATAGGTTTGTTCCTGTGAGACAGGGGAAGGTGAAGATTGGTTTGTCCCAGTGAGACATTGGAACTGAAGAGGGGTTTGTCCAAGTGGGACAGGGGAAGGTGAAGATAGGTTTGTCCCTGTTAGACAGGGGAAGGTGAAGATAGGTTTGTTCCAGTGAGACAGGGGAAGATGAAGATTGGTTTTTCCCAGTTAGACAGGGAAAGGTGAAGAGGGGTTTGTCCCAGTGAGACAGGGGAAGGTGAAGATAGGTTTGACCCAATTAGACAGGGGAAGTGAGGAGGGGTTTGTTCCAGTGAGACAGGGGAAGTGAAGATAGGTTTTTCCCAGTGAGACAGGGCAAGTGAAGGGGGGTTTGTCCCAGTGAGACAGGGGAAGGTGAAGATAGGTTTGTCCCAGTTAGTCATGGAAGGTGAAGATAGGTTTGTTCCAGTGAGACAGGGGAAGTGAAGATTGGTTTGCCCCAGTTAGACAGGGGAAAGTGAAGAGGGGTTTGTCCCAGTGAGACAGGGGAAGATGAAGATAGGTGTGTCCCAGATTAACAGGGGAAATGAAGATAGGTTTGTCCCAGTGAGACAGGGGAAGTGAAGATAGGTTTGCCCCAGTTAGACAGGGGAATGTGAAGAGGGGTTTGTCCCAGTTAGATAGGGGAAGTGAAGATAAGTTTGCCCCAGTTAGACAGGGGAAATGTAGATAGGGTTGTCCCAGTGAGACAGGGGAATTGAAGATAAGTTTGTCCCAGTGAGACGGGGAAGTGAAGATTGGCTTGTCCCAGTTAGACAGCAGAAATGAAGAGGGGTTTTTCCCAGAGAGACAGGGGAAGTGAACATAGGTTTGTCCCAGTTAGACAGGGGAAGGTGAAGAGGGGTTTGTCCCAGTGAGACAGGGGAAGTGAAGATAGGTTTGTCCCAGTGAGACAGGGGAAGTGAAGTGGGGTTTGTCCCAGTGAGACAGGGGAAGGTGAAAATAGTTTTCTCCCAGTGAGACAGGGGAAGTGATGATAGGTTTGTCCCAGTGAGACAGGGGAATGTGAAGATAGGTTTGCCCCAGTTAGACATGCAAGGTGAAGATAGGTTTGTTCCTGTGAGACAGGGGACTGTGAAGATTGGTTTGTCCCAGTGAGACATTGGAACTGAAGAGGAGTTTGTCCCAGTGGGACAGGGGAAGGTGAAGATAGGTTTGCCCCAGTTAGACATGGAAGGTGAAGATAGGTTTGTTCCAGTGAGACAGGGGAAGATGAAGATTGGTTTTTCCCAGTTAGACAGGGAAAGGTGAAGAGGTGTTTGTCCCAGTGAGACAGGGGAAGGTGAAGATAGGTTTGACCCAATTAGACAGGGGAAGTGAGGAGGGGTTTGTTCCAGTGAGACAGGGGAAGTGAAGATAGGTTTTTCCCAGTGAGACAGGGCAAGTGAAGGGGGGTTTGTCCCAGTGAGACAGGGGAAGGTGAAGATAGGTTTGTCCCAGTTAGTCATGGAAGGTGAAGATAGGTTTGTTCCAGTGAGACAGGGGAAGTGAAGATTGGTTTGCCCCAGTTAGACAGGGGAAAGTGAAGAGGAGTTTGTCCCAGTGAGAAGGGGAAGTGAAGTTAGCTTTGACCCAGTGAGACAGGTGAAGTGAAGATAGGTTTGCCCCAGTTAGACAGGGGAAGTGAAGATAGGTTTGTCCCAGTTAGAGAGGGGCAATGAAGATTCGTTTGTCCCAGTGAGACAGGGGAAGTGAAGATAGGTTTGGCCCAGTTAGACAGGGGAAGGTGATGATAGGTTTGTCCCAGTTAGACAGGGGAAGGTGAAGAGGGGTTTGTCCCAGTGAGACAGGGGAAGTGAAGATAGGTTTGTCACAGTGAGATAGGGGAAGTGAAGATAAGCTTGTCCCAATGAGACAGGGGAAGGTGAAGATATATTTGTCCCAGTGTTACAGGAGAAGGTGAAGAGGGGTTAGTCCCGGTGAGACAGGGGAAGTGAAGATAAGTTTGCCCCAGTTAGACAGGGGAAATGAAGATAGGTTTGTCCAAGTGAGACAGGGGAAGTGAAGATAGGTTTGTTCCAGTTAGACAGGGGAAGGTGAGGATATGTATGTCCCAGATTAACAGGGGAAATGTAGATAGGTTTGTCCCAGTGAGACAGGGGAAGTGAAGATAAGTTTGTCCCAGTGAGACAGGGGAAGTGAAGATAGGTTTGTCCCAGTGAGACAGGGGAAGGTGAAGATAGGTTTGCCCCAGTTCGACATGGAAGGTGAAGATAGCTTTGTTCCTGTGAGACAGGGGAAGTTGAGGATTGGTTTGTCCCAGTGTGACATTGGAACTGAAGAGGGGTTTGTCCCAGTGGGACAGGGGAAGGTGAAGATAGGTTTGCCCCAGTTAGACATGGATGGTGAAGATAGGTTTGTTCCTGTGAGACAGGGGAAGGTGAAGATTGGTTTGTCCCAGTGAGACATTGGAACTGAAGAGGGGTTTGTCCAAGTGGGACAGTGAAGGTGAAGATAGGTTTGTCCCTGTTAGACAGGGGAAGGTGAAGAGGGGTTTGTTCCAGTGAGACAGGGGAAGGAGAACAGGGGTTTGTCCCAGAGAGACAGTGGAAGGTGAAGATAGGCTTGTTCCAGTGAGACAGGGGAAGTGAAGATAGGTTTGTCACTGTGAGACTGGGGAAGTGAAGATAGGTTTGTCCCAATGAGACAGGGGAAGGTGAAGATATATTTGTCCCAGTGTGACAGGAGAAGGCGAAGAGGGGTTTGTCCCGGTGAGACAGGGGAAGTGAAGATAAGTTTGCCCCAGTTAGACAGGGAAAATGAAGATAGGTTTGTCCCAGTGAGACAGGGGAAGTGAAGATAGGTTTGTTCCTGTTAGACAGGGGAAGTGAAGATAAGTTTGTTCCAGTTAGACAGGGGAAGGTGAAGATAGGTGTGTCCCAGATTAACAGGGGAAGGTGAAGATAGGTGTGTCCCAGATTAACAGGGGAAATGAAGATAGGTTTGTCCCAGTGAGACAGGGGAAGTGAAGATATGTTTGTCCCAGTGAGACAGGGGAAGTGAAGATAGGTTTGCCCCAGTTAGACAGGGGAATGTGAAGAGGGGTTTGTCCCAGTTAGATAAGGGAAGAGAAGATAAGTTTGCCCCAGTAAGACAGGGGAAATGTAGATAGGTTTGTCCCAGTGAGAGAGGGGAATTGAAGATAAGTTTGTCCCAGTGAGGCGGGGGAAATGAAGAGGGGTTTTTCCAAGGGAGACAGGGGAAGTGAACATTGGGTTGTCCCAGTGAGACAGGGGAAGTGAAGTGGGGTTTCTCCCAGTGAGACAGGGGAAGTGAAGATAAGTTTGCCCCAGTTAGACATGGATGGTGAAGATAGGTTTGTTCCTGTGAGACAGGGGAAGGTGAAGATAGGTTTGTCCCAGTGAGACATTGGAACTGAAGAGGAGTTTGTCCCAGTGAGACAGGGGCAGGTGAAGATAGGTTTGCCCAGTTAGACATGGAAGGTGAAGATAGGTTTGTTCCAGTGAGACAGGGGAAGATGAAGATTGGTTTTTCCCAGTTAGACAGGGAAAGGTGAAGAGGGGTTTGTCCCAGTGAGACAGGGGAAGGTGAAGATAGGTTTGACCCAATTAGACAGGGGAAGTGAGGAGGGGTTTGTTCCAGTGAGACAGGGGAAGTGAAGATAGGTTTTTCCCAGTGAGACAGGGCAAGTGAAGGGGGGTTTGTCCCAGTGAGACAGGGGAAGGTGAAGATAGGTTTGTCCCAGTTAGTCATGGAAGGTGAAGATAGGTTTGTTCCAGTGAGACAGGGGAAGTGAAGATAGGTTTGGCCCAGTTAGACAGGGGAAATGAAGATAGGTTTGTCCAAGTGAGACAGGGGAAGTGAAGATAGGTTGGTTCCAGTTAGACAGGGGAAGGTGATGATAGGTTTGTTCCAGTTAGACAGGGGAAGGTGAGGATATGTATGTCCCAGATTAACAGGGGAAATGAAGATAGGTTTGTCCCAGTGAGACAGGGGAAGTGAAGATAAGTTTGTCCCAGTGTGACATTGGAACTGAAGAGGGGTTTGTCCCAGTGGGACAGGGGAAGGTGAAGATAGGTTTGCCCCAGTTAGACATGGATGGTGAAGATAGGTTTGTTCCTGTGAGACAGGGGAAGGTGAAGATTGGTTTGTCCCAGTGAGACATTGGAACTGAAGAGGGGTTTGTCCAAGTGGGACAGGGGAAGGTGAAGATAGGTTTGTCCCTGTTAGACAGGGGAAGGTGAAGATAGGTTTGTTCCAGTGAGACAGGGGAAGATGAAGATTGGTTTTTCCCAGTTAGACAGGGAAAGGTGAAGAGGGGTTTGTCCCAGTGAGACAGGGGAAGGTGAAGATAGGTTTGACCCAATTAGACAGGGGAAGTGAGGAGGGGTTTGTTCCAGTGAGACAGGGGAAGTGAAGATAGGTTTTTCCCAGTGAGACAGGGCAAGTGAAGGGGGGTTTGTCCCAGTGAGACAGGGGAAGGTGAAGATAGGTTTGTCCCAGTTAGTCATGGAAGGTGAAGATAGGTTTGTTCCAGTGAGACAGGGGAAGTGAAGATTGGTTTGCCCCAGTTAGACAGGGGAAAGTGAAGAGGAGTTTGTCCCAGTGAGACAGGGGAAGTGAAGTTAGCTTTGACCCAGTGAGACAGGTGAAGTGAAGATAGGTTTGCCCCAGTTAGACAGGGGAAGTGAAGATAGGTTTGTCCCAGTTAGAGAGGGGCAATGAAGATTCGTTTGCCCCAGTGAGACAGGGGAAGTGAAGATAGGTTTGGCCCAGTTAGACAGGGGAAGGTGATGATAGGTTTGTCCCAGTTAGACAGGGGAAGGTGAAGAGGGGTTTGTTCCAGTGAGACAGGGGAAGGTGAAGAGGGGTTTGTCCCAGTGAGACAGGGGAAGTGAAGATAAGTTTGTCACAGTGAGATAGGGGAAGTGAAGATAAGCTTGTCCCAATGAGACAGGGGAAGGTGAAGATATATTTGTCCCAGTGTGACAGGAGAAGGTGAGGAGGGGTTAGTCCCGGTGAGACAGGGGAAGTGAAGATAAGTTTGCCCCAGTTAGACAGGGGAAATGAAGATAGGTTTGTCCAAGTGAGACAGGGGAAGTGAAGATAGGTTTGTTCCAGTTAGACAGGGGAAGGTGAGGATATGTATGTCCCAGATTAAAGGGGAAATGTAGATAGGTTTGTCCCAGTGAGACAGGGGAAGTGAAGATAAGTTTGTCCCAGTGAGACAGGGGAAGTGAAGATAGGTTTGTCCCAGTGAGACAGGGGAAGGTGAAGATAGGTTTGCCCCAGTTCGACATGGAAGGTGAAGATAGCTTTGTTCCTGTGAGACAGGGGAAGTTGAGGATTGGTTTGTCCCAGTGTGACATTGGAACTGAAGAGGGGTTTGTCCCAGTGGGACAGGGGAAGGTGAAGATAGGTTTGCCCCAGTTAGACATGGATGGTGAAGATAGGTTTGTTCCTGTGAGACAGGGGAAGGTGAAGATTGGTTTGTCCCAGTGAGACATTGGAACTGAAGAGGGGTTTGTCCAAGTGGGACAGGGAAGGTGAAGATAGGTTTGTCCCTGTTAGACAGGGGAAGGTGAAGAGGGGTTTGTTCCAGTGAGACAGGGGAAGGAGAACAGGGGTTTGTCCCAGAGAGACAGTGGAAGGTGAAGATAGGCTTGTTCCAGTGAGACAGGGGAAGTGAAGATAGGTTTGTCACTGTGAGACTGGGGAAGTGAAGATAGGTTTGTCCCAATGAGACAGGGGAAGGTGAAGATATATTTGTCCCAGTGTGACAGGAGAAGGCGAAGAGGGGTTTGTCCCGGTGAGACAGGGGAAGTGAAGATAAGTTTGCCCCAGTTAGACAGGGAAAATGAAGATAGGTTTGTCTCAGTGAGACAGGGGAAGTGAAGATAGGTTTGTTCCTGTTAGACAGGGGAAGTGAAGATAAGTTTGTTCCAGTTAGACAGGGGAAGGTGAAGATAGGTGTGTCCCAGATTAACAGGGGAAATGAAGATAGGTTTGTTCCTGTGAGACAGGGGAAGTTGAGGATTGGTTTGTCCCAGTGTGACATTGGAACTGAAGAGGGGTTTGTCCCAGTGGGACAGGGGAAGGTGAAGATAGGTTTGCCCCAGTTAGACATGGATGGTGAAGATAGGTTTGTTCCTGTGAGACAGGGGAAGGTGAAGATTGGTTTGTCCCAGTGAGACATTGGAACTGAAGAGGGGTTTGTCCAAGTGGGACAGGGGAAGGTGAAGATAGGTTTGTCCCTGTTAGACAGGGGAAGGTGAAGATAGGTTTGTTCCAGTGAGACAGGGGAAGATGAAGATTGGTTTTTCCCAGTTAGACAGGGAAAGGTGAAGAGGGGTTTGTCCCAGTGAGACAGGGGAAGGTGAAGATAGGTTTGACCCAATTAGACAGGGGAAGTGAGGAGGGGTTTGTTCCAGTGAGACAGGGGAAGTGAAGATAGGTTTTTCCCAGTGAGACAGGGCAAGTGAAGGGGGGTTTGTCCCAGTGAGACAGGGGAAGGTGAAGATAGGTTTGTCCCAGTTAGTCATGGAAGGTGAAGATAGGTTTGTTCCAGTGAGACAGGGGAAGTGAAGATTGGTTTGCCCCAGTTAGACAGGGGAAAGTGAAGAGGGGTTTGTCCCAGTGAGACAGGGGAAGATGAAGATAGGTGTGTCCCAGATTAACAGGGGAAATGAAGATAGGTTTGTCCCAGTGAGACAGGGGAAGTGAAGATAGGTTTGCCCCAGTTAGACAGGGGAATGTGAAGAGGGGTTTGTCCCAGTTAGATAGGGGAAGTGAAGATAAGTTTGCCCCAGTTAGACAGGGGAAATGTAGATAGGGTTGTCCCAGTGAGACAGGGGAATTGAAGATAAGTTTGTCCCAGTGAGACGGGGAAGTGAAGATTGGCTTGTCCCAGTTAGACAGCAGAAATGAAGAGGGGTTTTTCCCAGAGAGACAGGGGAAGTGAACATAGGTTTGTCCCAGTTAGACAGGGGAAGGTGAAGAGGGGTTTGTCCCAGTGAGACAGGGGAAGTGAAGATAGGTTTGTCCCAGTGAGACAGGGGAAGTGAAGTGGGGTTTGTCCCAGTGAGACAGGGGAAGGTGAAAATAGTTTTCTCCCAGTGAGACAGGGGAAGTGATGATAGGTTTGTCCCAGTGAGACAGGGGAATGTGAAGATAGGTTTGCCCCAGTTAGACATGCAAGGTGAAGATAGGTTTGTTCCTGTGAGACAGGGGACTGTGAAGATTGGTTTGTCCCAGTGAGACATTGGAACTGAAGAGGAGTTTGTCCCAGTGGGACAGGGGAAGGTGAAGATAGGTTTGCCCCAGTTAGACATGGAAGGTGAAGATAGGTTTGTTCCAGTGAGACAGGGGAAGATGAAGATTGGTTTTTCCCAGTTAGACAGGGAAAGGTGAAGAGGTGTTTGTCCCAGTGAGACAGGGGAAGGTGAAGATAGGTTTGACCCAATTAGACAGGGGAAGTGAGGAGGGGTTTGTTCCAGTGAGACAGGGGAAGTGAAGATAGGTTTTTCCCAGTGAGACAGGGCAAGTGAAGGGGGGTTTGTCCCAGTGAGACAGGGGAAGGTGAAGATAGGTTTGTCCCAGTTAGTCATGGAAGGTGAAGATAGGTTTGTTCCAGTGAGACAGGGGAAGTGAAGATTGGTTTGCCCCAGTTAGACAGGGGAAAGTGAAGAGGAGTTTGTCCCAGTGAGAAGGGGAAGTGAAGTTAGCTTTGACCCAGTGAGACAGGTGAAGTGAAGATAGGTTTGCCCCAGTTAGACAGGGGAAGTGAAGATAGGTTTGTCCCAGTTAGAGAGGGGCAATGAAGATTCGTTTGTCCCAGTGAGACAGGGGAAGTGAAGATAGGTTTGGCCCAGTTAGACAGGGGAAGGTGATGATAGGTTTGTCCCAGTTAGACAGGGGAAGGTGAAGAGGGGTTTGTCCCAGTGAGACAGGGGAAGTGAAGATAGGTTTGTCACAGTGAGATAGGGGAAGTGAAGATAAGCTTGTCCCAATGAGACAGGGGAAGGTGAAGATATATTTGTCCCAGTGTTACAGGAGAAGGTGAAGAGGGGTTAGTCCCGGTGAGACAGGGGAAGTGAAGATAAGTTTGCCCCAGTTAGACAGGGGAAATGAAGATAGGTTTGTCCAAGTGAGACAGGGGAAGTGAAGATAGGTTTGTTCCAGTTAGACAGGGGAAGGTGAGGATATGTATGTCCCAGATTAACAGGGGAAATGTAGATAGGTTTGTCCCAGTGAGACAGGGGAAGTGAAGATAAGTTTGTCCCAGTGAGACAGGGGAAGTGAAGATAGGTTTGTCCCAGTGAGACAGGGGAAGGTGAAGATAGGTTTGCCCCAGTTCGACATGGAAGGTGAAGATAGCTTTGTTCCTGTGAGACAGGGGAAGTTGAGGATTGGTTTGTCCCAGTGTGACATTGGAACTGAAGAGGGGTTTGTCCCAGTGGGACAGGGGAAGGTGAAGATAGGTTTGCCCCAGTTAGACATGGATGGTGAAGATAGGTTTGTTCCTGTGAGACAGGGGAAGGTGAAGATTGGTTTGTCCCAGTGAGACATTGGAACTGAAGAGGGGTTTGTCCAAGTGGGACAGTGAAGGTGAAGATAGGTTTGTCCCTGTTAGACAGGGGAAGGTGAAGAGGGGTTTGTTCCAGTGAGACAGGGGAAGGAGAACAGGGGTTTGTCCCAGAGAGACAGTGGAAGGTGAAGATAGGCTTGTTCCAGTGAGACAGGGGAAGTGAAGATAGGTTTGTCACTGTGAGACTGGGGAAGTGAAGATAGGTTTGTCCCAATGAGACAGGGGAAGGTGAAGATATATTTGTCCCAGTGTGACAGGAGAAGGCGAAGAGGGGTTTGTCCCGGTGAGACAGGGGAAGTGAAGATAAGTTTGCCCCAGTTAGACAGGGAAAATGAAGATAGGTTTGTCCCAGTGAGACAGGGGAAGTGAAGATAGGTTTGTTCCTGTTAGACAGGGGAAGTGAAGATAAGTTTGTTCCAGTTAGACAGGGGAAGGTGAAGATAGGTGTGTCCCAGATTAACAGGGGAAGGTGAAGATAGGTGTGTCCCAGATTAACAGGGGAAATGAAGATAGGTTTGTCCCAGTGAGACAGGGGAAGTGAAGATATGTTTGTCCCAGTGAGACAGGGGAAGTGAAGATAGGTTTGCCCCAGTTAGACAGGGGAATGTGAAGAGGGGTTTGTCCCAGTTAGATAAGGGAAGAGAAGATAAGTTTGCCCCAGTAAGACAGGGGAAATGTAGATAGGTTTGTCCCAGTGAGAGAGGGGAATTGAAGATAAGTTTGTCCCAGTGAGGCGGGGGAAATGAAGAGGGGTTTTTCCAAGGGAGACAGGGGAAGTGAACATTGGGTTGTCCCAGTGAGACAGGGGAAGTGAAGTGGGGTTTCTCCCAGTGAGACAGGGGAAGTGAAGATAAGTTTGCCCCAGTTAGACATGGATGGTGAAGATAGGTTTGTTCCTGTGAGACAGGGGAAGGTGAAGATAGGTTTGTCCCAGTGAGACATTGGAACTGAAGAGGAGTTTGTCCCAGTGAGACAGGGGCAGGTGAAGATAGGTTTGCCCAGTTAGACATGGAAGGTGAAGATAGGTTTGTTCCAGTGAGACAGGGGAAGATGAAGATTGGTTTTTCCCAGTTAGACAGGGAAAGGTGAAGAGGGGTTTGTCCCAGTGAGACAGGGGAAGGTGAAGATAGGTTTGACCCAATTAGACAGGGGAAGTGAGGAGGGGTTTGTTCCAGTGAGACAGGGGAAGTGAAGATAGGTTTTTCCCAGTGAGACAGGGCAAGTGAAGGGGGGTTTGTCCCAGTGAGACAGGGGAAGGTGAAGATAGGTTTGTCCCAGTTAGTCATGGAAGGTGAAGATAGGTTTGTTCCAGTGAGACAGGGGAAGTGAAGATTGGTTTGCCCCAGTTAGACAGGGGAAAGTGAAGAGGGGTTTGTCCCAGTGAGACAGGGGAAGTGAAGTTAGCTTTGACCCAGTGAGACAGGTGAAGTGAAGATAGGTTTGCCCCAGTTAGACAGGGGAAGTGAAGATAGGTTTGTCCCAGTTAGAGAGGGGCAATGAAGATTTGTTTGTCCCAGTGAGACAGGGGAAGGTGAAGATAGGTTTGTCCCAGTTAGTCATGGAAGGTGAAGATAGGTTTGTTCCAGTGAGACAGGGGAAGTGAAGATTGGTTTGCCCCAGTTAGACAGGGGAAAGTGAAGAGGAGTTTGTCCCAGTGAGAAGGGGAAGTGAAGTTAGCTTTGACCCAGTGAGACAGGTGAAGTGAAGATAGGTTTGCCCCAGTTAGACAGGGGAAGTGAAGATAGGTTTGTCCCAGTTAGAGAGGGGCAATGAAGATTCGTTTGTCCCAGTGAGACAGGGGAAGTGAAGATAGGTTTGGCCCAGTTAGACAGGGGAAGGTGATGATAGGTTTGTCCCAGTTAGACAGGGGAAGGTGAAGAGGGGTTTGTCCCAGTGAGACAGGGGAAGTGAAGATAGGTTTGTCACAGTGAGATAGGGGAAGTGAAGATAAGCTTGTCCCAATGAGACAGGGGAAGGTGAAGATATATTTGTCCCAGTGTTACAGGAGAAGGTGAAGAGGGGTTAGTCCCGGTGAGACAGGGGAAGTGAAGATAAGTTTGCCCCAGTTAGACAGGGGAAATGAAGATAGGTTTGTCCAAGTGAGACAGGGGAAGTGAAGATAGGTTTGTTCCAGTTAGACAGGGGAAGGTGAGGATATGTATGTCCCAGATTAACAGGGGAAATGTAGATAGGTTTGTCCCAGTGAGACAGGGGAAGTGAAGATAAGTTTGTCCCAGTGAGACAGGGGAAGTGAAGATAGGTTTGTCCCAGTGAGACAGGGGAAGGTGAAGATAGGTTTGCCCCAGTTCGACATGGAAGGTGAAGATAGCTTTGTTCCTGTGAGACAGGGGAAGTTGAGGATTGGTTTGTCCCAGTGTGACATTGGAACTGAAGAGGGGTTTGTCCCAGTGGGACAGGGGAAGGTGAAGATAGGTTTGCCCCAGTTAGACATGGATGGTGAAGATAGGTTTGTTCCTGTGAGACAGGGGAAGGTGAAGATTGGTTTGTCCCAGTGAGACATTGGAACTGAAGAGGGGTTTGTCCAAGTGGGACAGTGAAGGTGAAGATAGGTTTGTCCCTGTTAGACAGGGGAAGGTGAAGAGGGGTTTGTTCCAGTGAGACAGGGGAAGGAGAACAGGGGTTTGTCCCAGAGAGACAGTGGAAGGTGAAGATAGGCTTGTTCCAGTGAGACAGGGGAAGTGAAGATAGGTTTGTCACTGTGAGACTGGGGAAGTGAAGATAGGTTTGTCCCAATGAGACAGGGGAAGGTGAAGATATATTTGTCCCAGTGTGACAGGAGAAGGCGAAGAGGGGTTTGTCCCGGTGAGACAGGGGAAGTGAAGATAAGTTTGCCCCAGTTAGACAGGGAAAATGAAGATAGGTTTGTCCCAGTGAGACAGGGGAAGTGAAGATAGGTTTGTTCCTGTTAGACAGGGGAAGTGAAGATAAGTTTGTTCCAGTTAGACAGGGGAAGGTGAAGATAGGTGTGTCCCAGATTAACAGGGGAAGGTGAAGATAGGTGTGTCCCAGATTAACAGGGGAAATGAAGATAGGTTTGTCCCAGTGAGACAGGGGAAGTGAAGATATGTTTGTCCCAGTGAGACAGGGGAAGTGAAGATAGGTTTGCCCCAGTTAGACAGGGGAATGTGAAGAGGGGTTTGTCCCAGTTAGATAAGGGAAGAGAAGATAAGTTTGCCCCAGTAAGACAGGGGAAATGTAGATAGGTTTGTCCCAGTGAGAGAGGGGAATTGAAGATAAGTTTGTCCCAGTGAGGCGGGGGAAATGAAGAGGGGTTTTTCCAAGGGAGACAGGGGAAGTGAACATTGGGTTGTCCCAGTGAGACAGGGGAAGTGAAGTGGGGTTTCTCCCAGTGAGACAGGGGAAGTGAAGATAAGTTTGCCCCAGTTAGACATGGATGGTGAAGATAGGTTTGTTCCTGTGAGACAGGGGAAGGTGAAGATAGGTTTGTCCCAGTGAGACATTGGAACTGAAGAGGAGTTTGTCCCAGTGAGACAGGGGCAGGTGAAGATAGGTTTGCCCAGTTAGACATGGAAGGTGAAGATAGGTTTGTTCCAGTGAGACAGGGGAAGATGAAGATTGGTTTTTCCCAGTTAGACAGGGAAAGGTGAAGAGGGGTTTGTCCCAGTGAGACAGGGGAAGGTGAAGATAGGTTTGACCCAATTAGACAGGGGAAGTGAGGAGGGGTTTGTTCCAGTGAGACAGGGGAAGTGAAGATAGGTTTTTCCCAGTGAGACAGGGCAAGTGAAGGGGGGTTTGTCCCAGTGAGACAGGGGAAGGTGAAGATAGGTTTGTCCCAGTTAGTCATGGAAGGTGAAGATAGGTTTGTTCCAGTGAGACAGGGGAAGTGAAGATTGGTTTGCCCCAGTTAGACAGGGGAAAGTGAAGAGGGGTTTGTCCCAGTGAGACAGGGGAAGTGAAGTTAGCTTTGACCCAGTGAGACAGGTGAAGTGAAGATAGGTTTGCCCCAGTTAGACAGGGGAAGTGAAGATAGGTTTGTCCCAGTTAGAGAGGGGCAATGAAGATTTGTTTGTCCCAGTGAGACAGGGGAAGTGAAGATAGGTTTGGCCCAGTTAGACAGGGGAAGGTGATGATAGGTTTGTCCCAGTTAGACAGGGGAAGGTGAAGACGGGTTTGTTCCAGTGAGACAGGGGAAGGTGAAGAGGGGTTTGTCCCAGTGAGACAGGGGAAGTGAAGATAGGTTTGTCACAGTGAGATAGGGGAAGTGAAGATAAGCTTGTCCCAATGAGACAGGGGAAGGTGAAGATATATTTGTCCCAGTGTGACAGGAGAAGTTGAAGAGGGGTTAGTCCCGGTGAGACAGGGGAAGTGAAGATAAGTTTGCCCCAGTTAGACAGGGGAAATGAAGATAGGTTTGTCCAAGTGAGACAGGGGAAGTGAAGATAGGTTGGTTCCAGTTAGACAGGGGAAGGTGATGATAGGTTTCTTCCAGTTAGACAGGGGAAGGTGAGGATATGTATGTCCCAGATTAACAGGGGAAATGAAGATAGGTTTGTCCCAGTGAGACAGGGGAAGTGAAGATAAGTTTGTCCCAGTGTGACATTGGAACTGAAGAGGGGTTTGTCCCAGTGGGACAGGGGAAGGTGAAGATAGGTTTGCCCCAGTTAGACATGGATGGTGAAGATAGGTTTGTTCCTGTGAGACAGGGGAAGGTGAAGATTGGTTTGTCCCAGTGAGACATTGGAACTGAAGAGGGGTTTGTCCAAGTGGGACAGGGGAAGGTGAAGATAGGTTTGTCCCTGTTAGACAGGGGAAGGTGAAGATAGGTTTGTTCCAGTGAGACAGGGGAAGATGAAGATTGGTTTTTCCCAGTTAGACAGGGAAAGGTGAAGAGGGGTTTGTCCCAGTGAGACAGGGGAAGGTGAAGATAGGTTTGACCCAATTAGACAGGAGTAGTGAGGAGGGGTTTGTTCCAGTGAGACAGGGGAAGTGAAGATAGGTTTTTCCCAGTGAGACAGGGCAAGTGAAGGGGGGTTTGTCCCAGTGAGACAGGGGAAGGTGAAGATAGGTTTGTCCCAGTTAGTCATGGAAGGTGAAGATAGGTTTGTTCCAGTGAGACAGGGGAAGTGAAGATTGGTTTGCCCCAGTTAGACAGGGGAAAGTGAAGAGGGGTTTGTCCCAGTGAGACAGGGGAAGTGAAGTTAGCTTTGACCCAGTGAGACAGGTGAAGTGAAGATAGGTTTGCCCCAGTTAGACAGGGGAAGTGAAGATAGGTTTGTCCCAGTTAGAGAGGGGCAATGAAGATTTGTTTGTCCCAGTGAGACAGGGGAAGTGAAGATAGGTTTGGCCCAGTTAGACAGGGGAAGGTGATGATAGGTTTGTCCCAGTTAGACAGGGGAAGGTGAAGACGGGTTTGTTCCAGTGAGACAGGGGAAGGTGAAGAGGGGTTTGTCACAGTGAGACAGGGGAAGTGAAGATAGGTTTGTCACAGTGAGATAGGGGAAGTGAAGATAAGCTTGTCCCAATGAGACAGGGGAAGGTGAAGATATATTTGTCCCAGTGTGACAGGAGAAGTTGAAGAGGGGTTAGTCCCGGTGAGACAGGGGAAGTGAAGATAAGTTTGCCCCAGTTAGACAGGGGAAATGAAGATAGGTTTGTCCAAGTGAGACAGGGGAAGTGAAGATAGGTTGGTTCCAGTTAGACAGGGGAAGGTGATGATAGGTTTGTTCCAGTTAGACAGGGGAAGGTGAGGATATGTATGTCCCAGATTAACAGGGGAAATGAAGATAGGTTTGTCCCAGTGAGACAGGGGAAGTGAAGATAAGTTTGTCCCAGTGTGACATTGGAACTGAAGAGGGGTTTGTCCCAGTGGGACAGGGGAAGGTGAAGATAGGTTTGCCCCAGTTAGACATGGATGGTGAAGATAGGTTTGTTCCTGTGAGACAGGGGAAGGTGAAGATTGGTTTGTCCCAGTGAGACATTGGAACTGAAGAGGGGTTTGTCCAAGTGGGACAGGGGAAGGTGAAGATAGGTTTGTCCCTGTTAGACAGGGGAAGGTGAAGATAGGTTTGTTCCAGTGAGACAGGGGAAGATGAAGATTGGTTTTTCCCAGTTAGACAGGGAAAGGTGAAGAGGGGTTTGTCCCAGTGAGACAGGGGAAGGTGAAGATAGGTTTGACCCAATTAGACAGGAGAAGTGAGGAGGGGTTTGTTCCAGTGAGACAGGGGAAGTGAAGATAGGTTTTTCCCAGTGAGACAGGGCAAGTGAAGGGGGGTTTGTCCCAGTGAGACAGGGGAAGGTGAAGATAGGTTTGTCCCAGTTAGTCATGGAAGGTGAAGATAGGTTTGTTCCAGTGAGACAGGGGAAGTGAAGATTGGTTTGCCCCAGTTAGACAGGGGAAAGTGAAGAGGAGTTTATCCCAGTGAGACAGGGGAAGTGAAGTTAGCTTTGACCCAGTGAGACAGGTGAAGTGAAGATAGGTTTGCCCCAGTTAGACAGGGGAAGTGAAGATAGGTTTGTCCCAGTTAGAGAGGGGCAATGAAGATTCGTTTGTCCCAGTCAGACAGGGGAAGTGAAGATAGGTTTGGCCCAGTTAGACAGGGGAAGGTGATGATAGGTTTGTCCCAGTTAGACAGGGGAAGGTGAAGAGGGGTTTGTTCCAGTGAGACAGGGGAAGGTGAAGAGGGGTTTGTCCCAGTGAGACAGGGGAAGTGAAGGTAGGTTTGTCACAGTGAGATAGGGGAAGTGAAGATAAGCTTGTCCCAATGAGACAGGGGAAGGTGAAGATATATTTGTCCCAGTGTGACAGGAGAAGGTGAAGAGGGGTTAGTCCCGGTGAGACAGGGGAAGTGAAGATAAGTTTGCCCCAGTTAGACAGGGGAAATGAAGATAGGTTTGTCCAAGTGAGACAGGGGAAGTGAAGATAGGTTTGTTCCAGTTAGACAGGGGAAGGTGAGGATATGTATGTCCCAGATTAAAGGGGAAATGTAGATAGGTTTGTCCCAGTGAGACAGGGGAAGTGAAGATAAGTTTGTCCCAGTGAGACAGGGGAAGTGAAGATAGGTTTGTCCCAGTGAGACTGGGGAAGGTGAAGATAGGTTTGCCCCAGTTCGACATGGAAGGTGAAGATAGCTTTGTTCCTGTGAGACAGGGGAAGTTGAGGATTGGTTTGTCCCAGTGTGACATTGGAACTGAAGAGGGGTTTGTCCCAGTGGGACAGGGGAAGGTGAAGATAGGTTTGCCCCAGTTAGACATGGATGGTGAAGATAGGTTTGTTCCTGTGAGACAGGGGAAGGTGAAGATTGGTTTGTCCCAGTGAGACATTGGAACTGAAGAGGGGTTTGTCCAAGTGGGACAGTGAAGGTGAAGATAGGTTTGTCCCTGTTAGACAGGGGAAGGTGAAGAGGGGTTTGTCTCAGTGAGACAGGGGAAGGTGAAGAGGGGTTTGTTCCAGTGAGACAGGGGAAGGAGAACAGGGGTTTGTCCCAGAGAGACAGTGGAAGGTGAAGATAGGCTTGTTCCAGTGAGACAGGGGAAGTGAAGATAGGTTTGTCACTGTGAGACTGGGGAAGTGAAGATAGGTTTGTCCCAATGAGACAGGGGAAGGTGAAGATATATTTGTCCCAGTGTGACAGGAGAAGACGAAGAGGGGTTTGTCCCGGTGAGACAGGGGAAGTGAAGATAAGTTTGCCCCAGTTAGACAGGGAAAATGAAGATAGGTTTGTCCCAGTGAGACAGGGGAAGTGAAGATAGGTTTGTTCCTGTTAGACAGGGGAAGTGAAGATAAGTTTGTTCCAGTTAGACAGGGGAAGGTGAAGATAGGTGTGTCCCAGATTAACAGGGGAAATGAAGATAGGTTTGTCCCAGTGAGACAGGGGAAGTGAAGATAAGTTTGTCCCAGTGAGACAGGGGAAGTGAAGATAGGTTTGCCCCAGTTAGACAGGGGAACGTGAAGAGGGGTTTGTCCCAGTTAGATAAGGGAAGAGAAGATAAGTTTGCCCCAGTAAGACAGGGGAAATGTAGATAGGTTTGTCCCAGTGAGAGAGGGGAATTGAAGATAAGTTTGTCCCAGTGAGGCGGGGGAAATGAAGAGGGGTTTTTCCAAGGGAGACAGGGGAAGTGAACATTGGGTTGTCCCAGTGAGACAGGGGAAGTGAAGTGGGGTTTCTCCCAGTGAGACAGGGGAAGTGAAGATAAGTTTGCCCCAGTTAGACATGGATGGTGAAGATAGGTTTGTTCCTGTGAGACAGGGGAAGGTGAAGATTGGTTTGTCCCAGTGAGACATTGGAACTGAAGAGGAGTTTGTCCCAGTGGGACAGGGGCAGGTGAAGATAGGTTTGCCCCAGTTAGACATGGAAGGTGAAGATAGGTTTGTTCCAGTGAGACAGGGGAAGATGAAGATTGGTTTTTCCCAGTTTGACAGGGAAAGGTGAAGAGGGGTTTGTCCCAGTGAGACAGGGGAAGGTGAAGATAGGTTTGACCCAATTAGACAGGGGAAGTGAGGAGGGGTTTGTTCCAGTGAGACAGGGGAAGTGAAGATAGGTTTTTCCCAGTGAGACAGGGCAAGTGAAGGGGGGTTTCTCCCAGTGAGACAGGGGAAGGTGAAGATAGGTTTGTCCCAGTTAGTCATGGAAGGTGAAGATAGGTTTGTTCCAGTGAGACAGGGGAAGTGAAGATTGGTTTGCCCCAGTTAGACAGGGGAAAGTGAAGAGGGGTTTGTCCCAGTGAGACAGGGGAAGTGAAGTTAGCTTTGACCCAGTGAGACAGGTGAAGTGAAGATAGGTTTGCCCCAGTTAGACAGGGGAAGTGAAGATAGGTTTGTCCCAGTTAGAGAGGGGCAATGAAGATTTGTTTGTCCCAGTGAGACAGGGGAAGTGAAGATAGGTTTGGCCCAGTTAGACAGGGGAAGGTGATGATAGGTTTGTCCCAGTTAGACAGGGGAAGGTGAAGACGGGTTTGTTCCAGTGAGACAGGGGAAGGTGAAGAGGGGTTTGTCCCAGTGAGACAGGGGAAGTGAAGATAGGTTTGTCACAGTGAGATAGGGGAAGTGAAGATAAGCTTGTCCCAATGAGACAGGGGAAGGTGAAGATATATTTGTCCCAGTGTGACAGGAGAAGTTGAAGAGGGGTTAGTCCCGGTGAGACAGGGGAAGTGAAGATAAGTTTGCCCCAGTTAGACAGGGGAAATGAAGATAGGTTTGTCCAAGTGAGACAGGGGAAGTGAAGATAGGTTGGTTCCAGTTAGACAGGGGAAGGTGATGATAGGTTTGTTCCAGTTAGACAGGGGAAGGTGAGGATATGTATGTCCCAGATTAACAGGGGAAATGAAGATAGGTTTGTCCCAGTGAGACAGGGGAAGTGAAGATAAGTTTGTCCCAGTGTGACATTGGAACTGAAGAGGGGTTTGTCCCAGTGGGACAGGGGAAGGTGAAGATAGGTTTGCCCCAGTTAGACATGGATGGTGAAGATAGGTTTGTTCCTGTGAGACAGGGGAAGGTGAAGATTGGTTTGTCCCAGTGAGACATTGGAACTGAAGAGGGGTTTGTCCAAGTGGGACAGGGGAAGGTGAAGATAGGTTTGTCCCTGTTAGACAGGGGAAGGTGAAGATAGGTTTGTTCCAGTGAGACAGGGGAAGATGAAGATTGGTTTTTCCCAGTTAGACAGGGAAAGGTGAAGAGGGGTTTGTCCCAGTGAGACAGGGGAAGGTGAAGATAGGTTTGACCCAATTAGACAGGGGAAGTGAGGAGGGGTTTGTTCCAGTGAGACAGGGGAAGTGAAGATAGGTTTTTCCCAGTGAGACAGGGCAAGTGAAGGGGGGTTTGTCCCAGTGAGACAGGGGAAGGTGAAGATAGGTTTGTCCCAGTTAGTCATGGAAGGTGAAGATAGGTTTGTTCCAGTGAGACAGGGGAAGTGAAGATTGGTTTGCCCCAGTTAGACAGGGGAAAGTGAAGAGGAGTTTGTCCCAGTGAGACAGGGGAAGTGAAGTTAGCTTTGACCCAGTGAGACAGGTGAAGTGAAGATAGGTTTGCCCCAGTTAGACAGGGGAAGTGAAGATAGGTTTGTCCCAGTTAGAGAGGGGCAATGAAGATTCGTTTGTCCCAGTGAGACAGGGGAAGTGAAGATAGGTTTGGCCCAGTTAGACAGGGGAAGGTGATGATAGGTTTGTCCCAGTTAGACAGGGGAAGGTGAAGAGGGGTTTGTTCCAGTGAGACAGGGGAAGGTGAAGAGGGGTTTGTCCCAGTGAGACAGGGGAAGTGAAGATAGGTTTGTCACAGTGAGATAGGGGAAGTGAAGATAAGCTTGTCCCAATGAGACAGGGGAAGGTGAAGATATATTTGTCCCAGTGTGACAGGAGAAGGTGAAGAGGGGTTAGTCCCGGTGAGACAGGGGAAGTGAAGATAAGTTTGCCCCAGTTAGACAGGGGAAATGAAGATAGGTTTGTCCAAGTGAGACAGGGGAAGTGAAGATAGGTTTGTTCCAGTTAGACAGGGGAAGGTGAGGATATGTATGTCCCAGATTAAAGGGGAAATGTAGATAGGTTTGTCCCAGTGAGACAGGGGAAGTGAAGATAAGTTTGTCCCAGTGAGACAGGGGAAGTGAAGATAGGTTTGTCCCAGTGAGACAGGGGAAGGTGAAGATAGGTTTGCCCCAGTTCGACATGGAAGGTGAAGATAGCTTTGTTCCTGTGAGACAGGGGAAGTTGAGGATTGGTTTGTCCCAGTGTGACATTGGAACTGAAGAGGGGTTTGTCCCAGTGGGACAGGGGAAGGTGAAGATAGGTTTGCCCCAGTTAGACATGGATGGTGAAGATAGGTTTGTTCCTGTGAGACAGGGGAAGGTGAAGATTGGTTTGTCCCAGTGAGACATTGGAACTGAAGAGGGGTTTGTCCAAGTGGGACAGGGAAGGTGAAGATAGGTTTGTCCCTGTTAGACAGGGGAAGGTGAAGAGGGGTTTGTTCCAGTGAGACAGGGGAAGGAGAACAGGGGTTTGTCCCAGAGAGACAGTGGAAGGTGAAGATAGGCTTGTTCCAGTGAGACAGGGGAAGTGAAGATAGGTTTGTCACTGTGAGACTGGGGAAGTGAAGATAGGTTTGTCCCAATGAGACAGGGGAAGGTGAAGATATATTTGTCCCAGTGTGACAGGAGAAGGCGAAGAGCGGTTTGTCCCGGTGAGACAGGGGAAGTGAAGATAAGTTTGCCCCAGTTAGACAGGGAAAATTAAGATAGGTTTGTCTCAGTGAGACAGGGGAAGAGAAGATAGGTTTGTTCCTGTTAGACAGGGGAAGTGAAGATAAGTTTGTTCCAGTTAGACAGGGGAAATGAAGATAGGTTTGTCCAAGTGAGACAGGGGAAGTGAAGATAGGTTGGTTCCAGTTAGACAGGGGAAGGTGATGATAGGTTTGTTCCAGTTAGACAGGGGAAGGTGAGGATATGTATGTCCCAGATTAACAGGGGAAATGAAGATAGGTTTGTCCCAGTGAGACAGGGGAAGTGAAGATAAGTTTGTCCCAGTGTGACATTGGAACTGAAGAGGGGTTTGTCCCAGTGGGACAGGGGAAGGTGAAGATAGGTTTGCCCCAGTTAGACATGGATGGTGAAGATAGGTTTGTTCCTGTGAGACAGGGGAAGGTGAAGATTGGTTTGTCCCAGTGAGACATTGGAACTGAAGAGGGGTTTGTCCAAGTGGGACAGGGGAAGGTGAAGATAGGTTTGTCCCTGTTAGACAGGGGAAGGTGAAGATAGGTTTGTTCCAGTGAGACAGGGGAAGATGAAGATTGGTTTTTCCCAGTTAGACAGGGAAAGGTGAAGAGGGGTTTGTCCCAGTGAGACAGGGGAAGGTGAAGATAGGTTTGACCCAATTAGACAGGGGAAGTGAGGAGGGGTTTGTTCCAGTGAGACAGGGGAAGTGAAGATAGGTTTTTCCCAGTGAGACAGGGCAAGTGAAGGGGGGTTTGTCCCAGTGAGACAGGGGAAGGTGAAGATAGGTTTGTCCCAGTTAGTCATGGAAGGTGAAGATAGGTTTGTTCCAGTGAGACAGGGGAAGTGAAGATTGGTTTGCCCCAGTTAGACAGGGGAAAGTGAAGAGGAGTTTGTCCCAGTGAGACAGGGGAAGTGAAGTTAGCTTTGACCCAGTGAGACAGGTGAAGTGAAGATAGGTTTGCCCCAGTTAGACAGGGGAAGTGAAGATAGGTTTGTCCCAGTTAGAGAGGGGCAATGAAGATTCGTTTGTCCCAGTGAGACAGGGGAAGTGAAGATAGGTTTGGCCCAGTTAGACAGGGGAAGGTGATGATAGGTTTGTCCCAGTTAGACAGGGGAAGGTGAAGAGGGGTTTGTTCCAGTGAGACAGGGGAAGGTGAAGAGGGGTTTGTCCCAGTGAGACAGGGGAAGTGAAGATAGGTTTGTCACAGTGAGATAGGGGAAGTGAAGATAAGCTTGTCCCAATGAGACAGGGGAAGGTGAAGATATATTTGTCCCAGTGTGACAGGAGAAGGTGAAGAGGGGTTAGTCCCGGTGAGACAGGGGAAGTGAAGATAAGTTTGCCCCAGTTAGACAGGGGAAATGAAGATAGGTTTGTCCAAGTGAGACAGGGGAAGTGAAGATAGGTTTGTTCCAGTTAGACAGGGGAAGGTGAGGATATGTATGTCCCAGATTAAAGGGGAAATGTAGATAGGTTTGTCCCAGTGAGACAGGGGAAGTGAAGATAAGTTTGTCCCAGTGAGACAGGGGAAGTGAAGATAGGTTTGTCCCAGTGAGACAGGGGAAGGTGAAGATAGGTTTGCCCCAGTTCGACATGGAAGGTGAAGATAGCTTTGTTCCTGTGAGACAGGGGAAGTTGAGGATTGGTTTGTCCCAGTGTGACATTGGAACTGAAGAGGGGTTTGTCCCAGTGGGACAGGGGAAGGTGAAGATAGGTTTGCCCCAGTTAGACATGGATGGTGAAGATAGGTTTGTTCCTGTGAGACAGGGGAAGGTGAAGATTGGTTTGTCCCAGTGAGACATTGGAACTGAAGAGGGGTTTGTCCAAGTGGGACAGGGAAGGTGAAGATAGGTTTGTCCCTGTTAGACAGGGGAAGGTGAAGAGGGGTTTGTTCCAGTGAGACAGGGGAAGGAGAACAGGGGTTTGTCCCAGAGAGACAGTGGAAGGTGAAGATAGGCTTGTTCCAGTGAGACAGGGGAAGTGAAGATAGGTTTGTCACTGTGAGACTGGGGAAGTGAAGATAGGTTTGTCCCAATGAGACAGGGGAAGGTGAAGATATATTTGTCCCAGTGTGACAGGAGAAGGCGAAGAGCGGTTTGTCCCGGTGAGACAGGGGAAGTGAAGATAAGTTTGCCCCAGTTAGACAGGGAAAATGAAGATAGGTTTGTCTCAGTGAGACAGGGGAAGAGAAGATAGGTTTGTTCCTGTTAGACAGGGGAAGTGAAGATAAGTTTGTTCCAGTTAGACAGGGGAAGGTGAAGATAGGTGTGTCCCAGATTAACAGGGGAAATGAAGATAGGTTTGTCCCAGTGAGACAGGGGAAGTGAAGATAAGTTTGTCCCAGTGAGACAGGGGAAGTGAAGATAGGTTTGTCCCAGTGAGACAGGGGAAGGTGAAGATAGGTTTGCCCCAGTTCGACATGGAAGGTGAAGATAGGTTTGTTCCTGTGAGACAGGGGAAGTTGAGGATTGGTTTGTCCCAGTGTGACATTGGAACTGAAGAGGGGTTTGTCCCAGTGGGACAGGGGAAGGTGAAGATAGGTTTGCCCCAGTTAGACATGGATGGTGAAGATAGGTTTGTTCCTGTGAGACAGGGGAAGGTGAAGATTGGTTTGTCCCAGTGAGACATTGGAACTGAAGAGGGGTTTGTCCAAGTGGGACAGGGGAAGGTGAAGATAGGTTTGTCCCTGTTAGACAGGGGAAGGTGAAGATAGGTTTGTTCCAGTGAGACAGGGGAAGATGAAGATTGGTTTTTCCCAGTTAGACAGGGAAAGGTGAAGAGGGGTTTGTCCCAGTGAGACAGGGGAAGGTGAAGATAGGTTTGACCCAATTAGACAGGGGAAGTGAGGAGGGGTTTGTTCCAGTGAGACAGGGGAAGTGAAGATAGGTTTTTCCCAGTGAGACAGGGCAAGTGAAGGGGGGTTTGTCCCAGTGAGACAGGGGAAGGTGAAGATAGGTTTGTCCCAGTTAGTCATGGAAGGTGAAGATAGGTTTGTTCCAGTGAGACAGGGGAAGTGAAGATTGGTTTGCCCCAGTTAGACAGGGGAAAGTGAAGAGGAGTTTGTCCCAGTGAGACAGGGGAAGTGAAGTTAGCTTTGACCCAGTGAGACAGGTGAAGTGAAGATAGGTTTGCCCCAGTTAGACAGGGGAAGTGAAGATAGGTTTGTCCCAGTTAGAGAGGGGCAATGAAGATTCGTTTGTCCCAGTGAGACAGGGGAAGTGAAGATAGGTTTGGCCCAGTTAGACAGGGGAAGGTGATGATAGGTTTGTCCCAGTTAGACAGGGGAAGGTGAAGACGGGTTTGTTCCAGTGAGACAGGGGAAGGTGAAGAGGGGTTTGTCCCAGTGAGATAGGGGAAGTGAAGATAAGCTTGTCCCAATGAGACAGGGGAAGGTGAAGATATATTTGTCCCAGTGTGACAGGAGAAGGTGAAGAGGGGTTAGTCCCGGTGAGACAGGGGAAGTGAAGATAAGTTTGCCCCAGTTAGACAGGGGAAATGAAGATAGGTTTGTCCAAGTGAGACAGGGGAAGTGAAGATAGGTTTGTTCCAGTTAGACAGGGGAAGGTGAGGATATGTATGTCCCAGATTAACAGGGGAAATGTAGATAGGTTTGTCCCAGTGAGACAGGGGAAGTGAAGATAAGTTTGTCCCAGTGAGACAGGGGAAGTGAAGATAGGTTTGTCCCAGTGAGACAGGGGAAGGTGAAGATAGGTTTGCCCCAGTTCGACATGGAAGGTGAAGATAGCTTTGTTCCTGTGAGACAGGGGAAGTTGAGGATTGGTTTGTCCCAGTGTGACATTGGAACTGAAGAGGAGTTTGTCCCAGTGGGACAGGGGAAGGTGAAGATAGGTTTGCCCCAGTTAGACATGGATGGTGAAGATAGGTTTGTTCCTGTGAGACAGGGGAAGGTGAAGATTGGTTTGTCCCAGTGAGACATTGGAACTGAAGAGGGGTTTGTCCAAGTGGGACAGGGAAGGTGAAGATAGGTTTGTCCCTGTTGGACAGGGGAAGGTGAAGAGGGGTTTGTTCCAGTGAGACAGGGGAAGGAGAACAGGGGTTTGTCCCAGAGAGACAGTGGAAGGTGAAGATAGGCTTGTTCCAGTGAGACAGGGGAAGTGAAGATAGGTTTGTCACTGTGAGACTGGGGAAGTGAAGATAGGTTTGTCCCAGTGAGACAGGGGAAGGTGAAGATATATTTGTCCCAGTGTGACAGGAGAAGGCGAAGAGGGGTTTGTCCCGGTGAGACAGGGGAAGTGAAGATAAGTTTGCCCCAGTTAGACAGGGAAAATGAAGATAGGTTTGTCCCAGTGAGACAGGGGAAGTGAAGATAGGTTTGTTCCTGTTAGACAGGGGAAGTGAAGATAAGTTTGTTCCAGTTAGACAGGGGAAGGTGAAGATAGGTGTGTCCCAGATTAACAGGGGAAATGAAGATAGGTTTGTCCCAGTGAGACAGGGGAAGTGAAGATAAGTTTGTCCCAGTGAGACAGGGGAAGTGAAGATAGGTTTGCCCCAGTTAGACAGGGGAAGGTGAAGAGGGGTTTGTCCCAGTTAGATAAGGGAAGTGAAAATAAGTTTGCCCCAGTAAGACAGGGGAAATGTAGATAGGTTTGTCCCAGTGAGAGAGGGGAATTGAAGATAAGTTTGTCCCAGTGAGGCGGGGGAAATGAAGTGGGGTTTTTCCCAGGAAGACAGGGGAAGTGAACATAGGGTTGTCCCAGTGAGACAGGGGAAGTGAAGTGGGGTTTCTCCCAGTGAGACAGGGGAAGTGAAGATAAGTTTGCCCCAGTTAGACATGGATGGTGAAGATAGGTTTGTTCCTGTGAGACAGGGGAAGGTGAAGATTGGTTTGTCCCAGTGAGACATTGGAACTGAAGAGGAGTTTGTCCCAGTGGGACAGGGGCAGGTGAAGATAGGTTTGCCCCAGTTAGACATGGAAGGTGAAGATAGGTTTGTTCCAGTGATACAGGGGAAGATGAAGATTGGTTTTTCCCAGTTAGACAGGGAAAGGTGAAGAGGGGTTTGTCCCAGTGAGACAGGGGAAGGTGAAGATAGGTTTGACCCAATTAGACAGGGGAAGTGAGGAGGGGTTTGTTCCAGTGAGACAGGGGAAGTGAAGATAGGTTTTTCCCAGTGAGACAGGGCAAGTGAAGGGGGTTTGTCCCAGTGAGACAGGGGAAGGTGAAGATAGGTTTGTCCCAGTTAGTCATGGAAGGTGAAGATAGGTTTGTTCCAGTGAGACAGGGGAAGTGAAGATTGGTTTGCCCCAGTTAGACAGGGGAAAGTGAAGAGGGGTTTGTCCCAGTGAGACAGGGGAAGTGAAGTTAGCTTTGACCCAGTGAGACAGTTGAAGTGAAGATAGGTTTGCCCCAGTTAGACAGGGGAAGTGAAGATAGGTTTGTCCCAGTTAGAGAGGGGCAATGAAGATTCGTTTGTCCCAGTGAGACAGGGGAAGTGAAGATAGGTTTGGCCCAGTTAGACAGGGGAAGGTGATGATAGGTTTGTCCCAGTTAGACAGGGGAAGGTGAAGACGGGTTTGTTCCAGTGAGACAGGGGAAGGTGAAGAGGGGTTTGTCCCAGTGAGATAGGGGAAGTGAAGATAAGCTTGACCCAATGAGACAGGGGAAGGTGAAGATATATTTGTCCCAGTGTGACAGGAGAAGGTGAAGAGGGGTTAGTCCCGGTGAGACAGGGGAAGTGAAGATAAGTTTGCCCCAGTTAGACAGGGGAAATGAAGATAGGTTTGTCCAAATGAGACAGGGGAAGTGAAGATAGGTTTGTTCCAGTTAGACAGGGGAAGGTGAGGATATGTATGTCCCAGATTAACAGGGGAAATGTAGATAGGTTTGTCCCAGTGTGACAGGGGAAGTGAAGATAAGTTTGTCCCAGTGAGACAGGGGAAGTGAAGATAGGTTTGTCCCAGTGAGACAGGGGAAGGTGAAGATAGGTTTGCCCCAGTTCGACATGGAAGGTGAAGATAGCTTTGTTCCTGTGAGACAGGGGAAGTTGAGGATTGGTTTGTCCCAGTGTGACATTGGAACTGAAGAGGAGTTTGTCCCAGTGGGACAGGGGAAGGTGAAGATAGGTTTGCCCCAGTTAGACATGGATGGTGAAGATAGGTTTGTTCCTGTGAGACAGGGGAAGGTGAAGATTGGTTTGTCCCAGTGAGACATTGGAACTGAAGAGGGGTTTGTCCAAGTGGGACAGGGAAGGTGAAGATAGGTTTGTCCCTGTTGGACAGGGGAAGGTGAAGAGGGGTTTGTTCCAGTGAGACAGGGGAAGGAGAACAGGGGTTTGTCCCAGAGAGACAGTGGAAGGTGAAGATAGGCTTGTTCCAGTGAGACAGGGGAAGTGAAGATAGGTTTGTCACTGTGAGACTGGGGAAGTGAAGATAGGTTTGTCCCAATGAGACAGGGGAAGGTGAAGATATATTTGTCCCAGTGTGACAGGAGAAGGCGAAGAGGGGTTTGTCCCGGTGAGACAGGGGAAGTGAAGATAAGTTTGCCCCAGTTAGACAGGGAAAATGAAGATAGGTTTGTCCCAGTGAGACAGGGGAAGTGAAGATAGGTTTGTTCCTGTTAGACAGGGGAAGTGAAGATAAGTTTGTTCCAGTTAGACAGGGGGAGGTGAAGATAGGTGTGTCCCAGATTAACAGGGGAAATGAAGATAGGTTTGTCCCAGTGAGACAGGGGAAGTGAAGATAAGTTTGTCCCAGTGAGACAGGGGAAGTGAAGATAGGTTTGCCCCAGTTAGACAGGCGAAGGTGAAGAGGGGTTTGTCCCAGTTAGATAAGGGAAGTGAAAATAAGTTTGCCCCAGTAAGACAGGGGAAATGTAGATAGGTTTGTCCCAGTGAGAGAGGGGAATTGAAGATAAGTTTGTCCCAGTGAGGCGGGGGAAATGAAGTGGGGTTTTTCCCAGGAAGACAGGGGAAGTGAACATAGGGTTGTCCCAGTGAGACAGGGGAAGTGAAGTGGGGTTTCTCCCAGTGAGACAGGGGAAGTGAAGATAAGTTTGCCCCAGTTAGACATGGATGGTGAAGATAGGTTTGTTCCTGTGAGACAGGGGAAGGTGAAGATTGGTTTGTCCCAGTGAGACATTGGAACTGAAGAGGAGTTTGTCCCAGTGGGACAGGGGCAGGTGAAGATAGGTTTGCCCCAGTTAGACATGGAAGGTGAAGATAGGTTTGTTCCAGTGATACAGGGGAAGATGAAGATTGGTTTTTCCCAGTTAGACAGGGAAAGGTGAAGAGGGGTTTGTCCCAGTGAGACAGGGGAAGGTGAAGATAGGTTTGACCCAATTAGACAGGGGAAGTGAGGAGGGGTTTGTTCCAGTGAGACAGGGGAAGTGAAGATAGGTTTTTCCCAGTGAGACAGGGCAAGTGAAGGGGGTTTGTCCCAGTGAGACAGGGGAAGGTGAAGATAGGTTTGTCCCAGTTAGTCATGGAAGGTGAAGATAGGTTTGTTCCAGTGAGACAGGGGAAGTGAAGATTGGTTTGCCCCAGTTAGACAGGGGAAAGTGAAGAGGGGTTTGTCCCAGTGAGACAGGGGAAGTGAAGTTAGCTTTGACCCAGTGAGACAGTTGAAGTGAAGATAGGTTTGCCCCAGTTAGACAGGGGAAGTGAAGATAGGTTTGTCCCAGTTAGAGAGGGGCAATGAAGATTTGTTTGTCCCAGTGAGACAGGGGAAGTGATGATAGGTTTGGCCCAGTTAGACAGGGGAAGGTGATGATAGGTTTGTCCCAGTGTGACAGGAGAAGGTGAAGAGGGGTTAGTCCCGGTGAGACAGGGGAAGTGAAGATAAATTTGCCCCAGTTAGACAGGGGAAATGAAGATAGGTTTGTCCAAGTGAGACAGGGGAAGTGAAGATAGGTTGGTTCCAGTTAGACAGGGGAAGGTGATGATAGGTTTGTCCCAGTTAGACAGGGGAAGGTGAAGAGGGGTTTGTTCCAGTGAGACAGCGGAAGGTGAAGAGGGGTTTTTCCCAGTGAGACAGGGGAAGTGAAGATAGGTTTGTCACAGTGAGATAGGGGAAGTGAAGATAGGTTTGTCCCATTGAGACAGGGGAAGGTGAATATATATTTGTCCCAGTGTGACAGGAGAAGGTGAAGAGGGGTTTGTCCCGGTGAGACAGGGGAAGTGAAGATAAGTTTGTTCCAGTTAGACAGGGGAAGGTGAGGATATGTATGTCCCAGATTAACAGGGGAAATGTAGATAGGTTTGTCCCAGTGAGACAGGGGAAGTGAAGATAAGTTTGTCCCAGTGAGACAGGGGAAGTGAAGATAGGTTTGTCCCAGTGAGACAGGGGAAGGTGAAGATAGGTTTGCCCCAGTTCGACATGGAAGGTGAAGATAGGTTTGTTCCTGTGAGACAGGGGAAGTTGAGGATTGGTTTGTCCCAGTGTGACATTGGAACTGAAGAGGGGTTTGTCCCAGTGGGACAGGGGAAGGTGAAGATAGGTTTGCCCCAGTTAGACATGGATGGTGAAGATAGGTTTGTTCCTGTGAGACAGGGGAAGGTGAAGATTGGTTTGTCCCAGTGAGACATTGGAACTGAAGAGGGGTTTGTCCAAGTGGGACAGGGGAAGGTGAAGATAGGTTTGTCCCTGTTAGACAGGGGAAGGTGAAGAGGGGTTTGTTCCAGTGAGACAGGGGAAGGAGAACAGGGGTTTCTCCCAGAGAGACAGTGGAAGGTGAAGATAGGCTTGTTCCAGTGAGACAGGGGAAGTGAAGATAGGTTTGTCACTGTGAGACTGGGGAAGTGAAGATAGGTTTGTCCCAATGAGACAGGGGAAGGTGAAGATATATTTGTCCCAGTGTGACAGGAGAAGGTGAAGAGGGGTTTGTCCCGGTGAGACAGGGGAAGTGAAGATAGGTTTGTCACTGTGAGACTGGGGAAGTGAAGATAGGTTTGTCCCAATGAGACAGGGGAAGGTGAAGATATATTTGTCCCAGTGTGACAGGAGAAGGTGAAGAGGGGTTTGTCCCGGTGAGACAGGGGAAGTGAAGATAAGTTTGCGCCAGTTAGACAGGGGAAATGAAGATAGGTTTGTCCAAGTGAGACAGGGGAAGTGATTATAGGTTTGTTCCAGTTAGACAGGGGAAGGTGAGGATATGTATGTCCCAGATTAACAGGGGAAATGTAGATAGGTTTGTCCCAGTGAGACAGGGGAAGTGAAGATAAGTTTGTCCCAGTGAGACAGGGGAAGTGAAGATAGGTTTGTCCCAGTGAGACAGGGGAAGGTGAAGATAGGTTTGCCCCAGTTCGACATGGAAGGTGAAGATAGGTTTGTTCCTGTGAGACAGGGGCAGTTGAGGATTGGTTTGTCCCAGTGTGACATTGGAACTGAAGAGGGGTTTGTCCCAGTGGGACAGGGGAAGGTGAAGATAGGTTTGCCCCAGTTAGACATGGATGGTGAAGATAGGTTTGTTCCTGTGAGACAGGGGAAGGTGAAGATTGGTTTGTCCCAGTGAGACATTGGAACTGAAGAGGGGTTTGTCCAAGTGGGACAGGGGAAGGTGAAGATAGGTTTGTCCCTGTTAGACAGGGGAAGGTGAAGAGGGGTTTGTTCCAGTGAGACAGGGGAAGGAGAACAGGGGTTTGTCCCAGAGAGACAGTGGAAGGTGAAGATAGGCTTGTTCCAGTGAGACAGGGGAAGTGAAGATAGGTTTGTCACTGTGAGACTGGGGAAGTGAAGATAGGTTTGTCCCAATGAGACAGGGGAAGGTGAAGATATATTTGTCCCAGTGTGACAGGAGAAGGCGAAGAGGGGTATGTCCCGGTGAGACAGGGGAAGTGAAGATAAGTTTGCCCCAGTTAGACAGGGGAAATGAAGATAGGTTTGTCCAAGTGAGACAGGGGAAGTGAAGATAGGTTTGTTCCAGTTAGACAGGGGAAGGTGAGGATATGTATGTCCCAGATTAACAGGGGAAATGAAGATAGGTTTGTCCCAGTTAGACAGGGGAAGTGAAGATAAGTTTGTCCCAGTGAGACAGGGGAAGTGAAGATAGGTTTGTCCCAGTGAGACAGGGGAAGGTGAAGATAGGTTTGCCCCAGTTCGACAAGGAAGGTGAAGATAGGTTTGTTCCTGTGAGACAGGGGAAGGTGAAGATTGGTTTGTCCCAGTGAGACATTGGAACTGAAGAGGAGTTTGTCCCAGTGGGACAGGGGAAGGTGAAGATAGGTTTGCCCCAGTTAGACATGGATGGTGAAGATAGGTTTGTTCCTGTGAGACAGGGGAAGGTGAAGAGGGGTTTGTTCCAGTGAGACAGCGGAAGGTGAAGAGGGGTTTTTCCCAGTGAGACAGGGTTAGTGAAGATAGGTTTGTCCCAGTTAGAGAGGGGAAGGTGAAGAGGGGTTTGTTCCAGTGAGACAGCGGAAGGTGAAGAGGGGTTTTTCCCAGTGAGACAGGGGAAGTGAAGATAGGTTTGTCACAGTGAGATAGGGGAAGTGAAGATAGGATTGTCCCAATGAGACAGGGGAAGGTGAAGATATATTTGTCCCAGTGTGACAGGAGAAGGCGAAGAGGGGTTTGTCCCGGTGAGACATGGGAAGTGAAGATAAGTTTGCCCCAGTTAGACAGGGGAAATGAAGATAGGTTTGTCCAAGTGAGACAGGGGAAGTGAAGATAGGTTTGTTCCAGTTAGACAGGGGAAGGTGAGGATATGTATGTCCCAGATTAACAGGGGAAATGAAGATAGGTTTGTCCCAGTGAGACAGGGGAAGTGAAGATAAGTTTGTCCCAGTGAGACAGGGGAAGTGAAGATAGGTTTGTCCCAGTGAGACAGGGGAAGGTGAAGATAGGTTTGCCCCAGTTCGACATGGAAGGTGAAGATCTGTTTGTTCCTGTGAGACAGGGGAAGTTGAGGATTGGTTTGTCCCAGTGTGACATTGGAACTGAAGAGGGGTTTGTCCCAGTGGGACAGGGGAAGGTGAAGATAGGTTTGCCCCAGTTAGACATGGATGGTGAAGATAGGTTTGTTCCTGTGAGACAGGGGAAGGTGAAGATTGGTTTGTCCCAGTGAGACATTGGAACTGAAGAGGGGTTTCTCCAAGTGGGACAGGGGAAGGTGAAGATAGGTTTGTCCCTGTTAGACAGGGGAAGGTGAAGAGGGGTTTGTTCCAGTGAGACAGGGGAAGGAGAACAGGGGTTTGTCCCAGAGAGACAGTGGAAGGTGAAGATAGGCTTGTTCCAGTGAGACAGGGGAAGTGAAGATAGGTTTGTCACTGTGAGACTGGGGAAGTGAAGATAGGTTTGTCCCAATGAGACAGGGGAAGGTGAAGATATATTTGTCCCAGTGTGACAGGAGAAGGCGAAGAGGGGTATGTCCCGGTGAGACAGGGGAAGTGAAGATAAGTTTGCCCCAGTTAGACAGGGAAAATGAAGATAGGTTTGTCCCAGTGAGACAGGGGAAGTGAAGATAGGTTTGTTCCTGTTAGACAGAGGAAGTGAAGATAAGTTTGTTCCAGTTAGACAGGGGAAGGTGAAGATAGGTGTGTCCCAGATTAACAGGGGAAATGAAGATAGGTTTGTCCCAGTGAGACAGGGGAAGTGAAGATAAGTTTGTCCCAGTGAGACAGGGGAAGTGAAGATAGGTTTGCCCCAGTTAGACAGGGGAAGGTGAAGAGGGGTTTGTCCCAGTTAGATAAGGGAAGTGAAGATAAGTTTGCCCCAGTAAGACAGGGGAAATGTAGATAGGTTTGTCCCAGTGAGAGAGGGGAATTGAAGATAAGTTTGTCCCAGTGAGGCGGGGGAAATGAAGAGGGGTTTTTCCCAGGGAGACAGGGGAAGTGAACATAGGTTTGTCCCAGTGAGACAGGGGAAGTGAAGTGGGGTTTCTCCCAGTGAGACAGGGGAAGTGAAGATAGGTTAGTCCCAGTGAGACAGGGGAAGGTGAAGATAGGTTTGCCCCAGTTAGACATGCAAGGTGAAGATAGTTTTGTTCCTGTGAGACAGGGGACGGTGAAGATTGGTTTGTCCCAGTGAGACATTGGAACTGAAGAGGGGTTTGTCCCAGTGGGACAGGGGAAGGTGAAGATAGGTTTGCCCCAGTTAGACATGGAAGGTGAAGATAGGTTTGTTCCAGTGAGACAGGGGAAGATGAGATTGGTTTTTCCCAGTTAGACAGGGAAAGGTGAAGAGGGGTTAGTCCCAGTGAGACAGGGGAAGGTGAAGATAGGTTTGTCCCAATTAGACAGGGGAAGTGAGGAGGGGTTTGTTCCAGTGAGACAGTGGAAGTGAAGATAGGATTTTCCCAGTGAGACAGGGCAAGTGAAGGGGGGTTTGTCCTAGTGAGACAGGGGAAGGTGAAGATAGGTTTGTCCCAGTTAGTCATTGAAGGTGAAGATAGGTTTGTTCCAGTGAGACAGGGGAAGTGAAGATTGGTTTGCCCCAGTTAGACAGGGGAAAGTGAAGAGGGGTTTGTCCCAGTGAGACAGGGGAAGTGAAGCTAGCTTTGACCCAGTGAGACAGGTGAAGTGAAGATAGTTTTGCCCCAGTTAGACAGGGGAAGTGAAGATATGTTTGTCCCAGTTAGACAGGGGAAGGTGATGATAGGTTTGTCCCAGTTAGACAGGGGAAGGTGAAGAGGGGTTTGTTCCAGTGAGACAGGGGAAGGTGAAGAGGGGTTTGTCCCAGTGAGACAGGGGAAGTGAAGATAGGCTTGTCCCAATGAGACAGGGGAAGGTGAAGATATATTTGTCCTAGTGTGACAGGAGAAGGTGAAGAGGGGTTTGTCCCGGTGAGACAGGGGAAATGAAGGTAGGTTTGTCCAAGTGAGACAGGGGAAGTGAAGATAGGTTTGTTCCAGTTAGACAGGGGAAGGTGAGGATATGTATGTCCCAGATTAACAGGGGAAATGAAGATAATTTTGTCCCAGTGAGTCAGGGGAAGTGAAGACAGGTTTGCCCCAGTTCGACAGGGGATGGTGAAGAGGGGTTTGTCCCAGTTAGATAGGGGAATTTTAAGATAGGTTTGCCCCAATTAGACATGGGAAATGAAGATAGGTATGTCCCAGTGAGACAGGGGAATTGAAGATAAGTTTGTCCCAGTGAGATGGGGGCAGGTGAAGAGGGGTTTGTCCCAGTGAGACAGGGGCTGGTGAAGAGCGGTTTGTCCCAGTGAGACAGGGGAAGTGAAGGGGGGTTTGTCCCAGTGAGACAGGGGAATGTGAAAATAGGTTTCTCCCAGAGAGACAAGGGAAGTGAAGATAGGTTTGTCCCAGTGAGACAGGGGAAGGTGAAGATAGGTTTGCCCCAGTTAGACATGGAAGGTGAAGATAGGTTTGTTCCTGTGAGACAGGGGAAGTTGAAGATTGGTTTGTCCCAGTGAGACATTGGAACTGAAGAGGGGTTTGTCCCAGTTGGACAGGGGAAGGTGAAGATAGGTTTGCCCCAGTTAGACATGGATGGAGAAGATAGGTTTGTTCCTGTGAGACAGGGGAAGGTGAAGATTGGTTTGTCCCAGTGAGACATTGGAAGGAGAACAGGGGTTTGTCCCAGAGAGACAGTGGAAGGTGAAGATAGGTTTGTTCCAGTGAGACAGGGGAAGTGAAGATAGGTTTGTCACTGTGAGACTGGGGAAGTGAAGATAGGTTTGTCCCAATGAGACAGGGGAAGGTGAAGATATATTTGTCCCAGTGTGACAGGAGAAGGCAAAGAGGGGTTTGTCCCAGTGAGACAGGGGAAGTGAAGATAAGTTTACCCCAGATAGACAGGGGAAATGAAGATAGGTTTGTCCCAGTGAGACAGGGGAAGTGAAGATAGGTTTGTTCCTGTTAGACAGGGGAAGTGAAGATAAGTTTGTTCCAGTTAGACAGGGGAAGGTGAAGATAAGTGTGTCCCAGATTAACAGGGGAAATGAAGGTAGGTTTGTCCCAGTGAGACAGGGGAAGTGAAGATAAGTTTGTCCCAGTGAGACAGGGGAAGTGAAGATAGGTTTGCCCCAGTTAGACAGGGGAAGGTGAAGAGGGGTTTGTCCCAGTTAGATAGGGGAAGTGAAGATAAGTTTGCCCCAGTTAGACAGGGGAAATGTAGATAGGTTTGTCCCAGTGAGACAGGGGAATTGAAGATAAGTTTGTCCCAGTGAGACGGGGGAAGTGAAGATAGGTTTGTCCCAGTTAGACAGCGGAAATGAAGAGGGGTTTTTCCGAGAGAGACAGGGGAAGTGAACATAGGTTTGTCCCAGTGAGACAGGGGAAGTGAAGATAGGTTTGTCCCAGTGAGACAGGGGAAGGTGAAGATAGGTTTGCCCCAGTTAGACATGTAAGGTGAAGATAGGTTTGTTCCTGTGAGACAGGGGACGGTGAAGATTGGTTTGTCCCAGTGAGACATTGGAACTGAAGAGCGGTTTGTCCCAGTCGGACAGGGGAAGGTGAAGATAGGTTTGCCCCAGTTAGACATGAAAGGTGAAGATAGGTTTGTTCCAGTGAGACAGGGGAAGATGAAGATTGGTTTTTCCCAGTTAGACAGGGAAAGGTGAAGAGGGGTTTGTCCCACTGAGACAGAGGAAGGTGAAGATAGGTTTGTCCCAATTAGACAGGGGAAGTGAGGAGGAGTTTGTTCCAGTGAGACAGGGGAAGTGAAGATAGGTTTTTCCCAGTGAGACAGGTGAAGTGAAGATAGTTTTGCCCCAGTTAGACAGGGGAAGTGAAGATATGTTTGTCCCAGTTAGACAGGGGAAGGTGATGATAGGTTTGTCCCAGTTAGACAGGGGAAGGTGAAGAGGGGTTTGTTCCAGTGAGACAGGGGAAGGTGAAGAGGGGTTTGTCCCAGTGAGACAGGGGAAGTGAAGATAGGTTTGTCACAGTGAGATAGGGGAAGTGAAGATAGGCTTGTCCCAATGAGACAGGGGAAGGTGAAGATATATTTGTCCTAGTGTGACAGGAGAAGGTGAAGAGGGGTTTGTCCCGGTGAGACAGGGGAAGTGAAGATAAGTTTGCCCCAGTTAGACAGGGGAAATGAAGGTAGGTTTGTCCAAGTGAGACAGGGGAAGTGAAGATAGGTTTGTTCCAGTTAGACAGGGGAAGGTGAGGATATGTATGTCCCAGAATAACAGGGGAAATGAAGATAGGTTTGTCCCAGTGAGACAGGGGAAGTGAAGATAAGCTTGTCCCAGTGAGACAGGGGAAGTGAAGACAGGTTTGCCCCAGTTCGACAGGGGAAGGTGAAGAGGGGTTTGTCCCAGTTAGATAGGGGAATTGAAGATAAGTTTGCCCCAATTAGACATGGGAATTGAAGATAGGTATGTCCCAGTGAGACAGGGGCAGGTGAAGAGGGGTTTGTCACAGTGAGACAGGGGCAGGTGAAGAGGGGTTTGTCACAGTGAGACAGGGGAAGTGAAGGGGGGTTTGTCACAGTGAGACAGGGGAAGTGAAGGGGGGTTTGTCACAGTTAGATAGGGGAATTGAAGATAAGTTTGCCCCAATTAGACATGGGAATTGAAGATAGGTATGTCCCAGTGAGACAGGGGCAGGTGAAGAGGGGTTTGTCACAGTGAGACAGGGGCAGGTGAAGAGGGGTTTGTCACAGTGAGACAGGGGAAGTGAAGGGGGGTTTGTCACAGTGAGACAGGGGAAGTGAAGGGGGGTTTGTCACAGTGAGACAGGGGAAGGTGAAGAGGGGTTTGTCCCAGTTAGATAGGGGAATTGAAGATAAGTTTGCCCCAATTAGACATGGGAATTGAAGATAGGTATGTCCCAGTGAGACAGGGGCAGGTGAAGAGGGGTTTGTCACAGTGAGACAGGGGCAGGTGAAGAGGGGTTTGTCACAGTGAGACAGGGGAAGTGAAGGGGGGTTTGTCACAGTGAGACAGGGGAAGTGAAGGGGGGTTTGTCACAGTGAGACAGGGGAAGTGAAGGGGGGTTTGTCAAAGTGAGACAGGGAAATGTGAAAATAGGTTTCTCCCAGAGAGACAAGGGAAGTGAAGATAGGTTTGTCCCAGTGAGACAGGGGAAGGTGAAGATAGGTTTGCCCCAGTTAGACATGGAAGGTGAAGATAGGTTTGTTCCTGTGAGACAGTGGAAGTTGAAGATTGGTTTGTCCCAGTGAGACATTGGAACTGAAGAGGGGTTTGTCCCAGTTGGACAGGGGAAGGTGAAGATTGGTTTGTCCCAGTGAGACATTGGAAGGAGAATATGGGTTTCTCCCAGAGAGACAGTGGAAGGTGAAGATAGGTTTGTTCCAGTGAGACAGGGGAAGTGAAGATAGGTTTGTCACTGTGAGACTGGGGAAGTGAAGATAGGTTTGTCCCAATGAGACAGGGGAAGGTGAAGATATATTTGTCCCAGTGTGACAGGAGAAGGCGAAGAGGGGTTTGTCCCGGTGAGACAGGGGAAGTGAAGATAAGTTTACCCCAGATAGACAGGGGAAATGAAGATAGGTTTGTCCCAGTGAGACAGGGGAAGTGAAGATAGGTTTGTTCCTGTTAGACAGGGGAAGTGAAGATAAGTTTGTTCCAGTTAGACAGGGGAAGGTGAAGATAAGTGTGTCCCAGATTAACAGGGGAAATGAAGATAGGTTTGTCACAGTGAGATAGGGGAAGTGAAGATAGGTTTGTCCCAGTGAGACAGGGGAAGGTGAAGATAGGTTTGCCCCAGTTCGACATTGAAGGTGAAGATAGGTTTGTTCCTGTGAGACAGGGGAAGTTGAGGATTGGTTTGTGCCAGTGTGACATTGGAACTGAAGAGGTGTTTGTCCCAGTGGGACAGGGGAAGGTGAAGATAGGTTTGCCCCAGTTAGACATGGATGGTGAAGATAGGTTTGTTCCTGTGGGACAGGGGAAGGTGAAGATATGTTTGTCCCTGTTAGACAGGGGAAGGTGAAGAGGGGTTTGTTCCAGTCAGACAGGGGAAGGAGAACAGGGGTTTGTCCCAGAGAGACAGTGGAAGGTGAAGATAGGTTTGTTCCAGTGAGACAGGGGAAGTGAAGATAGGTTTGTCACTGTGAGACTGGGGAAGTGAAGATAGGTTTGTCCCAATGAGACAGGGGAAGGTGAAGATAGGTTTGCCCCAGTTAGACATGGATGGTGAAGATAGGTTTGTTCCTGTGAGACAGGGGAAGGTGAAGATTGGTTTGTCCCAGTGAGACATTGGAAGGAGAACAGGGGTTTGTCCCAGAGAGACAGTGGAAGGTGAAGATAGGTTTGTTCCAGTGAGACAGGGGAAGTGAAGATAGGTTTGTCACTGTGAGACTGGGGAAGTGAAGATAGGTTTGTCCCAATGAGACAGGGGAAGGTGAAGATATATTTGTCCCAGTGTGACAGGAGAAGGATAAGAGGGGTTTGTCCCGGTGAGACAGGGGAAGTGAAGATAAGTTTGCCCCAGTTAGACAGGGAAAATGAAGATAGGTTTGTCCCAGTGAGACAGGGGAAGTGAAGATAGGTTTGTTCCTGTTAGACAGGGGAAGTGAAGATAAGTTTGTTCCAGTTAGACAGGGGAAGGTGAAGATAGGTGTGTCCCAGATTAACAGGGGAAATGAAGATAGGTTTGTCCCAGTGAGACGGGAAGTGAAGATAAGTTTGTCCCAGTGAGACAGGGGAAGTGAAGATAGGTTTGCCCCAGTTAGACAGGGGAAGGTGAAGAGGGGTTTGTCCCAGTTAGATAAGGGAAGTGAAGATAAGTTTGCCCCAGTAAGACAGGGGAAATGTAGATAGGTTTGTCCCAGTGAGAGAGGGGAATTGAAGATAAGTTTGTCCCAGTGAGGCGGGTGAAATGAAGAGGGGTTTTTCCCAGGGAGACAGGGGAAGTGAACATAGGTTTGTCCCAGTGAGACAGGGGAAGTGAAGTGGGGTTTCTCCCAGTGAGACAGGGGAAGTGAAGATAGGTTTGTCCCAGTGAGACAGGGGAAGGTGAAGATAGGTTTGCCCCAGTTAGACATGCAAGGTGAAGATAGTTTTGTTCCTGTGAGACAGGGGACGGTGAAGATTGGTTTGTCCCAGTGAGACATTGGAACTGAAGAGGGGTTTGTCCCAGTGGGACAGGGGAAGGTGAAGATAGGTTTGCCCCAGTTAGACATGGAAGGTGAAGATAGGTTTGTTCCAGTGAGACAGGGGAAGATGAAGATTGGTTTTTCCCAGTTAGACAGGGAAAGGTGAAGAGGGGTTAGTCCCAGTGAGACAGGGGAAGGTGAAGATAGGTTTGTCCCAATTAGACAGGGGAAGTGAGGAGGAGTTTGTTCCAGTGAGACAGTGGAAGTGAAGATAGGATTTTCCCAGTGAGACAGGGCAAGTGAAGGGGGGTTTGTCCTAGTGAGACAGGGGAAGGTGAAGATATGTTTGTCCCAGTTAGTCATTGAAGGTGAAGATAGGTTTGTTCCAGTGAGACAGGGGAAGTGAAGATTGGTTTGCCCCAGTTAGACAGGGGAAAGTGAAGAGGGGTTTGTCCCAGTGAGACAGGGGAAGTGAAGCTAGCTTTGACCCAGTGAGACAGGTGAAGTGAAGATAGTTTTGCCCCAGTTAGACAGGGGAAGTGAAGATATGTTTGTCCCAGTTAGACAGGGGAAGGTGATGATAGGTTTGTCCCAGTTAGACAGGGGAAGGTGAAGAGGTGTTTGTTCCAGTGAGACAGGGGAAGGTGAAGAGGGGTTTGTCCCAGTGAGACAGGGGAAGTGAAGATAGGTTTGTCACAGTGAGATAGGGGAAGTGAAGATAGGCTTGTCCCAATGAGACAGGGGAAGGTGAAGATATATTTGTCCTAGTGTGACAGGAGAAGGTGAAGAGGGGTTTGTCCCGGTGAGACAGGGGAAGTGAAGATAAGTTTGCCCCAGTTAGACAGGGGAAATGAAGGTAGGTTTGTCCAAGTGAGACAGGGGAAGTGAAGATAGGTTTGTTCCAGTTAGACAGGGGAAGGTGAGGATATGTATGTCCCAGATTAACAGGGGAAATGAAGATAAGTTTGTCCCAGTGAGACAGGGGAAGTGAAGACAGGTTTGCCCCAGTTCGACAGGGGATGGTGAAGAGGGGTTTGTCCCAGTTAGATAGGGGAATTGAAGATAAGTTTGCCCCAATTAGACATGGGAAATGAAGATAGGTATGTCCCAGTGAGACAGGGAAATTGAAGATAAGTTTGTCCCAGTGAGATGGGGGCAGGTGAAGAGGGGTTTGTCCCAGTGAGACAGGGGCAGGTGAAGAGAGGTTTGTCCCAGTGAGACAGGGGAAGTGAAGGGGCGTTTGTCCCAGTGAGACAGGGGAATGTGAAAATAGGTTTCTCCCAGAGAGACAAGGGAAGTGAAGATAGGTTTGTCCCAGTGAGACAGGGGAAGGTGAAGATAGGTTTCCCCAGTTAGACATGGAAGGTGAAGATAGGTTTGTTCCTGTGAGACAGGGGAAGTTGAAGATTGGTTTGTCCCAGTGAGACATTGGAACTGAAGAGGGGTTTGTCCCAGTTGGACAGGGGAAGGTGAAGATAGGTTTGCCCCAGTTAGACATGGATGGTGAAGATAGGTTTGTTCCTGTGAGACAGGGGAAGGTGAAGATTGGTTTGTCCCAGAGAGACAGTGGAAGGTGAAGATAGGTTTGTTCCAGTGAGACAGGGGAAGTGAAGATAGGTTTGTCACTGTGAGACTGGGGAAGTGAAGATAGGTTTGTCCCAATGAGACAGGGGAAGGTGAAGATATATTTGTCCCAGTGTGACAGGAGAAGGCGAAGAGGGGTTTGTCCCGGTGAGACAGGGGAAGTGAAGATAAGTTTACCCCAGATAGACAGGGGAAATGAAGATAGGTTTGTCCCAGTGAGACAGGGGAAGTGAAGATAGGTTTGTTCCTGTTAGACAGGGGAAGTGAAGATAAGTTTGTTCCAGTTAGACAGGGGAAGGTGAAGATAAGTGTGTCCCAGATTAACAGGGGAAATGAAGATAGGTTTGTCCCAGTTAGACAGCGGAAATGAAGAGGGGTTTTTCCGAGAGAGACAGGGGAAGTGAACATAGGTTTGTCCCAGTGAGACAGGGGAAGTGAAGATAGGTTTGTCCCAGTGAGACAGGGGAAGGTGAAGATAGGTTTGCCCCAGTTAGACATGTAAGGTGAAGATAGGTTTGTTCCTGTGAGACAGGGGACGGTGAAGATTGGTTTGTCCCAGTGAGACATTGGAACTGAAGAGGGGTTTGTCCCAGTCGGACAGGGGAAGGTGAAGATAGGTTTGCCCCAGTTAGACATGAAAGGTGAAGATAGGTTTGTTCCAGTGAGACAGGGGAAGATGAAGATTGGTTTTTCCCAGTTAGACAGGGAAAGGTGAAGAGGGGTTTGTCCCACTGAGACAGAGGAAGGTGAAGATAGGTTTGTCCCAATTAGACAGGGGAAGTGAGGAGGAGTTTGTTCCAGTGAGACAGGGGAAGTGAAGATAGGTTTTTCCCAGTGAGACAGGGCAAGTGAAGTGGGGTTTGTCCCATTGAGACAGGGGAAGGTGAAGATAGGTTTGTCCCAGTTAGTCATGGAAGGTGTAGATAGGTTTGTTCCAGTGAGACAGGGGAAGTGAAGATTGGTTTGCCCCAGTTAGACAGGGGAAAGTGAAGAGGGGTTTGTCCCAGTGAGACAGGGGAAGTGAAGTTAGCTTTGACACAGTGAGACAGGTGAAGTGAAGATAGGTTTGCCCCAGTTAGACAGGGGAAGTGAAGATAGGTTTGTCCCAGTTAGAGAGGGGCAATGGAGATTCGTTTGTCCCAGTGAGACAGGGGAAGTGCAGATAGGTTTGTCCCAGTTAGAGAGGGGAAGGTGAAGAGGGGTTTGTTCCAGTGAGACAGGGGAAGGTGAAGAGGGGTTTGTCTCAGTTAGATAGGGGAAGTGAAGATAAGTTTGCCCCAGTTAGACAGGGGAAATGAAGATAAGTTTGTCCCAGTGAGACGGGGGAAGTGAAGATAGGTTTGCCCCAGATAGACAACCGAAATGAAGAGGGGTTTTTCCCAGGGAGACAGGGGAAGTGAAGATAGGTTTGTCACTGTGAGACTGTTGAGGTGAAGATAGGTTTGTCCCAATGACACAGGGGAAGGTGAAGATATATTTGTTCCAGTGTGACAGGAGAAGGGGAAGAGGGGTTTATCCCGGTTAGGCAGGGGAAGTGAAGATAAGTTTATTCCAGTTAGACAGGGGTAGGTGAAGATAGGTGTGTCCCAGATTAACAGGGGAAGTGAAGATAAGTTTGTCTCAGTGAGACAGGGGAAGTGAAGATAGGTTTGCCCCAGTTAGACAGGGGAAGGAGAAGAGGGGTTTGTCCCAGTTAGATAGGGGAAGTGAAGATAAGTTTGCCCCCGTTAGATAGGGGAAATGAAGATAGGTGTGTCCCAGTTAGACAGCGGAAATGAAGAGGGGTTTTTCCCAGGCAGACAGGGGAAGTGAAGATAGGTTTGTCACTGTGAGACCTGGGAAGTGAAGATAGGTTTGTCCCATTGAGACAGGGGAAGGTGAAGATATATTTGTCCCAGTGTGACAGGAGAAGGAGAAGAGGGGTTTGTCCCGGTGAGACAGGGGAAGTGAAGATAAGTTTGCCCCATTTAGACAGGGGAAATGAAGATAGGCTTGTCCCAGTGAGACAGGGGAAGTGAAGATAGGTTTGTTCCAGTTAGACAGGGGAAGTGAAGATAAGTTTGTTACAGTTAGACAGGGGAAGGAGAAGATAGGTGTGTCCCAGATTAACAGGGGAAATGAAGATAGGTTTGTCCCAGTGAGACTGGGGAAGTGAAGATAAGTTTGTCCCAGTGAGACAGGGGAAGTGAAGAGGGGTTTGTCCCAGTTAGATAGGGGAAGTGATGATAAGTTTGCCCCGGTTAGACAGGGGAAATGAAGATAGGTTTGTCCCAGTGAGACAGGGGAATTGAAGATAAGTTTGTCCCAGTGAGACGGGGAAGTGAAGATTGGTTTGTCCCAGTTAGACAGCGGAAATGAAGAGGGGTTTTTCCCAGGGAGACAGGGGAAGTGAACATAGGTTTGTCCCAGTGAGACAGGGGAACTAAAGATAGGTTTGTCCCAGTGAGACAGCGGAAGTGAAGGGGGGTTTGTCCCAGTGAGACAGTGGAAGGTGAAAATAGGATTCTCCCAGTGAGACAGGGGCAGTGAAGATAGGTTTGTCCCAGTGAGACAGGGGAAGGTGAAGATAGGCTTGCCCCAGTTAGACAGCGGAAATGAAGAGGGGTTTTTCCCAGGGAGACAGGGGAAGTGAAGATAGGTTTGTCCCAGTGAGACAGGGGAAGGTGAAGATAGGTTTGCCCCAGTTAGACATGCAAGGTGAAGATAGGTTTGTTCCTGTGAGACAGGGGACGGTGAAGATTGGTTTGTCCCAGTGAGACATTGGAACTGAAGAGGGGTTTGTCCCAGTCGGACAGGGGAAGGTGAAGATAGGTTTGCCCCAGTTAGACATGAAAGGTGAAGATAGGTTTGTTCCAGTGAGACAGGGGAAGATGAAGATTGGTTTTTCCCAGTTAGACAGGGAAAGGTGAGGAGGGGTTTGTCCCAGTGAGACAGAGGAAGGTGAAGATAGGTTTGTCCCAATTAGACAGGGGAAGTGAGGAGGGGTTTGTTCCAGTGAGACAGGGGAAGTGAAGATAGGTTTGTCCCAGTTAGTCATGGAAGGTGAAGATAGGTTTGTTCCAGTGAGACAGGGTAAGTGAAGATTGGTTTGCCCCAGTTAGACAGGGGAAAGTCAAGAGGGGTTTGTCCCAGTGAGACAGGGGAAGTGAAGTTAGCTTTGACACATTGAGACAGGTGAAGTGAAGATAGGTTTGCCCCAGTTAGACAGGGGAAGTGAAGATAGGTTTGTCCCAGTTAGAGAGCGGCAATGGAGATTCGTTTGTCCCAGTGAGACAGGGGAAGTGCAGATAGGTTTGTCCCAGTTAGAGAGGGGAAGGTGAAGAGGGGTTTGTTCCAGTGAGACAGGGGAAGGTGAAGAGGGGTTTGTCCCAGTTAGATAGGGGAAGTGAAGATAAGTTTGCCCCAGTTAGACAGGGGAAATGAAGATAAGTTTGTCCCAGTGAGACGGGGGAAGTGAAGATAGGTTTGCCCCAGATAGACAACCGAAATGAAGAGGGGTTTTTCCCAGGGAGGCAGGGGAAGTGAAGATAGGTTTGTCACTGTGAGACCTGGGAAGTGTAGATAGGTTTGTCCCAATGAGACAGGGGAAGGTGAAGATATATTTGTCCCAGTGTGACAGGAGAAGGCGAAGAGGGGTTTTTCCCAGGGAGACAGGGGAAGTGAAGATAGGTTTGTCACTGTGAGACTGTTGAGGTGAAGATAGGTTTGTCCCAATGACACAGGGGAAGGTGAAGATATATTTGTTCCAGTGTGACAGGAGAAGGGGAAGAGGGGTTTATCCCGGTTAGGCAGGGGAAGTGAAGATAAGTTTATTCCAGTTAGACAGGGGTAGGTGAAGATAGGTGTGTCCCAGATTAACAGGGGAAGTGAAGATAAGTTTGTCTCAGTGAGACAGGGGAAGTGAAGATAGGTTTGCCCCAGTTAGACAGGGGAAGGAGAAGAGGGGTTTGTCCCAGTTAGATAGGGGAAGTGAAGATAAGTTTGCCCCCGTTAGATAGGGGAAATGAAGATAGGTGTGTCCCAGTTAGACAGCGGAAATGAAGAGGGGTTTTTCCCAGGGAGACAGGGGAAGTGAAGATAGGTTTGTCCCATTGAGACAGGGGAAGGTGAAGATATATTTGTCCCAGTCTGACAGGAGAAGGAGAAGAGGGGTTTGTCCCGGTGAGACAGGGGAAGTGAAGATAAGTTTGCCCCATTTAGACAGGGGAAATGAAGATAGGCTTGTCCCAGTGAGACAGGGGAAGTGAAGATAGGTTTGTTCCAGTTAGACAGGGGAAGTGAAGATAAGTTTGTTACAGTTAGACAGGGGAAGGAGAAGATAGGTGTGTCCCAGATTAACAGGGGAAATGAAGATAGGTTTGTCCCAGTGAGACTGGGGAAGTGAAGATAAGTTTGTCCCAGTGAGACAGGGGAAGTGAAGAGGGGTTTGTCCCAGTTAGATAGGGGAAGTGATGATAAGTTTGCCCCGGTTAGACAGGGGAAATGAAGATAGGTTTGTCCCAGTGAGACAGGGGAATTGAAGATAAGTTTGTCCCAGTGAGACGGGGAAGTGAAGATTGGTTTGTCCCAGTTAGACAGCGGAAATGAAGAGGGGTTTTTCCCAGGGAGACAGGGGAAGTGAACATAGGTTTGTCCCAGTGAGACAGGGGAACTAAAGATAGGTTTATCCCAGTGAGACAGCGGAAGTGAAGGGGGGTTTGTCCCAGTGAGACAGTGGAAGGTGAAAATAGGATTCTCCCAGTGAGACAGGGGCAGTGAAGATAGGTTTGTCCCAGTGAGACAGGGGAAGGTGAAGATAGGCTTGCCCCAGTTAGACAGCGGAAATGAAGAGGGGTTTTTCCCAGGGAGACAGGGGAAGTGAAGATAGGTTTGTCCCAGTGAGACAGGGGAAGGTGAAGATAGGTTTGCCCCAGTTAGACATGCAAGGTGAAGATAGGTTTGTTCCTGTGAGACAGGGGACGGTGAAGATTGGTTTGTCCCAGTGAGACATTGGAACTGAAGAGGGGTTTGTCCCAGTCGGACAGGGGAAGGTGAAGATAGGTTTGCCCCAGTTAGACATGAAAGGTGAAGATAGGTTTGTTCCAGTGAGACAGGGGAAGATGAAGATTGGTTTTTCCCAGTTAGACAGGGAAAGGTGAGGAGGGGTTTGTCCCAGTGAGACAGAGGAAGGTGAAGATAGGTTTGTCCCAATTAGACAGGGGAAGTGAGGAGGGGTTTGTTCCAGTGAGACAGGGGAAGTGAAGATAGGTTTGTCCCAGTTAGTCATGGAAGGTGAAGATAGGTTTGTTCCAGTGAGACAGGGTAAGTGAAGATTGGTTTGCCCCAGTTAGACAGGGGAAAGTCAAGAGGGGTTTGTCCCAGTGAGACAGGGGAAGTGAAGTTAGCTTTGACACAGTGAGACAGGTGAAGTGAAGATAGGCTTGCCCCAGTTAGACATGGAAGGTGAAGATAGGTTTGTTACTGTGAGACAGGGGAAGGGGAAGAGGGGTTTGTCCCAGTGGGACAGGTGAAGGTGAAGATAGGTTTGCCCCAGTTAGACATGGAAGGTGAAGATAGGTTTGTTCCAGTGAGACAGGGGAAGATGAAGATTGGTTTGTCCCAGTTAGACAGGGAAAGGTGAAGAGGGGTTTGTCCCAGTGAGACAGAGAAAGGTGAAGAGGGGTTTGTCCCAATTATACAGGGGAAGTGCAGATAGGTTTGACCCAGTGAGACAGGGGAAGTGAAGAGGGGTTTGTCCCAGTGAGACATGGAAGGTGAAGAAAGGTTTGTTCCAGTGAGACAGGGGAACATGAAGATAGTTTTGTCCCAGTTAGACAGGACAAGGTGAAGAGGGGTTTGTCCCAGTGAGACAGGGGAAGGTGAAGAGGGGTTTGTCCCAGTTAGACAGTGTAAGTGAAGAGGGGATTGTTCCACAGAGATAGGGGAAGGTGAAGATAGGTTTGTGTCAGTGAGACAGGGGAAGGCTAATAGTTGTTTGTCCCAGTGAGACAGGGGAGGGTGAAGATCGGTTTGTCCCAGTGAGACAGGGGACGTGAAGATAGGTTTGTCCCAGTGAGACAGGGGAAGTGAGGAGGGGTTTCTCCCAGTGAGACAGGGGAAGTGAAGAGGGGTTTGTTCCAGTTAGACAGTGGAAGTGAAGAGAGGTTTGTTCCAGTGAGACAGGGGAAGTGAAGATAGGATTGTCCTAGTGAGCCAGAGGAAGTGAAGATAGGTTTGCCCTAGTTAGACCGGGGAAGGTGAAGAGGGGTTTGTCCCAGTGAGGCAGGGGCAGTGAAGATAGGTTTGTCCCAGTGAGACAGGGGAAGGTGAAGATAGGCTTGCCCCAGTTAGACAGCGGAAATGAAGAGGGGTTTTTCCCAGGGAGACAGGGGAAGTGAAGATAGGTTTGTCCCAGTGAGACAGGGGAAGGTGAAGATAGGTTTGCCCCAGTTAGACATGCAAGGTGAAGATAGGTTTGTTCCTGTGAGACAGGGGACGGTGAAGATTGGTTTGTCCCAGTGAGACATTGGAACTGAAGAGGGGTTTGTCCCAGTCGGACAGGGGAAGGTGAAGATAGGTTTGCCCCAGTTAGACATGAAAGGTGAAGATAGGTTTGTTCCAGTGAGACAGGGGAAGATGAAGATTGGTTTTTCCCAGTTAGACAGGGAAAGGTGAGGAGGGGTTTGTCCCAGTGAGACAGAGGAAGGTGAAGATAGGTTTGTCCCAATTAGACAGGGGAAGTGAGGAGGGGTTTGTTCCAGTGAGACAGGGGAAGTGAAGATAGGTTTGTCCCAGTTAGTCATGGAAGGTGAAGATAGGTTTGTTCCAGTGAGACAGGGTAAGTGAAGATTGGTTTGCCCCAGTTAGACAGGGGAAAGTCAAGAGGGGTTTGTCCCAGTGAGACAGGGGAAGTGAAGTTAGCTTTGACACAGTGAGACAGGTGAAGTGAAGATAGGTTTGCCCCAGTTAGACAGGGGAAGTGAAGATAGGTTTGTCCCAGTTAGAGAGCGGCAATGGAGATTCGTTTGTCCCAGTGAGACAGGGGAAGTGAAGATAAGTTTGCCCCATTTAGACAGGGGAAATGAAGATAGGTTTGTCCCAGTGAGACAGGGGAATTGAAGATAACTTTGTCCCAGTGAGACGGGGAATTGAAGATTGGTTTGTCCCAGTTAGACATCGGAAATGAAGAGGGGTTTTTCCCAGGGAGACAGGGGAAGTGAACATACGTTTGTCCCAGTGAGACAGGGGAACTAAAGATAGGTTTGTCCCAATGAGACAGGGGAAGTGAAGGGGGGTTTGTCCCAGTGAGACAGTGGAAGTGAAGATAGGTTTGTCCCAGTGAGACAGGGGAAGGTGAAGATAGGCTTGCCCCAGTTAGACATGGAAGGTGAAGATAGGTTTGTTACTGTGAGACAGGGGAAGGGGAAGAGGGGTTTGTCCCAGTGGGACAGGTGAAGGTGAAGATAGGTTTGCCCCAGTTAGACATGGAAGGTGAAGATAGGTTTGTTCCAGTGAGACAGGGGAAGATGAAGATTGGTTTGTCCCAGTTAGACAAGGAAAGGTGAAGAGGGGTTTGTCCCAGTGAGACAGAGAAAGGTGAAGAGGGGTTTGTCCCAATTATACAGGGGAAGTGCAGATAGGTTTGACCCAGTGAGACAGGGGAAGTGAAGAGGGGTTTGTCCCAGTGAGACATGGAAGGTGAAGAAAGGTTTGTTCCAGTGAGACAGGGGAACATGAAGATAGTTTTGTCCCAGTTAGACAGGACAAGGTGAAGAGGGGTTTGTCCCAGTGAGACAGGGGAAGGTGAAGAGGGGTTTGTCCCAGTTAGACAGTGTAAGTGAAGAGGGGATTGTTCCACAGAGATAGGGGAAGGTGAAGATAGGTTTGTGTCAGTGAGACAGGGGAAGGCTAATAGTTGTTTGTCCCAGTGAGACAGGGGAGGGTGAAGATCGGTTTGTCCCAGTGAGACAGGGGACGTGAAGATAGGTTTGTCCCAGTGAGACAGGGGAAGTGAGGAGGGGTTTCTCCCAGTGAGACAGGGGAAGTGAAGAGGGGTTTGTTCCAGTTAGACAGTGGAAGTGAAGAGAGGTTTGTTCCAGTGAGACAGGGGAAGTGAAGATAGGATTGTCCTAGTGAGCCAGAGGAAGTGAAGATAGGTTTGCCCTAGTTAGACCGGGGAAGGTGAAGAGGGGTTTGTCCCAGTGAGGCAGGGGCAGTGAAGATAGGTTTGTCCCAGTGAGACAGGGGAAGGTGAAGATAGGCTTGCCCCAGTTAGACAGCGGAAATGAAGAGGGGTTTTTCCCAGGGAGACAGGGGAAGTGAAGATAGGTTTGTCCCAGTGAGACAGGGGAAGGTGAAGATAGGTTTGCCCCAGTTAGACATGCAAGGTGAAGATAGGTTTGTTCCTGTGAGACAGGGGACGGTGAAGATTGGTTTGTCCCAGTGAGACATTGGAACTGAAGAGGGGTTTGTCCCAGTCGGACAGGGGAAGGTGAAGATAGGTTTGCCCCAGTTAGACATGAAAGGTGAAGATAGGTTTGTTCCAGTGAGACAGGGGAAGATGAAGATTGGTTTTTCCCAGTTAGACAGGGAAAGGTGAGGAGGGGTTTGTCCCAGTGAGACAGAGGAAGGTGAAGATAGGTTTGTCCAAATTAGACAGGGGAAGTGAGGAGGGGTTTGTTCCAGTGAGACAGGGGAAGTGAAGATAGGTTTGTCCCAGTTAGTCATGGAAGGTGAAGATAGGTTTGTTCCAGTGAGACAGGGTAAGTGAAGATTGGTTTGCCCCAGTTAGACAGGGGAAAGTCAAGAGGGGTTTGTCCCAGTGAGACAGGGGAAGTGAAGTTAGCTTTGACACAGTGAGACAGGTGAAGTGAAGATAGGTTTGCCCCAGTTAGACAGGGGAAGTGAAGATAGGTTTGTCCCAGTTAGAGAGCGGCAATGGAGATTCGTTTGTCCCAGTGAGACAGGGGAAGTGCAGATAGGTTTGTCCCAGTTAGAGAGGGGAAGGTGAAGAGGGGTTTGTTCCAGTGAGACAGGGGAAGGTGAAGAGGGGTTTGTCCCAGTTAGATAGGGGAAGTGAAGATAAGTTTGCCCCAGTTAGACAGGGGAAATGAAGATAAGTTTGTCCCAGTGAGACGGGGGAAGTGAAGATAGGTTTGCCCCAGATAGACAACCGAAATGAAGAGGGGTTTTTCCCAGGGAGACAGGGGAAGTGAAGATAGGTTTGTCACTGTGAGACTGTTGAGGTGAAGATAGGTTTGTCCCAATGACACAGGGGAAGTTGAAGATATATTTGTCCCAGTGTGACAGGAGAAGGGGAAGAGGGGTTTATCCCGGTTAGGCAGGGGAAGTGAAGATAAGTTTGTTCCAGTTAGACAGGGGTAGGTGAAGATAGGTGTGTCCCAGATTAACATGGGAAGTGAAGATAAGTTTGTCTCAGTGAGAAAGAGGAAGTGAAGATAGGTTTGCCCCAGTTAGACAGGGGAAGGAGAAGAGGGGTTTGTCCCAGTTAGATAGGGGAAGTGAAGATAAGTTTGCCCCAGTTAGATAGGGGAAATGAAGATAGGTGTGTCCCAGTTAGACAGCAGAAATGAAGAGGGGTTTTTCCCAGGGAGACAGGGGAAGTGAAGATAGGTTTGTCACTGTGAGACCTGGGAAGTGTAGATAGGTTTGTCCCAATGAGACAGGGGAAGGTGAAGATATATTTGTCCCAGTGTGACAGGAGAAGGCGAAGAGGGGTTTGTCCCGGTGAGACAGGGGAAGTGAAGATAAGTTTGCCCCATTTAGACAGGGGAAATGAAGATAGGTTTGTCCCAGTGAGACAGGGGAATTGAAGATAACTTTGTCCCAGTGAGACGGGGAATTGAAGATTGGTTTGTCCCAGTTAGACATCGGAAATGAAGAGGGGTTTTTCCCAGGGAGACAGGGGAAGTGAACATACGTTTGTCCCAGTGAGACAGGGGAACTAAAGATAGGTTTGTCCCAATGAGACAGGGGAAGTGAAGGGGGGTTTGTCCCAGTGAGACAGTGGAAGTGAAGATAGGTTTGTCCCAGTGAGACAGGGGAAGGTGAAGATAGGCTTGCCCCAGTTAGACATGGAAGGTGAAGATAGGTTTGTTACTGTGAGACAGGGGAAGGGGAAGAGGGGTTTGTCCCAGTGGGACAGGTGAAGGTGAAGATAGGTTTGCCCCAGTTAGACATGGAAGGTGAAGATAGGTTTGTTCCAGTGAGACAGGGGAAGATGAAGATTGGTTTGTCCCAGTTAGACAGGGAAAGGTGAAGAGGGGTTTGTCCCAGTGAGACAGAGAAAGGTGAAGAGGGGTTTGTCCCAATTATACAGGGGAAGTGCAGATAGGTTTGACCCAGTGAGACAGGGGAAGTGAAGAGGGGTTTGTCCCAGTGAGACATGGAAGGTGAAGAAAGGTTTGTTCCAGTGAGACAGGGGAACATGAAGATAGTTTTGTCCCAGTTAGACAGGACAAGGTGAAGAGGGGTTTGTCCCAGTGAGACAGGGGAAGGTGAAGAGGGGTTTGTCCCAGTTAGACAGTGTAAGTGAAGAGGGGATTGTTCCACAGAGATAGGGGAAGGTGAAGATAGGTTTGTGTCAGTGAGACAGGGGAAGGCTAATAGTTGTTTGTCCCAGTGAGACAGGGGAGGGTGAAGATCGGTTTGTCCCAGTGAGACAGGGGACGTGAAGATAGGTTTGTCCCAGTGAGACAGGGGAAGTGAGGAGGGGTTTCTCCCAGTGAGACAGGGGAAGTGAAGAGGGGTTTGTTCCAGTTAGACAGTGGAAGTGAAGAGAGGTTTGTTCCAGTGAGACAGGGGAAGTGAAGATAGGATTGTCCTAGTGAGCCAGAGGAAGTGAAGATAGGTTTGCCCTAGTTAGACCGGGGAAGGTGAAGAGGGGTTTGTCCCAGTGAGGCAGGGGAAGTGAAGAGGGGTTTGTCCCAGTTAGACAGGGAAAGGTGAAGAGGGGTTTGTCCCAGTTACACTGGGGAATTGGAGATAAGTTTTTCCCAGTGAGACAGGGGAAATGAAGATAGGTTTGTCCCAGTGAGACAGGGGAAGTGAAGATAAGTTTGTCCCAGTGAGACGGGGGAAGTGAAGAAAGGTTTGTTCCAGTGAGACAGGGGAACATGAAGATAGTTTTGTCCCAGTTAGACAGGACAAGGTGAAGAGGGGTTTGTCCCAGTGAGACAGGGGAAGGTGAAGAGGGGTTTGTCCCAGTTAGACAGTGTAAGTGAAGAGGGGATTGTTCCACAGAGATAGGGGAAGGTGAAGATAGGTTTGTGTCAGTGAGCCAGGGGAAGGCTAATAGTTGTTTGTCCCAGTGAGACAGGGGAGGGTGAAGATCGGTTTGTCCCAGTGAGACAGGGGACGTGAAGATAGGTTTGTCCCAGTGAGACAGGGGAAGTGAGGAGGGGTTTGTCCCAGTGAGACAGGGGAAGTGAAGAGGGGTTTGTTCCAGTTAGACAGTGGAAGTGAAGAGAGGTATGTTCCAGTGAGACAGGGGAAATGAAGAGGGGTTTTTTCCAGTGAGACAGGGGAAGGTGAAGATCTGTTTGTTCCAGTGAGACAGGGGAAGTGAAGATAGGTTTGCCCTAGTTAGACAGGGGAAGGTGAAGAGGGGTTTGTTCCAGTGAAACAGGTGAAGGTGAAGAGGGGTTTGTCCCAGTGAGACAGGGGAAGGTGAATAGTGGTTTGGCCCAGTGAGACAGTGGATGTGAAGAAAGGTTTGAACCAGTGAGACAGGGGAAGTGAAGAGGGGTTTGTCCCAGTGAGACATGGAAAGTGAAGAAAGGTTTATTCCAGTGAGACAGGTTAAGTGAAGATAGGTTTGCCCCAGTTAGACAGGGGAAGGTGAAGAGGGGTTTGTCCCAGTTAGACAGGGGAAGTGAAGATAAGTTCGCCCCAGTGAGACAGGGGAAGTGAAGATAAGTTTGTCCCAGTGAGACGGGGGAAGTGAAGATAGGTTTGTCCCAGTTAGACAGGGGAAATGAAGAGGGGTTATTTCCAGTGAGACAGGGGAAGGTGAAGATCCGTTTGTCCCAGTGATACAGGGGAAGTGAAGATAGGTTTGCCCTAGTTAGACAGGGGAAGGTGAAGAGGGGTTTGTCCCAGTGAGTCAGGGGAAGTGAAGATACGTTTGCCCCAGTTAGACAGGGGAATTGAAGCGGGGTTTGTTCCAGTGAGACAGGGGAAGGTGAAGATAGGTTTGTCCCAGTTATACAATGGAAGGTGAAGAGGGGTTTCTCCCAGTGAGACAGGGGAAGGTGAAGATAGGTTTGTCCCAGTTAGACATGGAAGGTGAAGATATGTTTGTTCCAGTGAGACAGGGGAAGTGAAGAGGGGTTTGTCCCAGTTAGACAGTATAAGTGAAGAGAGGTTTGTTCCAGTGAGACAGGGGAAGTGAAGATACGTTTGCCCCAGTTAGAGAGGGGAATGTGAAGAGTGTTTGTCCCAGTGAGACAGGGGAAGTGAAGATAAGTTTGTCCCAGTGAGACGGGGGAAGTGAAGATACGTTTGCCCTAGTTAGACAGGGGAAGGTGAAGAGGGGTTTGTCCCAGTGAGTCAGGGGAAGTGAAGATACGTTTGCCCCAGTTAGACAGGGGAAGTGAAGCGGGGTTTGTTCCAGTGAGACAGGGGAAGGTGAAGATAGGTTTGTCCCAGCTGGACATGGAAGGTGAAGATATGTTTGTTCCAGTGAGACAAGGGAAGATGATGATAGGTTTGCCCCAGTTAGACAGGGGAAGGTGAAGAGAGGTTTGTCCCAGTGAGACAGTGGAAGTGAAGAGGGGTTTGTCCAGTGAGACAGGGGAAGTGAAGAGGGGTTTGTCCCAGTTAGACAGTATAAGTGAAGAGAGGTTTGTTCCAGTGAGACAGGGGAAGTGAAGATACGTTTGCCCCAGTTAGAGAGGGGAATGTGAAGAGTGTTTGTCCCAGTTAGACAGGGGAAGTGAAGATAGGTTTGTACCAGTGAGGCAGGGGAAGTGAAGAGGGGTTTGTCCCAGTGAGACAGGGGAAGGTGAAGATGGGTTTGTCGCCGTTAGATAGGGGAAGTGAGGAGGGGTTTGTTCCAGTGAAACAGGGGAAGGTGAAGAGGGGTTTGTCCCAGTGAGACAGGGGAAGGTGAATAGGGGTTTGGCCCAGTGAGACAGTGGACGTGAAGATAGGTTTGACCCAGTGAGACAGGGGAAATGAAGATAGGTTTGTCCCAGTGAGACAGGGGAAGTGAAGATAAGTTTGTCCCAGTGAGACGGGGGAAGTGAAGATACGTTTGCCCTAGTTAGACAGGGGAAGGTGAAGAGGGGTTTGTCCCAGTGAGTCAGGGGAAGTGAAGATACGTTTGCCCCAGTTAGACAGGGGAAGTGAAGCGGGGTTTGTTCCAGTGAGACAGGGGAAGGTGAAGATAGGTTTGTCCCAGCTGGACATGAAAGGTGAAGATATGTTTGTTCCAGTGAGACAAGGGAAGATGATGATAGGTTTGCCCCAGTTAGACAGGGGAAGGTGAAGAGAGGTTTGTCCCAGTGAGACAGGGGAAGGTGAAGAGGGGTTTGTCCCAGTTAGACAGGGTAAGTGAAGAGGGGTTTGTTCCAGTGAGACAGGGGATGTTGAAGATCGGTTTGTCGCAGTGAGACAGGTGAAGTGAAGATAGGTTTGTCTCAGTGAGACAGGGGAAGGTGAATAGGGGTTTTGTCCCAGTGAGACAGGGGAAGGTGAAGAGGGGTTTGTCTCAGTGAGACAGGGAAATGAAGAGGGGTTTGTCCCAGTGAGACAGGGGAAGGTGAAGATAGGTTTGTCCGACTGAGACAGGGGAAGGTGAAGAAAGGTTTGTCCCAGTTAGACAGGGGATGGTGAAGAGGGCTTTGTCCCAGTGAGACAGGGGAAGGTGAAGAGAGGTTTGTCCCATTTAGGGAGGGGAAGTGAAGAGGGGTTTATTCCAGTGAGACAGGGGAAGTGAAGATAGGTTTGCCCCAGTTAGACAGGGGACGTTGAAGAGGGGTTTGTCCCAGTGGGACAGGGGAAGTGAAGTTTGCTTTGACCCAGTGCGACAGGGAAAGTGAAGTTAGGTTTGTCCTAGTTAGAGAGGGGAAATGAAGATTGGTTTGTCCCAGTGAGACAGAGGAAGTGAAGATAGGTTTGTCCCAGTGAGACAGGGGAAGTGAAGAGGGGTTTGTCCAGTGAGACAGGGGAAGTGAAGAGGGGTTTGTCCCAGTTAGACAGTATAAGTGAAGAGAGGTTTGTTCCAGTGAGACAGGGGAAGTGAAGATACGTTTGCCCCAGTTAGAGAGGGGAATGTGAAGAGTGTTTGTCCCAGTTAGACAGGGGAAGTGAAGATAGGTTTGTACCAGTAAGGCAGGGGAAGTGAAGAGGGGTTTGTCCCAGTTAGACAGGGAAAGGTGAAGAGGGGTTTGTCCCAGTTAGACAGAGGAAGTGAAGATGGGGTTTGTCCCAGTTAGACAGGGAAAGGTGAAGAGGGGTTTGTCCCAGTGAGACAGGGGAAAGTGAAGAGGGGTTTGTCCCAGTTAGACAGGGGAAGTGAGGAGGGGTTTGTTCCAGTGAAACAGGGGAAGGTGAAGACGGGTTTGTCCCAGTGAGACAGGGGAAGGTGAATAGGGGTTTGGCCCAGTGAGACAGTGGACGTGAAGATAGGTTTGACCCAGTGAGACAGGGGAAATGAAGATAGGTTTGTCCCAGTGAGACAGGGGAAGTGAAGATAAGTTTGTCCCAGTGAGACGGGGGAAGTGAAGATAGGTTTCTCCCAGTTAGACAGGGGAAATGAAGAGGGGTTTTTTCCAGTGAGACAGGGGAAGGTGAAGATCCGTTTGTGCCAGTGAGACAGGGGAAGTTAAGATAGGTTTGCCCTAGTTAGATAGGGGAAGGTGAAGAGGGGTTTGTCCCAGTGAGACAGGGGAAGTTAAGGTAGGTTTGTCCCAGTTAGACAGGGGAGGTGAGGAGGGGTTTGTTCCAGTGAAACAGGGGAAGGTGAAGAGGGGTTTGTCCCAGTGAGACAGGGGAAGGTGAATAGTGGTTTGGCCCAGTGAGACAGTGGACGTGAAGATAGGTTTGACCCAGTGAGACAGGGGAAGTGAAGAGGGGTTTGTCCCAGTGAGACTTGGAAGGTGAAGAAAGGTTTGTCCAGTGAGACAGGGTAAGTGAAGATAGGTTTGCCCCAGTTAGACAAGGGAAGGTGAAGAGGGGATTGTCCCAGTTAGACAGGGGAAGTGAAGATACGTTTGCCCCAGTTAGACAGGGGAAATGAAGGTAGGTTTGTCCCAGTGAGACAGGGGAAGTGAAGATAAGTTTGTCCCAGTGAGACGGGGGAAGTGAAGATAGGTTTGTCCCAGTTAGACAGGGGAAATGAAGAGGGTTTATTTCCAGTGAGACAGGGGAAGGTGAAGATCCGTTTGTCCCAGTGAGACAGGGGAAGTGAAGATAGGTTTGTCCTAGTTAGACAGGGGAAGGTGAAGAGGGGTTTGTCCCAGTGAGTCAGGGGAAGTGAAGATACGTTTGCCCCAGTTAGACAGGGGAATTGAAGTGAGGTCTGTTCCAGTGAGAGAGGGGAAGGTGAAGATAGGTTTGTCCCAGTTATACAATGGAAGGTGAAGAGGGGTTTCTCCCAGTGAGACAGGGGAAGGTGAAGATAGGTTTGTCCCAGTTAGACATAGAAGGTGAAGATATGTTTGTTCCAGTGAGACAAGGGAAGATGAAGATAGGTTTGCCCCAGTTAGACAGGGGAAGGTGAAGAGAGGTTTGTCCCAGTGAGACAGGGGAAGGTGAAGAGGGGTTTGTCCCACTTAGACAGGGTAAGTGAAGATAGGTTTGTCTCAGTGAGACAGGGGAAGGTGAATAGGGGTTTTGTCCCAGTGAGACAGGGGAAGGTGAAGATCGGTTTGTCCCAGTGTGACAGGGGAAGTGAAGATAGGTTTGTCTCAGTGAGACAGGGAAATGAAGAGGGGTTTGTCCCAGTGAGACAGGGGAAGGTGAAGATTGGTTTGTCCCACTGAGACTGGGGAAGGTGAAGATAGGTTTGTTCCAGTGACACAGGGGAAGGTGAAGATAGGTTTGTCCCAGTTAGACAGGGGAAGGTGAAGAAGGCTTTGTCTCAGTGAGACAGGGGAAGGTGAAGAGAGGTTTGTCCCATTTAGGGAGGGGAAGAGTTGAGGGGATTGTTCCAGTGAGACAGGGGAAGTGAAGATAGGTTTGCCCCAGTTAGACAGGGGACGTTGAAGAGGGGTTTGTCCCAGTGGGACAGGGGAAGTGAAGTTTGCTTTGACGCAGTGAGACAGGGAAAGTGAAGTTATGTTTGTCCTAGTTAGAGAGGGGAAATGAAGATTGGTTTGTCCCAGTGAGACAGAGGAAGTGAAGATACTTTTGTCCCAGTGAGACAGGGGAACTGAAGAGGGGTTTGTCCAGTGAGACAGGGGAAGTGAAGAGGGGTTTGTCCCAGTTAGACAGTATAAGTGAAGAGAGATTTGTTCTAGTGAGACAGGGGAAGTGAAGATACGTTTGCCCCAGTTAGAGAGGGGAATGTGAAGAGTGTTTGTCCCAGTTAGACAGGGGAAGTGAAGATAGGTTTGTTCCAGTGACACAGGGGAAGGTGAAGATAGGTTTGTCCCAGTTAGACCGGGGAAGGTGAAGAGGGCTTTGTCCCAGTGAGACAGGGGAAGGTGAAGAGAGGTTTGTCCCATTTAGGGAGGGGAAGTGAAGAGGGGTTTGTTCCAGTGAGACAGGGGAAGTGAAGATAGGTTTGCCCCAGTTAGACAGGGGATGTTGAAGAGGGGTTTGTCCCAGTGGGACAGAGGAAGTGAAGAGGGGTTTGTCCCAGTTAGACAGGGAAAGGTGAAGAGGGGTTTGTCCCAGTGAGACAGGGGAAGATGAAGAGGGGTTTGTCCCAGTTAGACAGGGGAAGTGAGGAGGGGTTTGTTCCAGTGAAACAGGTGAAGGTTAAGAGGGGTTTGTCCCAGTGAGACAGGGGAAGGTGAATAGTGGTTTGGCCCAGTGAGACAGTGGACGTGAAGATAGGTTTGACCCAGTGAGACAGGGGAAGTGAAGAGGGGTTTGTCCCAGTGAGACATGGAAGGTGAAGAAAGGTTTGTTCCAGTGAGACAGGGTAAGTGAAGATAGGTTTGTCCCAGTTATACAATGGAAGGTGAAGAGGGGTTTCTCCCAGTGAGACAGGGGAAGGTGAAGATAGGTTTGTCCCAGTTAGACATGGAAGGTGAAGATATGTTTGTTCCAGTGAGACAAGGGAAGATTAAGATAGGTTTGCCCCAATTAGACAGGGGAAGGTGAAGAGAGGTTTGTCCCAGTAAGACAGGGGAAGGTGAAGAGGGGATTGTCCCAGTTAGACAGGGTAAGTGAAGTTAGATTTGTCTCAGTGAGACAGGGGAAGGTGAATAGGGGTTTTGTCCCAGTGAGACAGGGGAAGGTGAAGATCGGTTTGTCCCAGTGAGACAGGGGAAGGTGAAGATAGGTTTGTCCCACTGAGACAGGGGAAGGTGAAGATAGGTTTGTTCCAGTGACACAGGGGAAGGTGAAGATAGGTTTGTCCCAGTTAGACAGGGGAAGGTGAAGAGGGCTTTGTCTCAGTGAGACAGGGGAAGGTGAAGAGAGGTTTGTCCCATTTAGGGAGGGGAAGAGATGAGGGATTTGTTCCAGTGAGACAGGGGAAGTGAAGATAGGTTTGCCCCAGTGAGACAGGGGAAGTGAAGATAGGTTTGCCCCAGTTAGACAGGGGACGTTGAAGAGGGGTTTGTCCCAGTGGGACAGGGGAAGTGAAGTTTGCTTTGACCCAGTGAGACAGGGAAAGGAAGTTATGTTTGTCCTAGTTAGAGAGGGGAAATGAAGATTGGTTTGTCCCAGTGAGACAGAGGAAGTGAAGATACTTTTGTCCCAGTGAGACAGGGGAAGTGAAGAGGGGTTTGTCCAGTGAGACAGGGGAAGTGAAGAGGGGGTTGTCCCAGTTAGACAGTATAAGTGAAGAGAGATTTGTTCCAGTGAGACAGGGGAAGTGAAGATACGTTTGCCCCAGTTAGAGAGGGGAATGTGAAGAGTGTTTGTCCCAGTTAGACAGGGGAAGTGAAGATAGGTTTGTTCCAGTGACACAGGGGAAGTGAAGAGGGGTTTGTCCCAGTTAGACCGGGGAAGGTGAAGAGGGCTTTGTCCCAGTGAGACAGGGGATGGTGAAGAGAGGTTTGTCCCATTTAGGGAGGGGAAGTGAAGAGGGGTTTGTTCCAGTGAGACAGGGGAAGTGAAGATAGGTTTGCCCCAGTTAGACAGGGGACGTTGAAGAGGGGTTTGTCCCAGTGGGACAGGGGAAGTGAAGTTAGCTTTGACCCAGTGAGACAGGGAAAGTGAAGTTAGGTTTGTCCTGGTTAGAGAGGGGAAATGAAGATTGGTTTGTCCCAGTGAGACAGAGGAAGTGAAGATAGGTTTGTCCCAGTGAGACAGGGGAAGTGAAGAGCGGTTTGTCCCAGTTAGACAGGGAAAGGTGAAGAGAGGTTTGTCCCAGTTAGACAGGGGAAGTGAGGAGGGGTTTGTTCCAGTGAAACAGGGGAAGGTGAAGAGGGGTTTGTCCCAGTGAGACAGGGGAAGGTGAATAGGGGTCTGGCCCAGTGAGACAGTGGACGTGAAGATAGGTTTGACCCAGTGAGACAGGGGAAATGAAGATAGGTTTGTCCCAGTGAGACAGGGGAAGTGAAGATAAGTTTGTCCCAGTGAGACGGGGGAAGTGAAGATAGGTTTGTCCCAGTTAGACAGGGGAAATGAAGAGTGGTTTTTTCCAGTGAGAGAGGGGAAGGTGAAGATCCGTTTGTCCCAGTTAGACAGGGGAAGTGAGGAGGGGTTTGTTCCAGTGAAACAGGGGAAGGTGAAGAGGGGTTTGTCCCAGTGAGACAGGGGAAGGTGAATAGTGGTTTGGCCCAGTGAGACAGTGGACGTGAAGATAGGTTTGACCCAGTGAGACAGGGGAAGTGAAGAGGGGTTTGTCCCAGTGAGACTTGGAAGGTGAAGAAAGGTTTGTTCCAGTGAGACAGCGTAAGTGAAGATAGGTTTGCCCCAGTTAGACAGGGGAAGGTGAAGAGGGGTTTGTCCCAGTTAGACAGGGGAAGTGAAGATAAGTTTGCCCCAGTTAGACAGGGGAAATGAAGGTAGGTTTGTCCCAGTGAGACAGGGGAAGTGAAGATAAGTTTGTCCCAGTGAGACGGGGGAAGTGAAGATAGGTTTGTCCCAGTTAGACAGGGGAAATGAAGAGGGGTTATTTCCAGTGAGACAGGGGAAGGTGAAGATCCGTTTGTCCCAGTGAGACAGGGGAAGTGAAGATAGGTTTGCCCTAGTTAGACAGGGGAAGGTGAAGAGGGCTTTGTCCCAGTGAGACAGGGGATGGTGAAGAGAGGTTTGTCCCATTTAGGGAGGGGAAGTGAAGAGGGGTTTGTTCCAGTGAGACAGGGGAAGTGAAGATAGGTTTGCCCCAGTTAGACAGGGGACGTTGAAGAGGGGTTTGTCCCAGTGGGACAGGGGAAGTGAAGTTAGCTTTGACCCAGTGAGACAGGGAAAGTGAAGTTAGGTTTGTCCTAGTTAGAGAGGGGAAATGAAGATTGGTTTGTCCCAGTGAGACAGAGGAAGTGAAGATAGGTTTGTCCCAGTGAGACAGGGGAAGTGAAGAGCGGTTTGTCCCAGTTAGACAGGGAAAGGTGAAGAGGGGTTTGTCCCAGTTAGACAGGGGAAGTGAGGAGGGGTTTGTTCCAGTGAAACAGGGGAAGGTGAAGAGGGGTTTGTCCCAGTGAGACAGGGGAAGGTGAATAGGGGTCTGGCCCAGTGAGACAGTGGACGTGAAGATAGGTTTGACCCAGTGAGACAGGGGAAATGAAGATAGGTTTGTCCCAGTGAGACAGGGGAAGTGAAGATAAGTTTGTCCCAGTGAGACGGGGGAAGTGAAGATAGGTTTGTCCCAGTTAGACAGGGGAAATGAAGAGTGGTTTTTTCCAGTGAGAGAGGGGAAGGTGAAGATCCGTTTGTCCCAGTTAGACAGGGGAAGTGAGGAGGGGTTTGTTCCAGTGAAACAGGGGAAGGTGAAGAGGGGTTTGTCCCAGTGAGACAGGGGAAGGTGAATAGTGGTTTGGCCCAGTGAGACAGTGGACGTGAAGATAGGTTTGACCCAGTGAGACAGGGGAAGTGAAGAGGGGTTTGTCCCAGTGAGACTTGGAAGGTGAAGAAAGGTTTGTTCCAGTGAGACAGCGTAAGTGAAGATAGGTTTGCCCCAGTTAGACAGGGGAAGGTGAAGAGGGGTTTGTCCCAGTTAGACAGGGGAAGTGAAGATAAGTTTGCCCCAGTTAGACAGGGGAAATGAAGGTAGGTTTGTCCCAGTGAGACAGGGGAAGTGAAGATAAGTTTGTCCCAGTGAGACGGGGGAAGTGAAGATAGGTTTGTCCCAGTTAGACAGGGGAAATGAAGAGGGGTTATTTCCAGTGAGACAGGGGAAGGTGAAGATCCGTTTGTCCCAGTGAGACAGGGGAAGTGAAGATAGGTTTGCCCTAGTTAGACAGGGGAAGGTGAAGAGGGGTTTGTCCCAGTGAGTCAGGGGAAGTGAAGATACGTTTGCCCCAGTTAGACAGGGGAATTGAAGTGGGGTCTGTTCCAGTGAGACAGGGGAAGGTGAAGATAGGTTTGTCCCAGTTATACAATGGAAGGTGAAGAGGGCTTTCTCCCAGTGAGACAGGGGAAGTTGAAGATAGGTTTGTCCCAGTTAGACATGGAAGGTGAAGATATGTTTGTTCCAGTCAGACAAGGGAAGATGAAGATAGGTTTGTCTCAGTGAGACAGGGGAAGGTGAATAGGGGTTTTGTCCCAGTGAGACAGGGGAAGGTGAATAGTGGTTTGGCCCAGTGAGACAGTGGACGTGAAGATAGGTTTGACCCAGTGAGACAGGGGAAGTGAAGAGGGGTTTGTCCCAGTGAGACTTGGAAGGTGAAGAAAGGTTTGTTCCAGTGAGACAGCGTAAGTGAAGATAGGTTTGCCCCAGTTAGACAGGGGAAGGTGAAGAGGGGTTTGTCCCAGTTAGACAGGGGAAGTGAAGATAAGTTTGCCCCAGTTAGACAGGGGAAATGAAGGTAGGTTTGTCCCAGTGAGACAGGGGAAGTGAAGATAGGTTTGCCCTAGTTAGACAGGGGAAGGTGAAGAGGGGTTTGTCCCAGTGAGTCAGGGGAAGTGAAGATACGTTTGCCCCAGTTAGACAGGGGAATTGAAGTGGGGTCTGTTCCAGTGAAACAGGGGAAGGTGAAGATAGGTTTGTCCCAGTTATACAATGGAAGGTGAAGAGGGCTTTCTCCCAGTGAGACAGGGGAAGTTGAAGATAGGTTTGTCCCAGTTAGACATGGAAGGTGAAGATATGTTTGTTCCAGTCAGACAAGGGAAGATGAAGATAGGTTTGTCTCAGTGAGACAGGGGAAGGTGAATAGGGGTTTTGTCCCAGTGAGACAGGGGAAGGTGAAGATCGGTTTGTCCCAGTGAGAGAGGGGAAGTGAAGATAGGTTTGTCTCAGTGAGACAGGGAAATGAAGAGGGGTTTGTCCCAGTGAGACAGGGGAAGGTGAAGATAGGTTTGTCCCACTGAGAGAGGGGAAGGTGAAGATAGGTTTGTTCCAGTGACACAGGGGAAGGTGAAGATAGGTTTGTCCCAGTTAGACAGGGGAAGGTGAAGAGGGGTTTGTCCCCGTGAGACAGGGGAAGGTGAAGAGAGGTTTGTCCCATTTAGGGAGGGGAAGTGATGAGGGGTTTGTTCCAGTGAGACAGGGGAAGTGAAGATAGGTTTGCCCCAGTTAGACAGGGGACGTTGAAGAGGGGTTTGTCCCAGTGGGACAGGGGAAGTGAAGTTTGCTTTGACCCAGTGAGACAGGGAAAGTGAAGAGGGGTTTGTCCCAGTTAGACAGTATAAGTGAAGAGAGATTTGTTCCAGTGAGACAGGGGAAGTGAAGATACGTTTGCCCCAGTTAGAGAGGGGAATGTGAAGAGTGTTTGTCCCAGTGAGACAGGGGAAGGTGAATAGGGGTCTGGCCCAGTGAGACAGTGGACGTGAAGATAGGTTTGACCCAGTGAGACAGGGGAAATGAAGATAGGTTTGTCCCAGTGAGACAGGGGAAGTGAAGATAAGTTTGTCCCAGTGAGACGGGGGAAGTGAAGATAGGTTTGTCCCAGTTAGACAGGGGAGGTGAGGAGGGGTTTGTTCCAGTGAAACAGGGGAAGGTGAAGAGGGGTTTGTCCCAGTGAGACAGGGGAAGGTGAATAGTGGTTTGGCCCAGTGAGACAGTGGACGTGAAGATAGGTTTGACCCAGTGAGACAGGGGAAGTGAAGAGGGGTTTGTCCCAGTGAGACTTGGAAGGTGAAGAAAGGTTTGTTCCAGTGAGACAGGGTAAGTGAAGATAGGTTTGCCCCAGTTAGACAGGGGAAGGTGAAGAGGGGTTTGTCCCAGTTAGACAGGGGAAGTGAAGATAAGTTTGCCCCAGTTAGACAGGGGAAATGAAGGTAGGTTTGTCCCAGTGAGACAGGGGAAGTGAAGATAAGTTTGTCCCAGTGAGACGGGGGAAGTGCAGATAGGTTTGTCCCAGTTAGACAGGGGAAATGAAGAGGGGTTATTTCCAGTGAGACAGGGGAAGGTGAAGATCCGTTTGTCCAAGTGAGACAGGGGAAGGTGAAGAGGGGTTTGTCCCAGTGAGTCAGGGGAAGTGAAGATACGTTTGCCCCAGTTAGACTGGGGAATTGAAGTGGGGTCTGTTCCAGTGAGACAGGGGAAGGTGAAGATAGGTTTGTCCCAGTTATACAATGGAAGGTGAAGAGGGGTTTCTCCCAGTGAGACAGGGGAAGGTGAAGATAGGTTTGTCCCAGTTAGACATGGAAGGTGAAGATATGTTTGTTCCAGTCAGACAAGGGAAGATGAAGATAGGTTTGTCTCAGTGAGACAGGGGAAGGTGAATAGGGGTTTTGTCCCAGTGAGACAGGGGAATGTGAAGATCGGTTTGTCCCAGTGAGACAGGGGAAGTGAAGATAGGTTTGTCTCAGTGAGACAGGGGAAGGTGAAGATAGTTTTGTCCCACTGAGAGAGGGGAAGGTGAAGATAGGTTTGTTCCAGTGACACAGGGGAAGGTGAAGATAGGTTTGTCCCAGTTAGACAGGGGAAGGTGAAGAGGGCTTTGTCCCAGTGAGACAGGGGAAGGTGAAGAGAGGTTTGTCCCATTTAGGGAGCGGAAGTGATGAGGGGTTTGTTCCAGTGAGACAGGGGAAGTGAAGTTTGCTTTGACCCAGTGAGACAGGGAAAGTGAAGTTAGGTTTGTCCTAGTTAGAGAGGGGAAATGAAGATTGGTTTGTCCCAGTGAGACAGAGGAAGTGAAGATACTTTTGACCCAGTGAGACAGGGGAAGTGGAGAGGGGTTTGTCCAGTGAGACAGGGGAAGTGAAGAGGGGTTTGTCCCAGATAGACAGTATAAGTGAAGAGAGATTTGTTCCAGTGAGACAGGGGAAGTGAAGATACGTTTGTCCCAGTTATACAATGGAAGGTGAAGAGGGGTTTCTCCCAGTGAGACAGGGGAAGGTGAAGATAGGTTTGTCCCAGTTAGACATGGAAGGTGAAGATATGTTTGTTCCAGTCAGACAAGGGAAGATGAAGATAGGTTTGTCTCAGTGAGACAGGGGAAGGTGAATAGGGGTTTTGTCCCAGTGAGACAGGGGAATGTGAAGATCGGTTTGTCCCAGTGAGACAGGGGAAGTGAAGATAGGTTTGTCTCAGTGAGACAGGGGAAGGTGAAGATAGGTTTGTCCCACTGAGAGAGGGGAAGGTGAAGATAGGTTTGTTCCAGTGACACAGGGGAAGGTGAAGATAGGTTTGTCCCAGTTAGACATGGAAGGTGAAGATATGTTTGTTCCAGTGAGACAAGGGAAGATTAAGATAGGTTTGCCCCAATTAGACAGGGGAAGGTGAAGAGAGGTTTGTCCCAGTAAGACAGGGGAAGGTGAAAAGGGGATTGTCCCAGTTAGACAGGGTAAGTGAAGTTAGGTTTGTCTCAGTGAGACAGGGGAAGGTGAATAGGGGTTTTGTCCCAGTGAGACAGGGGAAGGTGAAGATCGGTTTGTCCCAGTGAGACAGGGGAAGTGAAGATAGGTTTGTCTCAGTGAGACAGGAAAATGAAGAGGGGTTTGTCCCAGTGAGACAGGGGAAGGTGAAGATAGGTTTGTCCCACTGAGACAGGGGAAGGTGAAGATAGGTTTGTTCCAGTGACACAGGGGAAGGTGAAGATAGGTTTGTCCCAGTTAGACAGGGGAAGGTGAAGAGGGCTTTGTCTCAGTGAGACAGGGGAAGGTGAAGAGAGGTTTGTCCCATTTAGGGAGGGGAAGAGATGAGGGATTTGTTCCAGTGAGACAGGGGAAGTGAAGATAGGTTTGCCCCAGTGAGACAGGGGAAGTGAAGATAGGTTTGCCCCAGTTAGACAGGGGACGTTGAAGAGGGGTTTGTCCCAGTGGGACAGGGGAAGTGAAGTTTGCTTTGACCCAGTGAGACAAGGAAAGTGAAGTTATGTTTGTCCTAGTTAGAGAGGGGAAATGAAGATTGGTTTGTCCCAGTGAGACAGAGGAAGTGAAGATACTTTTGTCCCAGTGAGACAGGGGAAGTGAAGAGGGGTTTGTCCAGTGAGACAGGGGAAGTGAAGAGGGGTTTGTCCCAGTTAGACAGTATAAGTGAAGAGAGATTTGTTCCAGTGAGACAGGGGAAGTGACGTTACGTTTGCCCCAGTTAGAGAGGGGAATGTGAAGAGTGTTTGTCCCAGTTAGACAGGGGAAGTGAAGATAGGTTTGTTCCAGTGACACAGGGGAAGTGAAGAGGGGTTTGTCCCAGTTAGACCGGGGAAGGTGAAGAGGGCTTTGTCCCAGTGAGACAGGGGATGGTGAAGAGAGGTTTGTCCCATTTAGGGAGGGGAAGTGAAGAGGGGTTTGTTCCAGTGAGACAGGGGAAGTGAAGATAGGTTTGCCCCAGTTAGACAGGGGACGTTGAAGAGGGGTTTGTCCCAGTGGGACAGGGGAAGTGAAGTTAGCTTTGACCCAGTGAGACAGGGAAAGTGAAGTTAGGTTTGTCCTAGTTAGAGAGGGGAAATGAAGATTGGTTTGTCCCAGTGAGACAGAGGAAGTGAAGATAGGTTTGTCCCAGTGAGACAGGGGAAGTGAAGAGCGGTTTGTCCCAGTTAGACAGGGAAAGGTGAAGAGGGGTTTGTCCCAGTTAGACAGGGGAAGTGAGGAGGGGTTTGTTCCAGTGAAACAGGGGAAGGTGAAGAGGGGTTTGTCCCAGTGAGACAGGGGAAGGTGAATAGGGGTCTGGCCCAGTGAGACAGTGGACGTGAAGATAGGTTTGACCCAGTGAGACAGGGGAAATGAAGATAGGTTTGTCCCAGTGAGACAGGGGAAGTGAAGATAAGTTTGTCCCAGTGAGACGGGGGAAGTGAAGATAGGTTTGTCCCAGTTAGACAGGGGAAATGAAGAGTGGTTTTTTCCAGTGAGAGAGGGGAAGGTGAAGATCCGTTTGTCCCAGTTAGACAGGGGAAGTGAGGAGGGGTTTGTTCCAGTGAAACAGGGGAAGGTGAAGAGGGGTTTGTCCCAGTGAGACAGGGGAAGGTGACTAGTGGTTTGGCCCAGTGAGACAGTGGACGTGAAGATAGGTTTGACCCAGTGATACAGGGGAAGTGAAGAGGGGTTTGTCCCAGTGAGACTTGGAAGGTGAAGAAAGGTTTGTTCCAGTGAGACAGCGTAAGTGAAGATAGGTTTGCCCCAGTTAGACAGGGGAAGGTGAAGAGGGGTTTGTCCCAGTTAGACAGGGGAAGTGAAGATAAGTTTGCCCCAGTTAGACAGGGGAAATGAAGGTAGGTTTGTCCCAGTGAGACAGGGGAAGTGAAGATAAGTTTGTCCCAGTGAGACGGGGGAAGTGAAGATAGGTTTGTCCCAGTTAGACAGGGGAAATGAAGAGGGGTTATTTCCAGTGAGACAGGGGAAGGTGAAGATCCGTTTGTCCCAGTGAGACAGGGGAAGTGAAGATAGGTTTGCCCTAGTTAGACAGGGGAAGGTGAAGAGGGGTTTGTCCCAGTGAGTCAGGGGAAGTGAAGATACGTTTGCCCCAGTTAGACAGGGGAATTGAAGTGGGGTCTGTTCCAGTGAGACAGGGGAAGGTGAAGATAGGTTTGTCCCAGTTATACAATGGAAGGTGAAGAGGGCTTTCTCCCAGTGAGACAGGGGAAGTTGAAGATAGGTTTGTCCCAGTTAGACATGGAAGGTGAAGATATGTTTGTTCCAGTCAGACAAGGGAAGATGAAGATAGGTTTGTCTCAGTGAGACAGGGGAAGGTGAATAGGGGTTTTGTCCCAGTGAGACAGGGGAAGGTGAAGATCGGTTTGTCCCAGTGAGACAGGGGAAGTGAAGATAGGTTTGTCTCAGTGAGACAGGGAAATGAAGAGGGGTTTGTCCCAGTGAGACAGGGGAAGGTGAAGATAGGTTTGTCCCACTGAGAGAGGGGAAGGTGAAGATAGGTTTGTTCCAGTGACACAGGGGAAGGTGAAGATAGGTTTGTCCCAGTTAGACAGGGGAAGGTGAAGAGGGCTTTGTCCCCGTGAGACAGGGGAAGGTGAAGAGAGGTTTGTCCCATTTAGGGAGGGGAAGTGATGAGGGGTTTGTTCCAGTGAGACAGGGGAAGTGAAGATAGGTTTGCCCCAGTTAGACAGGGGACGTTGAAGAGGGGTTTGTCCCAGTGGGACAGGGGAAGTGAAGTTTGCTTTGACCCAGTGAGACAGGGAAAGTGAAGAGGGGTTTGTCCCAGTTAGACAGTATAAGTGAAGAGAGATTTGTTCCAGTGAGACAGGGGAAGTGAAGATACGTTTGCCCCAGTTAGAGAGGGGAATGTGAAGAGTGTTTGTCCCAGTGAGACAGGGGAAGGTGAATAGGGGTCTGGCCCAGTGAGACAGTGGACGTGAAGATAGGTTTGACCCAGTGAGACAGGGGAAATGAAGATAGGTTTGTCCCAGTGAGACAGGGGAAGTGAAGATAAGTTTGTCCCAGTGAGACGGGGGAAGTGAAGATAGGTTTGTCCCAGTTAGACAGGGGAGGTGAGGAGGGGTTTGTTCCAGTGAAACAGGGGAAGGTGAAGAGGGGTTTGTCCCAGTGAGACAGGGGAAGGTGAATAGTGGTTTGGCCCAGTGAGACAGTGGACGTGAAGATAGGTTTGACCCAGTGAGACAGGGGAAGTGAAGAGGGGTTTGTCCCAGTGAGACTTGGAAGGTGAAGAAAGGTTTGTTCCAGTGAGACAGGGTAAGTGAAGATAGGTTTGCCCCAGTTAGACAGGGGAAGGTGAAGAGGGGTTTGTCCCAGTTAGACAGGGAAAGTGAAGATAAGTTTGCCCCAGTTAGACAGGGGAAATGAAGGTAGGTTTGTCCCAGTGAGACAGGGGAAGTGAAGATAAGTTTGTCCCAGTGAGACGGGGGAAGTGAAGATAGGTTTGTCCCAGTTAGACAGGGGAAATGAAGAGGGGTTATTTCCAGTGAGACAGGGGAAGGTGAAGATCCGTTTGTCCAAGTGAGACAGGGGAAGTGAAGATAGGTTTGCCCTAGTTAGACAGGGGAAGGTGAAGAGGGGTTTGTCCCAGTGAGTCAGGGGAAGTGAAGATACGTTTGCCCCAGTTAGACAGGGGAATTGAAGTGGGGTCTGTTCCAGTGAGACAGGGGAAGGTGAAGATAGGTTTGTCCCAGTTATACAATGGAAGGTGAAGAGGGGTTTCTCCCAGTGAGACAGGGGAAGGTGAAGATAGGTTTGTCCCAGTTAGACATGGAAGGTGAAGATATGTTTGTTCCAGTCAGACAAGGGAAGATGAAGATAGGTTTGTCTCAGTGAGACAGGGGAAGGTGAATAGGGGTTTTGTCCCAGTGAGACAGGGGAATGTGAAGATCGGTTTGTCCCAGTGAGACAGGGGAAGTGAAGATAGGTTTGTCTCAGTGAGACAGGGGAAGGTGAAGATAGGTTTGTCCCACTGAGAGAGGGGAAGGTGAAGATAGGTTTGTTCCAGTGACACAGGGGAAGGTGAAGATAGGTTTGTCCCAGTTAGACAGGGGAAGGTGAAGAGGGCTTTGTCCCAGTGAGACAGGGGAAGGTGAAGAGAGGTTTGTCCCATTTAGGGAGCGGAAGTGATGAGGGGTTTGTTCCAGTGAGACAGGGGAAGTGAAGATAGGTTTGCCCCAGTTAGACAGGGGACGTTGAAGAGGGGTTTGTCCCAGTGGGACAGGGGAAGTGAAGTTTGCTTTGACCCAGTGAGACAGGGAAAGTGAAGTTAGGTTTGTCCTAGTTAGAGAGGGGAAATGAAGATTGGTTTGTCCCAGTGAGACAGGGGATGGTGAAGAGAGGTTTGTCCCATTTAGGGAGGGGAAGTGAAGAGGGGTTTGTTCCAGTGAGACAGGGGAAGTGAAGATAGGTTTGCCCCAGTTAGACAGGGGACGTTGAAGAGGGGTTTGTCCCAGTGGGACAGGGGAAGTGAAGTTAGCTTTGACCCAGTGAGACAGGGAAAGTGAAGTTAGGTTTGTCCTAGTTAGAGAGGGGAAATGAAGATTGGTTTGTCCCAGTGAGACAGAGGAAGTGAAGATAGGTTTGTCCCAGTGAGACAGGGGAAGTGAAGAGCGGTTTGTCCCAGTTAGACAGGGAAAGGTGAAGAGGGGTTTGTCCCAGTTAGACAGGGGAAGTGAGGAGGGGTTTGTTCCAGTGAAACAGGGGAAGGTGAAGAGGGGTTTGTCCCAGTGAGACAGGGGAAGGTGAATAGGGGTCTGGCCCAGTGAGACAGTGGACGTGAAGATAGGTTTGACCCAGTGAGACAGGGGAAATGAAGATAGGTTTGTCCCAGTGAGACAGGGGAAGTGAAGATAAGTTTGTCCCAGTGAGACGGGGGAAGTGAAGATAGGTTTGTCCCAGTTAGACAGGGGAAATGAAGAGTGGTTTTTTCCAGTGAGAGAGGGGAAGGTGAAGATCCGTTTGTCCCAGTTAGACAGGGGAAGTGAGGAGGGGTTTGTTCCAGTGAAACAGGGGAAGGTGAAGAGGGGTTTGTCCCAGTGAGACAGGGGAAGGTGACTAGTGGTTTGGCCCAGTGAGACAGTGGACGTGAAGATAGGTTTGACCCAGTGATACAGGGGAAGTGAAGAGGGGTTTGTCCCAGTGAGACTTGGAAGGTGAAGAAAGGTTTGTTCCAGTGAGACAGCGTAAGTGAAGATAGGTTTGCCCCAGTTAGACAGGGGAAGGTGAAGAGGGGTTTGTCCCAGTTAGACAGGGGAAGTGAAGATAAGTTTGCCCCAGTTAGACAGGGGAAATGAAGGTAGGTTTGTCCCAGTGAGACAGGGGAAGTGAAGATAAGTTTGTCCCAGTGAGACGGGGGAAGTGAAGATAGGTTTGTCCCAGTTAGACAGGGGAAATGAAGAGGGGTTATTTCCAGTGAGACAGGGGAAGGTGAAGATCCGTTTGTCCCAGTGAGACAGGGGAAGTGAAGATAGGTTTGCCCTAGTTAGACAGGGGAAGGTGAAGAGGGGTTTGTCCCAGTGAGTCAGGGGAAGTGAAGATACGTTTGCCCCAGTTAGACAGGGGAATTGAAGTGGGGTCTGTTCCAGTGAGACAGGGGAAGGTGAAGATAGGTTTGTCCCAGTTATACAATGGAAGGTGAAGAGGGCTTTCTCCCAGTGAGACAGGGGAAGTTGAAGATAGGTTTGTCCCAGTTAGACATGGAAGGTGAAGATATGTTTGTTCCAGTCAGACAAGGGAAGATGAAGATAGGTTTGTCTCAGTGAGACAGGGGAAGGTGAATAGGGGTTTTGTCCCAGTGAGACAGGGGAAGGTGAAGATCGGTTTGTCCCAGTGAGACAGGGGAAGTGAAGATAGGTTTGTCTCAGTGAGACAGGGAAATGAAGAGGGGTTTGTCCCAGTGAGACAGGGGAAGGTGAAGATAGGTTTGTCCCACTGAGAGAGGGGAAGGTGAAGATAGGTTTGTTCCAGTGACACAGGGGAAGGTGAAGATAGGTTTGTCCCAGTTAGACAGGGGAAGGTGAAGAGGGCTTTGTCCCCGTGAGACAGGGGAAGGTGAAGAGAGGTTTGTCCCATTTAGGGAGGGGAAGTGATGAGGGGTTTGTTCCAGTGAGACAGGGGAAGTGAAGATAGGTTTGCCCCAGTTAGACAGGGGACGTTGAAGAGGGGTTTGTCCCAGTGGGACAGGGGAAGTGAAGTTTGCTTTGACCCAGTGAGACAGGGAAAGTGAAGAGGGGTTTGTCCCAGTTAGACAGTATAAGTGAAGAGAGATTTGTTCCAGTGAGACAGGGGAAGTGAAGATACGTTTGCCCCAGTTAGAGAGGGGAATGTGAAGAGTGTTTGTCCCAGTGAGACAGGGGAAGGTGAATAGGGGTCTGGCCCAGTGAGACAGTGGACGTGAAGATAGGTTTGACCCAGTGAGACAGGGGAAATGAAGATAGGTTTGTCCCAGTGAGACAGGGGAAGTGAAGATAAGTTTGTCCCAGTGAGACGGGGGAAGTGAAGATAGGTTTGTCCCAGTTAGACAGGGGAGGTGAGGAGGGGTTTGTTCCAGTGAAACAGGGGAAGGTGAAGAGGGGTTTGTCCCAGTGAGACAGGGGAAGGTGAATAGTGGTTTGGCCCAGTGAGACAGTGGACGTGAAGATAGGTTTGACCCAGTGAGACAGGGGAAGTGAAGAGGGGTTTGTCCCAGTGAGACTTGGAAGGTGAAGAAAGGTTTGTTCCAGTGAGACAGGGTAAGTGAAGATAGGTTTGCCCCAGTTAGACAGGGGAAGGTGAAGAGGGGTTTGTCCCAGTTAGACAGGGAAAGTGAAGATAAGTTTGCCCCAGTTAGACAGGGGAAATGAAGGTAGGTTTGTCCCAGTGAGACAGGGGAAGTGAAGATAAGTTTGTCCCAGTGAGACGGGGGAAGTGAAGATAGGTTTGTCCCAGTTAGACAGGGGAAATGAAGAGGGGTTATTTCCAGTGAGACAGGGGAAGGTGAAGATCCGTTTGTCCCAGTGAGACAGGGGAAGTGAAGATAGGTTTGCCCTAGTTAGACAGGGGAAGGTGAAGAGGGGTTTGTCCCAGTGAGTCAGGGGAAGTGAAGATACGTTTGCCCCAGTTAGACAGGGGAATTGAAGTGGGGTCTGTTCCAGTGAGACAGGGGAAGGTGAAGATAGGTTTGTCCCAGTTATACAATGGAAGGTGAAGAGGGCTTTCTCCCAGTGAGACAGGGGAAGTTGAAGATAGGTTTGTCCCAGTTAGACATGGAAGGTGAAGATATGTTTGTTCCAGTCAGACAAGGGAAGATGAAGATAGGTTTGTCTCAGTGAGACAGGGGAAGGTGAATAGGGGTTTTGTCCCAGTGAGACAGGGGAAGGTGAAGATCGGTTTGTCCCAGTGAGACAGGGGAAGTGAAGATAGGTTTGTCTCAGTGAGACAGGGAAATGAAGAGGGGTTTGTCCCAGTGAGACAGGGGAAGGTGAAGATAGGTTTGTCCCACTGAGAGAGGGGAAGGTGAAGATAGGTTTGTTCCAGTGACACAGGGGAAGGTGAAGATAGGTTTGTCCCAGTTAGACAGGGGAAGGTGAAGAGGGCTTTGTCCCCGTGAGACAGGGGAAGGTGAAGAGAGGTTTGTCCCATTTAGGGAGGGGAAGTGATGAGGGGTTTGTTCCAGTGAGACAGGGGAAGTGAAGATAGGTTTGCCCCAGTTAGACAGGGGACGTTGAAGAGGGGTTTGTCCCAGTGGGACAGGGGAAGTGAAGTTTGCTTTGACCCAGTGAGACAGGGAAAGTGAAGAGGGGTTTGTCCCAGTTAGACAGTATAAGTGAAGAGAGATTTGTTCCAGTGAGACAGGGGAAGTGAAGATACGTTTGCCCCAGTTAGAGAGGGGAATGTGAAGAGTGTTTGTCCCAGTGAGACAGGGGAAGGTGAATAGGGGTCTGGCCCAGTGAGACAGTGGACGTGAAGATAGGTTTGACCCAGTGAGACAGGGGAAATGAAGATAGGTTTGTCCCAGTGAGACAGGGGAAGTGAAGATAAGTTTGTCCCAGTGAGACGGGGGAAGTGAAGATAGGTTTGTCCCAGTTAGACAGGGGAGGTGAGGAGGGGTTTGTTCCAGTGAAACAGGGGAAGGTGAAGAGGGGTTTGTCCCAGTGAGACAGGGGAAGGTGAATAGTGGTTTGGCCCAGTGAGACAGTGGACGTGAAGATAGGTTTGACCCAGTGAGACAGGGGAAGTGAAGAGGGGTTTGTCCCAGTGAGACTTGGAAGGTGAAGAAAGGTTTGTTCCAGTGAGACAGGGTAAGTGAAGATAGGTTTGCCCCAGTTAGACAGGGGAAGGTGAAGAGGGGTTTGTCCCAGTTAGACAGGGAAAGTGAAGATAAGTTTGCCCCAGTTAGACAGGGGAAATGAAGGTAGGTTTGTCCCAGTGAGACAGGGGAAGTGAAGATAAGTTTGTCCCAGTGAGACGGGGGAAGTGAAGATAGGTTTGTCCCAGTTAGACAGGGGAAATGAAGAGGGGTTATTTCCAGTGAGACAGGGGAAGGTGAAGATCCGTTTGTCCAAGTGAGACAGGGGAAGTGAAGATAGGTTTGCCCTAGTTAGACAGGGGAAGGTGAAGAGGGGTTTGTCCCAGTGAGTCAGGGGAAGTGAAGATACGTTTGCCCCAGTTAGACAGGGGAATTGAAGTGGGGTCTGTTCCAGTGAGACAGGGGAAGGTGAAGATAGGTTTGTCCCAGTTATACAATGGAAGGTGAAGAGGGGTTTCTCCCAGTGAGACAGGGGAAGGTGAAGATAGGTTTGTCCCAGTTAGACATGGAAGGTGAAGATATGTTTGTTCCAGTCAGACAAGGGAAGATGAAGATAGGTTTGTCTCAGTGAGACAGGGGAAGGTGAATAGGGGTTTTGTCCCAGTGAGACAGGGGAATGTGAAGATCGGTTTGTCCCAGTGAGACAGGGGAAGTGAAGATAGGTTTGTCTCAGTGAGACAGGGGAAGGTGAAGATAGGTTTGTCCCACTGAGAGAGGGGAAGGTGAAGATAGGTTTGTTCCAGTGACACAGGGGAAGGTGAAGATAGGTTTGTCCCAGTTAGACAGGGGAAGGTGAAGAGGGCTTTGTCCCAGTGAGACAGGGGAAGGTGAAGAGAGGTTTGTCCCATTTAGGGAGCGGAAGTGATGAGGGGTTTGTTCCAGTGAGACAGGGGAAGTGAAGATAGGTTTGCCCCAGTTAGACAGGGGACGTTGAAGAGGGGTTTGTCCCAGTGGGACAGGGGAAGTGAAGTTTGCTTTGACCCAGTGAGACAGGGAAAGTGAAGTTAGGTTTGTCCTAGTTAGAGAGGGGAAATGAAGATTGGTTTGTCCCAGTGAGACAGAGGAAGTGAAGATACTTTTGACCCAGTGAGACAGGGGAAGTGGAGAGGGGTTTGTCCAGTGAGACAGGGGAAGTGAAGAGGGGTTTGTCCCAGTTAGACAGTATAAGTGAAGAGAGATTTGTTCCAGTGAGACAGGGGAAGTGAAGATACGTTTGTCCCAGTTATACAATGGAAGGTGAAGAGGGGTTTCTCCCAGTGAGACAGGGGAAGGTGAAGATAGGTTTGTCCCAGTTAGACATGGAAGGTGAAGATATGTTTGTTCCAGTCAGACAAGGGAAGATGAAGATAGGTTTGTCTCAGTGAGACAGGGGAAGGTGAATAGGGGTTTTGTCCCAGTGAGACAGGGGAAGGTGAAGATAGGTTTGTCCCAGTTAGACATGGAAGGTGAAGATATGTTTGTTCCAGTGAGACAAGGGAAGATTAAGATAGGTTTGCCCCAATTAGACAGGGGAAGGTGAAGAGAGGTTTGTCCCAGTAAGACAGGGGAAGGTGAAGAGGGGATTGTCCCAGTTAGACAGGGTAAGTGAAGTTAGGTTTGTCTCAGTGAGACAGGGGAATGTGAATAGGGGTTTTGTCCCAGTGAGACAGGGGAAGGTGAAGATCGGTTTGTCCCAGTGAGACAGGGGAAGTGAAGATAGGTTTGTCTCAGTGAGACAGGAAAATGAAGAGGGGTTTGTCCCAGTGAGACAGGGGAAGGTGAAGATAGGTTTGTCCCACTGAGACAGGGGAAGGTGAAGATAGGTTTGTTCCAGTGACACAGGGGAAGGTGAAGATAGGTTTGTCCCAGTTAGACAGGGGAAGGTGAAGAGGGCTTTGTCTCAGTGAGACAGGGGAAGGTGAAGAGAGGTTTGTCCCATTTAGGGAGGGGAAGAGATGAGGGATTTGTTCCAGTGAGACAGGGGAAGTGAAGATAGGTTTGCCCCAGTGAGACAGGGGAAGTGAAGATAGGTTTGCCCCAGTTAGACACGGGATGTTGAAGAGGGGTTTGTTGCAGTGGGACAGGGGAAGTGAAGTTTGCTTTGACCCAGTGAGACAGGGAAAGTGAAGTTATGTTTGTCCTAGTTAGAGAGGGGAAATGAAGATTGGTTTGTCCCAGTGAGACAGAGGAAGTGAAGATACTTTTGTCCCAGTGAGACAGGGGAAGTGAAGAGGGGTTTGTCCAGTGAGACAGGGGAAGTGAAGAGGGGTTTGTCCCAGTTAGACAGTATAAGTGAAGAGAGATTTGTTCCAGTGAGACAGGGGAAGTGAAGATACGTTTGCCCCAGTTGGAGAGGGGAATGTGAAGAGTGTTTGTCCCAGTTAGACAGGGGAAGTGAAGATAGGTTTGTTCCAGTGACACAGGGGAAGTGAAGAGGGGTTTGTCCCAGTTAGACCGGGGAAGGTGAAGAGGGCTTTGTCCCAGTGAGACAGGGGATGGTGAAGAGAGGTTTGTCCCATTTAGGGAGGGGAAGTGAAGAGGGGTTTGTTCCAGTGAGACAGGGGAAGTGAAGATAGGTTTGCCCCAGTTAGACAGGGGACGTTGAAGAGGGGTTTGTCCCAGTGGGACAGGGGAAGTGAAGTTAGCTTTGACCCAGTGAGACAGGGAAAGTGAAGTTAGGTTTGTCCTAGTTAGAGAGGGGAAATGAAGATTGGTTTGTCCCAGTGAGACAGAGGAAGTGAAGATAGGTTTGTCCCAGTGAGACAGGGGAAGTGAAGAGCGGTTTGTCCCAGTTAGACAGGGAAAGGTGAAGAGGGGTTTGTCCCAGTTAGACAGGGGAAGTGAGGAGGGGTTTGTTCCAGTGAAACAGGGGAAGGTGAAGAGGGGTTTGTCCCAGTGAGACAGGGGAAGGTGAATAGGGGTCTGGCCCAGTGAGACAGTGGACGTGAAGATAGGTTTGACCCAGTGAGACAGGGGAAATGAAGATAGGTTTGTCCCAGTGAGACGGGGGAAGTGAAGATAGGTTTGTCCCAGTGAGATGGGGGAAGTGAAGATAAGTTTGTCCCAGTGAGACGGGGGAAGTGAAGATAGGTTTGTCCCAGTTAGACAGGGGAAATGAAGAGTGGTTTTTTCCAGTGAGAGAGGGGAAGGTGAAGATCCGTTTGTCCCAGTTAGACAGGGGAAGTGAGGAGGGGTTTGTTCCAGTGAAACAGGGGAAGGTGAAGAGGGGTTTGTCCCAGTGAGACAGGGGAAGGTGAATAGTGGTTTGGCCCAGTGAGACAGTGGACGTGAAGATAGGTTTGACCCAGTGAGACAGGGGAAGTGAAGAGGGGTTTGTCCCAGTGAGACTTGGAAGGTGAAGAAAGGTTTGTTCCAGTGAGACAGCGTAAGTGAAGATAGGTTTGCCCCAGTTAGACAGGGGAAGGTGAAGAGGGGTTTGTCCCAGTTAGACAGGGGAAGTGAAGATAAGTTTGCCCCAGTTAGACAGGGGAAATGAAGGTAGGTTTGTCCCAGTGAGACAGGGGAAGTGAAGATAAGTTTGTCCCAGTGAGACGGGGGAAGTGAAGATAGGTTTGTCCCAGTTATACAGGGGAAATGAAGAGGGGTTATTTCCAGTGAGACAGGGGAAGGTGAAGATCCGTTTGTCCCAGTGAGACAGGGGAAGTGAAGATAGGTTTGCCCTAGTTAGACAGGGGAAGGTGAAGAGGGGTTTGTCCCAGTGAGTCAGGGGAAGTGAAGATACGTTTGCCCCAGTTAGACAGGGGAATTGAAGTGGGGTCTGTTCCAGTGAGACAGGGGAAGGTGAAGATAGGTTTGTCCCAGTTATACAATGGAAGGTGAAGAGGGCTTTCTCCCAGTGAGACAGGGGAAGTTGAAGATAGGTTTGTCCCAGTTAGACATGGAAGGTGAAGATATGTTTGTTCCAGTCAGACAAGGGAAGATGAAGATAGGTTTGTCTCAGTGAGACAGGGGAAGGTGAATAGGGGTTTTGTCCCAGTGAGACAGGGGAAGGTGAAGATCGGTTTGTCCCAGTGAGACAGGGGAAGTGAAGATAGGTTTGTCTCAGTGAGACAGGGAAATGAAGAGGGGTTTGTCCCAGTGAGACAGGGGAAGGTGAAGATAGGTTTGTCCCACTGAGAGAGGGGAAGGTGAAGATAGGTTTGTTCCAGTGACACAGGGGAAGGTGAAGATAGGTTTGTCCCAGTTAGACAGGGGAAGGTGAAGAGGGCTTTGTCCCCGTGAGACAGGGGAAGGTGAAGAGAGGTTTGTCCCATTTAGGGAGGGGAAGTGATGAGGGGTTTGTTCCAGTGAGACAGGGGAAGTGAAGATAGGTTTGCCCCAGTTAGACAGGGGACGTTGAAGAGGGGTTTGTCCCAGTGGGACAGGGGAAGTGAAGTTTGCTTTGACCCAGTGAGACAGGGAAAGTGAAGAGTGGTTTGTCCCAGTTAGAGAGGGGAATGTGAAGAGTGTTTGTCCCAGTGAGACAGGGGAAGGTGAATAGGGGTCTGGCCCAGTGAGACAGTGGACGTGAAGATAGGTTTGACCCAGTGAGACAGGGGAAATGAAGATAGGTTTGTCCCAGTGAGACAGGGGAAGTGAAGATAAGTTTGTCCCAGTGAGACGGGGGAAGTGAAGATAGGTTTGTCCCAGTTAGACAGGGGAGGTGAGGAGGGGTTTGTTCCAGTGAAACAGGGGAAGGTGAAGAGGGGTTTGTCCCAGTGAGACAGGGGAAGGTGAATAGTGGTTTGGCCCAGTGAGACAGTGGACGTGAAGATAGGTTTGACCCAGTGAGACAGGGGAAGTGAAGAGGGGTTTGTCCCAGTGAGACTTGGAAGGTGAAGAAAGGTTTGTTCCAGTGAGACAGGGTAAGTGAAGATAGGTTTGCCCCAGTTAGACAGGGGAAGGTGAAGAGGGGTTTGTCCCAGTTAGACAGGGAAAGTGAAGATAAGTTTGCCCCAGTTAGACAGGGGAAATGAAGGTAGGTTTGTCCCAGTGAGACAGGGGAAGTGAAGATAAGTTTGTCCCAGTGAGACGGGGGAAGTGAAGATAGGTTTGTCCCAGTTAGACAGGGGAAATGAAGAGGGGTTATTTCCAGTGAGACAGGGGAAGGTGAAGATCCGTTTGTCCAAGTGAGACAGGGGAAGTGAAGATAGGTTTGCCCTAGTTAGACAGGGGAAGGTGAAGAGGGGTTTGTCCCAGTGAGTCAGGGGAAGTGAAGATACGTTTGCCCCAGTTAGACAGGGGAATTGAAGTGGGGTCTGTTCCAGTGAGACAGGGGAAGGTGAAGATAGGTTTGTCCCAGTTATACAATGGAAGGTGAAGAGGGGTTTCTCCCAGTGAGACAGGGGAAGGTGAAGATAGGTTTGTCCCAGTTAGACATGGAAGGTGAAGATATGTTTGTTCCAGTCAGACAAGGGAAGATGAAGATAGGTTTGTCTCAGTGAGACAGGGGAAGGTGAATAGGGGTTTTGTCCCAGTGAGACAGGGGAATGTGAAGATCGGTTTGTCCCAGTGAGACAGGGGAAGTGAAGATAGGTTTGTCTCAGTGAGACAGGGGAAGGTGAAGATAGGTTTGTCCCACTGAGAGAGGGGAAGGTGAAGATAGGTTTGTTCCAGTGACACAGGGGAAGGTGAAGATAGGTTTGTCCCAGTTAGACAGGGGAAGGTGAGGAGGGCTTTGTCCCAGTGAGACAGGGGAAGGTGAAGAGAGGTTTGTCCCATTTAGGGAGCGGAAGTGATGAGGGGTTTGTTCCAGTGAGACAGGGGAAGTGAAGATAGGTTTGCCCCAGTTAGACAGGGGACGTTGAAGAGGGGTTTGTCCCAGTGGGACAGGGGAAGTGAAGTTTGCTTTGACCCAGTGAGACAGGGAAAGTGAAGTTAGGTTTGTCCTAGTTACAGAGGGGAAATGAAGATTGGTTTGTCCCAGTGAGACAGAGGAAGTGAAGATACTTTTGACCCAGTGAGACAGGGGAAGTGGAGAGGGGTTTGTCCAGTGAGACAGGGGAAGTGAAGAGGGGTTTGTCCCAGTTAGACAGTATAAGTGAAGAGAGATTTGTTCCAGTGAGACAGGGGAAGTGAAGATACGTTTGTCCCAGTTATACAATGGAAGGTGAAGAGGGGTTTCTCCCAGTGAGACAGGGGAAGGTGAAGATAGGTTTGTCCCAGTTAGACATGGAAGGTGAAGATATGTTTGTTCCAGTCAGACAAGGGAAGATGAAGATAGGTTTGTCTCAGTGAGACAGGGGAAGGTGAATAGGGGTTTTGTCCCAGTGAGACAGGGGAATGTGAAGATCGGTTTGTCCCAGTGAGACAGGGGAAGTGAAGATAGGTTTGTTTCAGTGAGACAGGGGAAGGTGAAGATAGGTTTGTCCCACTGAGAGAGGGGAAGGTGAAGATAGGTTTGTTCCAGTGACACAGGGGAAGGTGAAGATAGGTTTGTCCCAGTTAGACAGGGGAAGGTGAAGAGGGCTTTGTCCCACTGAGACAGGGGAAGGTGAAGAGAGGTTTGTCCCATTTAGGGAGCGGAAGTGATGAGGGGTTTGTTCCAGTGGGACAGGGGAAGTGAAGATAGGTTTGCCCCAGTTAGACAGGGGACGTTGAAGAGGGGTTTGTCCCAGTGGGACAGGGGAAGTGAAGTTTGCTTTGACCCAGTGAGACAGGGAAAGTGAAGTTAGGTTTGTCCTAGTTAGAGAGGGGAATTGAAGATTGGTTTGTCCCAGTGAGACAGAGGAAGTGAAGATACTTTTGACCCAGTGAGACAGGGGAAGTGCAGAGGGGTTTGTCCAGTGAGACAGGGGAAGTGAAGAGGGGTTTGTCCCAGTTAGACAGTATAAGTGAAGAGAGATTTGTTCCAGTGAGACAGGGGAAGTGAAGATACGTTTGCCCCAGTTAGAGAGGGGAATGTGAAGAGTGTTTGTCCCAGTTAGACAGGGGAAGTGAAGATAGGTTTGTTCCAGTGACACAGGGGAAGGTGAAGATAGGTTTGTCCCAGTTAGACAGGGGAAGGTGAAGAGGGGTTTGTCCCAGTGAGACAGGGGAAGGTGAAGAGAGGTTTGTCCCATTTAGGGAGGGGAAGTGAAGAGGGGTTTGTTCCAGTGAGACAGGGCAAGTGAAGATAGGTTTGCCCCAGTTAGACAGGGGGCGTTGAAGAGGGTTTGTCCCAGTGGGACAGGGGAAGTGAACTTAGGTTTGTCCTAGATAGAGAGGGGAAATGAAGATTGGTTTGTCCCAGTGAGACAGGGGAAGTGAAGATAAGTTTGTCCCAGTGAGACAGTGGACGTGAAGATAGGTTTGCCCCAGTTAGACAGGGGGCGTTGAAGAGGGTTTGTCCCAGTGGGACAGGGGAAGTGAAGTTAGGTTTGTCCTAGTTAGAGAGGGGAAATGAAGATTGGTTTGTCCCAGTGAGACAGAGGAAGTGAAGATAGGTTTGTCCCAGTGAGACAGGGGATGTGAAGAGGGGTTTGTCCAGTGAGACAGGGGAAGTGAAGAGGGGTTTGTCCCAGTTAGACAGGGGAAGTGAAGATAAGTTTGCCCCAGTTAGACAGGGGAAATGAAGGTAGGTTTGTCCCAGTTAGACAGGGGAAGTGAAGATAAGTTTGCCCCAGTTAGACAGGGGAAATGAAGGTAGGTTTGTCCCAGTGAGACAGGGGAAGTGAAGATAAGTTTGTCCCAGTGAGACGGGGGAAGTGAAGATAGGTTTGTCCCAGTTAGGCAGGGGAAATGAAGAGGGGTTATTTCCAGTGAGACAGGGGAAGGTGAAGATCCGTTTGTCCAAGTGAGACAGGGGAAGTGAAGATAGGTTTGCCCTAGTTAGACAGGGGAAGGTGAAGAGGGGTTTGTCCCAGTGAGTCAGGGGAAGTGAAGATACGTTTGCCCCAGTTAGACAGGGGAATTGAAGTGGGGTCTGTTCCAGTGAGACAGGGGAAGGTGAAGATAGGTTTGTCCCAGTTATACAATGGAAGGTGAAGAGGGGTTTCTCCCAGTGAGACAGGGGAAGTTGAAGATAGGTTTGTCCCAGTTAGACATGGAAGGTGAAGATATGTTTGTTCCAGTCAGACAAGGGAAGATGAAGATAGGTTTGTCTCAGTGAGACAGGGGAAGGTGAATAGGGGTTTTGTCCCAGTGAGACAGGGGAAGGTGAAGATCGGTTTGTCCCAGTGAGAGAGGGGAAGTGAAGATAGGTTTGTCTCAGTGAGACAGGGAAATGAAGAGGGGTTTGTCCCAGTGAGACAGGGGAAGGTGAAGATAGGTTTGTCCCACTGAGAGAGGGGAAGGTGAAGATAGGTTTGTTCCAGTGACACAGGGGAAGGTGAAGATAGGTTTGTCCCAGTTAGACAGGGGAAGGTGAAGAGGGCTTTGTCCCCGTGAGACAGGGGAAGGTGAAGAGAGGTTTGTCCCATTTAGGGAGGGGAAGTGATGAGGGGTTTGTTCCAGTGAGACAGGGGAAGTGAAGATAGGTTTGCCCCAGTTAGACAGGGGACGTTGAAGAGGGGTTTGTCCCAGTGGGACAGGGGAAGTGAAGTTTGCTTTGACCCAGTGAGACAGGGAAAGTGAAGAGGGGTTTGTCCCAGTTAGACAGTATAAGTGAAGAGAGATTTGTTCCAGTGAGACAGGGGAAGTGAAGATACGTTTGCCCCAGTTAGAGAGGGGAATGTGAAGAGTGTTTGTCCCAGTGAGACAGGGGAAGGTGAATAGGGGTCTGGCCCAGTGAGACAGTGGACGTGAAGATTGGTTTGACCCAGTGAGACAGGGGAAATGAAGGTAGGTTTGTCCCAGTTAGACAGGGGAAGTGAAGATAAGTTTGCCCCAGTTAGACAGGGGAAATGAAGGTAGGTTTGTCCCAGTTAGACAGGGGAAATGAAGGTAGGTTTGTCCCAGTGAGACAGGGGAAGTGAAGATAAGTTTGTCCCAGTGAGACGGGGGAAGTGAAGATAGGTTTGTCCCAGTTAGACAGGGGAAATGAAGAGGGGTTATTTCCAGTGAGACAGGGGAAGGTGAATATCCGTTTGTCCCAGTGAGACAGGGGAAGTGAAGATAGGTTTGCCCTAGTTAGACAGGGGAAGGTGAAGAGGGGTTTGTCCCAGTGAGTCAGGGGAAGTGAAGATACGTTTGCCCCAGTTAGACAGGGGAATTGAAGTGGGGTCTGTTCCAGTGAGACAGGGGAAGGTGAAGATAGGTTTGTCCCAGTTATACAATGGAAGGTGAAGAGGGGTTTCTCCCAGTGAGACAGGGGAAGTTGAAGATAGGTTTGTCCCAGTTAGACATGGAAGGTGAAGATATGTTTGTTCCAGTCAGACAAGGGAAGATGAAGATAGGTTTGTCTCAGTGAGACAGGGGAAGGTGAATAGGGGTTTTGTCCCAGTGAGACAGGGGAAGGTGAAGATCGGTTTGTCCCAGTGAGAGAGGGGAAGTGAAGATAGGTTTGTCTCAGTGAGACAGGGAAATGAAGAGGGGTTTGTCCCAGTGAGACAGGGGAAGGTGAAGATAGGTTTGTCCCACTGCGAGAGGGGAAGGTGAAGATAGGTTTGTTCCAGTGACACAGGGGAAGGTGAAGATAGGTTTGTCCCAGTTAGACAGGGGAAGGTGAAGAGGGCTTTGTCCCCGTGAGACAGGGGAAGGTGAAGAGAGGTTTGTCCCATTTAGGGAGGGGAAGTGATGAGGGGTTTGTTCCAGTGAGACAGGGGAAGTGAAGATAGGTTTGCCCCAGTTAGACAGGGGACGTTGAAGAGGGGTTTGTCCCAGTGGGACAGGGGAAGTGAAGTTTGCTTTGACCCAGTGAGACAGGGAAAGTGAAGAGGGGTTTGTCCCAGTTAGACAGTATAAGTGAAGAGAGATTTGTTCCAGTGAGACAGGGGAAGTGAAGATACGTTTGCCCCAGTTAGAGAGGGGAATGTGAAGAGTGTTTGTCCCAGTGAGACAGGGGTAGGTGAATAGGGGTCTGGCCCAGTGAGACAGTGGACGTGAAGATTGGTTTGACCCAGTGAGACAGGGGAAATGAAGATAGGTTTGTCCCAGTGAGACAGGGGAAGTGAAGATAAGTTTGTCCCAGTGAGACGGGGGAAGTGAAGATAGGTTTGTCCCAGTTAGACAGGGGAAGTGAGGAGGGGTTTGTTCCAGTGAAACAGGGGAAGGTGAAGAGGGGTTTGTCCCAGTGAGACAGGGGAAGGTGAATAGTGGTTTGGCCCAGTGAGACAGTGGACGTGAAGATAGGTTTGACCCAGTGAGACAGGGGAAGTGAAGAGGGGTTTGTCCCAGTGAGACTTGGAAGGTGAAGAAAGGTTTGTTCCAGTGAGACAGGGTAAGTGAAGATAGGTTTGCCCCAGTTAGACAGGGGAAGGTGAAGAGGGGTTTGTCCCAGTTAGACAGGGGAAGTGAAGATAAGTTTGCCCCAGCTAGACAGGGGAAATGAAGGTAGGTTTGTCCCAGTGAGACAGGGGAAGTGAAGATAAGTTTGTCCCAGTGAGACGGGGGAAGTGAAGATAGGTTTGCCCTAGTTAGACAGGGGAAGGTGAAGAGGGGTTTGTCCCAGTGAGTCAGGGGAAGTGAAGATACGTTTGCCCCAGTTAGACAGGGGAATTGAAGTGGGGTCTGTTCCAGTGAGACAGGGGAAGGTGAAGATAGGTTTGTCCCAGTTATACAATGGAAGGTGAAGAGGGGTTTCTCCCAGTGAGACAGGGGAAGGTGAAGATAGGTTTGTCCCAGTTAGACATGGAAGGTGAAGATATGTTTGTTCCAGTCAGACAAGGGAAGATGAAGATAGGTTTGTCTCAGTGAGACAGTGGAAGGTGAATAGGGGTTTTGTCCCAGTGAGACAGGGGAATGTGAAGATCGGTTTGTCCCAGTGAGACAGGGGAAGTGAAGATAGGTTTGTCTCAGTGAGACAGGGAAATGAAGAGGGGTTTGTCCCAGTGAGACAGGGGAAGGTGAAGATAGGTTTGTCCCACTGAGAGAGGGGAAGGTGAAGATAGGTTTGTTCCAGTGACACAGGGGAAGGTGAAGATAGGTTTGTCCCAGTTAGACAGGGGAAGGTGAAGAGGGCTTTGTCCCAGTGAGACAGGGGAAGGTGAAGAGAGGTTTGTCCCATTTAGGGAGCGGAAGTGATGAGGGGTTTGTTCCAGTGAGACAGGGGAAGTGAAGATAGGTTTGCCCCAGTTAGACAGGGGACGTTGAAGAGGGGTTTGTCCCAGTGGGACAGGGGAAGTGAAGTTTGCTTTGACCCAGTGAGACAGGGAAAGTGAAGTTAGGTTTGTCCTAGTTAGAGAGGGGAAATGAAGATTGGTTTGTCCCAGTGAGACAGAGGAAGTGAAGATACTTTTGACCCAGTGAGACAGGGGAAGTGAAGAGGGGTTTGTCCAGTGAGACAGGGGAAGTGAAGAGAGATTTGTTCCAGAGAGACAGGGGAAGTAAAGATACGTTTGCCCCAGTTAGAGAGGGGAATGTGAAGAGTGTTTGTCCCAGTTAGACAGGGGAAGTGAAGATAGGTTTGTTCCAGTGACACAGGGGAAGGTGAAGATAGGTTTGTCCCAGTTAGACAGGGGAAGGTGAAGAGGGGTTTGTCCCAGTGAGACAGGGGAAGGTGAAGAGAGGTTTGTCCCATTTAGGGAGGGGAAGTGAAGAGGGTTTTGTTCCAGTGAGACAGGGCAAGTGAAGATAGGTTTGCCCCAGTTAGACAGGGGGCGTTGAAGAGTTTTTGTCCCAGTGGGACAGGGGAAGTGAAGATAAGTTTGTCCCAGTGTGACAGTGGACGTGAAGATAGGTTTGCCCCAGTTAGACAGGGGGCGTTGAAGAGGGTTTGTCCCAGTGGGACAGGGGAAGTGAAGTTAGGTTTATCCTAGTTAGAGAGGGGAAATGAAGATTGGTTTGTCCCAGTGAGACAGAGGAAGTGAAGATAGGTTTGTCCCAGTGAGACAGGGGAAGTGAAGAGGGGTTTGTCCCAGTTAGACAGGGAAAGGTGAAGAGGGGTTTGTCCCAGTTAGACAGAGGAAGTGAAGAGGGGTTTGTCCCAGTTAGACAGGGAAAGGTGAAGAGGGGTTTGTCCCAGTGAGACAGGGGAAGGTGAAGAGGGGTTTGTCCCAGTTAGACAGGGGAAGTGAGGAGGGGTTTGTTCCAGTGAAACAGGGGAAGGTGAAGAGGGGTTTGTCCCAGTGAGACGGGGGAAGGTGAATAGGGGTTTGGCCCAGTGAGACAGTGGACGTGAAGATAGGTTTGACACAGTGAGACAGGGGAAATGAAGATAGGTTTGTCCCAGTGAGACAGGGGAAGTGAAGATAAGTTTGTCCCAGTGAGACAGTGGACGTGAAGATAGGTTTGACCCAGTGAGACAGGGGAAGTGAAGAAAGGTTTGTCTCAGTGAGACAGGGAAATGAAGAGGGGTTTGTCCCAGTGAGACAGGGGAAGGTGAAGAGGGGTTAGTCCCAGTGAGACAGGGGAAGGTGAAGAGAGGTTTGTCCCATTTAGGGAGGGGAAGTGAAGAGGGGTTTGTTCCAGTGAGACAGGGCAAGTGAAGATAGGTTTGCCCCAGTTAGACAGGGGACGTTGAAGAGGGGTTTGTCCCAGTGGGACAGGGGAAGTGAAGTTTGCTTTGACCCAGTGAGACAGGGAAAGTGAAGTTAGGTTTGTCCTAGTTAGAGAGGGGAAATGAAGATTGGTTTGTCCCAGTGAGACAGAGGAAGTGAAGATACTTTTGTCCCAGTGAGACAGGGGAAGTGAAGAGGGGTTTGTCCAGTGAGACAGGGGAAGTGAAGAGGGGTTTGTCCCAGTTAGACAGTATAAGTGAAGAGAGATTTGTTCCAGTGACACAGGGGAAGTGAAGATACGTTTGCCCCAGTTAGAGAGGGGAAGTGAAGATAGGTTTGTTCCAGTGACACAGGGGAAGGTGAAGATAGGTTTGTCCCAGTTAGACAGGGGAAGGTGAAGAGGGGTTTGTCCCAGTGAGACAGGGGAAGGTGAAGAGAGGTTTGTCCCATTTAGTGAGGGGAAGTGAAGAGGGGTTTGTCCCAGTTAGACAGGGAAAGGTGAAGAGGGGTTTGTCCCAGTGAGACAGTGGAAGGTGAAGAGGGGTTTGTCCCAGTTAGACAGGGGAAGTGAGGAGGGGTTTGTTCCAGTGAAACAGGGGAAGGTGAAGAGGGGTTTGTCCCAGTGAGACAGGGGAAGGTGAATAGGGTTTGGCCCAGTGAGACAGTGGACGTGAAGATAGGTTTGACCCAGTGAGACAGGGGAAATGAAGATAGGTTTGTCCCAGTGAGACAGGGGAAGTGAAGGTAAGTTTGTCCCAGTGAGACAGTGGACGTGAAGATAGGTTTGACCCAGTGAGACAGGGGAAGTGAAGAAAGGTTTGTCTCAGTGAGACAGGGAAATGAAGAGGGGTTTGTCCCAGTGAGACAGGGGAAGGTGAAGATAGGTTTGTCCCAGTGAGACAGGGGAAGTGAAGAGGGGTTTGTCCCAGTTAGACAGCGAAAGGTGAAGAGGGGTTTGTCCCAGTTAGACAGAGGAAGTGAACAGGGGTTTGTCCCAGTTAGACAGGGAAAGGTGAAGAGGGGTTTGTCCCAGTTAGACAGAGGAAGTGAAGAGGGGTTTGTCCCAGTTAGACAGGGAAAGGTGAAGAGGGGTTTGTCCCAGTGAGACAGGGGAAGTGATGAGGGGTTTGTTCCAGTGAGACAGGGGAAGTGAAGATAGGTTTGCCCCAGCTAGACAGGGGAAGTTGAAGAGGAGTTTGTCCCAGTGGGACAGGGGAAGTGAAGTTTGCTTTGACCCAGTGAGACAGGGAAAGTGAAGTTAGGTTTGTCCTAGTTAGAGAGGGGAAATGAAGATAGGTTTGTCCCAGTGAGACAGGGGAAGTGAAGAGGGGTTTGTCCAGTGAGACAGGGGAAGTGAAGAGGGGTTTGTCCCAGTTAGACAGTATAAGTGAAGAGAGATTTGTTCCAGTGAGACAGGGGAAGTGAAGATACGTTTGCCGCAGTTAGAGAGGGGAATGTGAAGAGTGTTTGTCCCAGTTAGACAGGGGAAGTGAAGATAGGTTTGTTCCAGTGACACAGGGGAAGGTGAAGATAGGTTTGTCCCAGTTAGACAGGGGAAGGTGAAGAGGGGTTTGTCCCAGTGAGACAGGGGAAGGTGAAGAGAGGTTTGTCCAATTTAGGGAGGGGAAGTGAAGAGGGGTTTGTTCCAGTGAGACAGGGGAAGTGAAGATAGGTTTGCCCCAGTTAGACAGGGGGCGTTGAGGAGGGGTTTGTCCCAGTGGGACAGGGGAAGTGAAGTTAGCTTTGACCCAGTGAGACAGGGAAATTGAAGTTAGGTTTGTCCTAGTTAGAGAGGGGAAATGAAGATTGGTTTGTCCCAGTGAGACAGAGGAAGTGAAGATAGGTTTGTCCCAGTGAGACAGGGGAAGTGAAGAGGGGTTTGTCCAGTGAGACAGTGGAAGTGAAGAGGGGTTTGTCCCAGTTAGACAGTATAAGTGAAGAGAGGTTTGTTCCAGTGAGACAGGGGAAGTGAAGATACGTTTGACCCAGTTAGAGAGGGGAATGTGAAGAGTGTTTGTCCCAGTTAGACAGGGGAAGTGAAGATAGGTTTGTACCAGTGAGGCAGGGGAAGTGAAGAGGGATTTGTCCCAGTTAGACAGGGAAAGGTGAAGAGGGGTTTGTCCCACTGAGACAGGGGAAGGTGAAGAGGGGTCTGTCCCAGTTAGACAGGGGAAGTGAGGAGGGGTTTGTTCCAGTGAAACAGGGGAAGGTGAAGAGGGGTTTGTCCCAGTGAGACAGGGGAAGGTGAATAGGGGTTTGGCCCAGTGAGACAGTGGACGTGAAGATAGGTTTGACACATTGAGACAGGGGAAGGTGAAGAGGGGTTTGTCCCAGTTAGACTGAGGAATTGAAGAGGGGTTTGTCCCAGTTAGACAGGGAAAGGTGAAGAGGGGTTTGTCCCAGTGAGACAGGGGAAGGTGAAGAGAGGTTTGTCGCAGTTAGACAGGGGATGTGAGGAGGGGTTTGTTCCAGTGAAACAGGGGAAGGTGAAGAGGGGTTTGTCCCAGTGAGACAGGGGAAGGTGAAGAGAGGTTTGTCCCATTTTGGGAGGGGAAGTGATGAGGGGTTTGTTCCAGTGAGACAGGGGAAGTGAAGATAGGTTTGCCCCAGTTAGACAGGGGACGTTGAAGAGGGGTTTGTCCCAGTGGGACAGGGGAAGTCAAGTTTGCTTTGACCCAGTGAGACAGGGAAAGTGAAGTTAGGTTTGCCCTTGTTAGAGAGGGGAAATGAAGATTGGTTTGTCCCAGTGAGACAGAGGAAGTGAAGATACTTTTGTCCCAGTGAGACAGGGGAAGTGAAGAGGGGTTTGTCCAGTGAGACAGGGGAAGTGAAGAGGGGTTTGTCCCAGTTAGACAGTATAAATGAAGAGAGATTTGTTCCAGTGAGACAGGGGAAGTGAAGATACGTTTGCCCCAGTTAGAGAGGGGAATGTGAAGAGTGTTTGTCCCAGTTAGACAGGGGAAGTGAAGATAGGTTTGTTCCAGTGACACAGGGGAAGGTGAAGATAGGTTTGTCCCAGTTAGACAGGGGAAGGTGAAGAGGGGTTTGTCCCAGTGAGACAGGGGAAGGTGAAGAGAGGTTTGTCCCATTTAGTGAGGGGAAGTGAAGAGGGGTTTGTTCCAGTGAGACAGGGCAAGTGAAGATAGGTTTGCCCCAGTTAGACAGGGGGCGTTGAAGAGGGTTTGTCCCAGTGGGACAGGGGAAGTGAAGTTAGGTTTGTCCTAGTTAGAGAGGGGAAATGAAGATTGGTTTGTCCCAGTGAGACAGAGGAAGTGAAGATAGGTTTGTCCCAGTGAGACAGGGGAAGTGAAGAGGGGTTTGTCCCAGTTAGACAGGGAAAGGTGAAGAGGGGTTTGTCCCAGTTAGACAGAGGAAGTGAAGAGGGGTTTGTCCCAGTTAGACAGGGAAAGGTGAAGAGGGGTTTGTCCCAGTGAGACAGGGGAAGGTGAAGAGGGGTTTGTCCCAGTTAGACAGGGGAAGTGAGGAGGGGTTTGTTCCAGTGAAACAGGGGAAGGTGAAGAGGGGTTTGTCCGAGTGAGACAGGGGAAGGTGAATAGGGTTTGGCCCAGTGAGACAGTGGACGTGAAGATAGGTTTGACCCAGTGAGACAGGGGAAATGAAGATAGGTTTGTCCCAGTGAGACAGGGGAAGTGAAGGTAAGTTTGTCCCAGTGAGACAGTGGACGTGAAGATAGGTTTGACCCAGTGAGACAGGGGAAGTGAAGAAAGGTTTGTCTCAGTGAGACAGGGAAATGAAGAGGGGTTTGTCCCAGTGAGACAGGGGAAGTGAAGTTAGGTTTGTCCTAGTTAGAGAGGGGAAATGAAGATTGGTTTGTCCCAGTGAGACAGAGGAAGTGTAGATACTTTTGTCCCAGTGAGACAGGGGAAGTGAAGAGGGGTTTGTCCAGTGAGACAGGGGAAGTGAAGAGGGGTTTGTCCCAGTTAGACAGTATAAGTGAAGAGAGATTTGTTCCAGTGAGACAGGGGAAGTGAAGATACGTTTGCCCCAGTTAGAGAGGGGAATGTGAAGAGTGTTTGTCCCAGTTAGACAGGGGAAGTGAAGATAGGTTTGTTCCAGTGACACAGGGGAAGGTGAAGATAGGTTTGTCCCAGTTAGACAGGGGAAGGTGAAGAGGGGTTTGTCCCAGTGAGACAGGGGAAGGTGAAGAGAGGTTTGTCCCATTTAGGGAGGGGAAGTGAAGAGGGGTTTGTTCCAGTGAGACAGGGGAAGTGAAGATAGGTTTGCCCCAGTTTGACAGGGGGCGTTGAAGAGGGGTTTGTCCCAGTGGGACAGGGGAAGTGAAGTTAGCTTTGACCCAGTGAGACAGGGAAAGTGAAGTTAGGTTTGTCCTAGTTAGAGAGCGGAAATGAAGATTGGTTTGTCCCAGTGAGACAGAGGAAGTGAAGATAGGTTTGTCCCAGTGAGACAGGGGAAGTGAAGAGGGGTTTGTCCAGTGAGACAGGGGAAGTGAAGAGGGGTTTGTCCCAGTGAGACAGGGGAAGGTGAAGAGTTGTTTGTCCCAGTTAGACATGGAAAGTGAAGAAAGGTTTATTCCAGTGAGACAGGGGAAGTGAAGAGGGGTTTGTCCCAGTTAGACAGGGGAAGGTGAAGAGGGGTTTGTCCCAGTTAGACATGGAAAGTGAAGAAAGGTTTATTCAAGTGAGACAGGGGAAGTGAAGAGGGGTTTGTCCCAGTTAGACATGGAAAGTGAAGAAAGGTTTATTCCAGTTAGACAGGGGGCGTTGAAGAGGGGTTTGTCCCAGTGGGACAGAGGAAGTGAAGATAGGTTTGTCCCAGTGAGACAGGGGAAGTGAAGAGGGGTTTGTCCTGTGAGACAGGGGAAGTGAAGAGGGGTTTGTCCCAGTGAGACAGGGGAAGGTGAAGAGGGGTTTGTCCCAGTTAGACATGGAAAGTGAAGAAAGGTTTATTCCAGTGAGACAGGGGAAGGTGAAGAGGGGTTTGTCCCAGTTAGACATGGAAAGTGAAGAAAGGTTTATTCCAGTGAGACAGGGGAAGTGAAGAGGGGTTTGTCCCAGTTAGACATGGAAAGTGAAGAAAGGTTTATTCCAGTGAGACAGGGGAAGTGAAGAGGGGTTTGTCCCAGTGAGACAGGGGAAGGTGAAGAGGGGTTTGTCCCAGTTAGACATGGAAAGTGAAGAAAGGTTTATTCCAGTGAGACAGGGGAAGTGAAGAGGGGTTTGTCCCAGTTAGACAGGGGAAGGTGAAGAGGGGTTTGTCCCAGTTAGACATGGAAAGTGAAGAAAGGTTTATTCAAGTGAGACAGGGGAAGTGAAGAGGGGTTTGTCCCAGTTAGACATGGAAAGTGAAGAAAGGTTTATTCCAGTTAGACAGGGGGCGTTGAAGAGGGGTTTGTCCCAGTGGGACAGGGGAAGTGAAGTTAGCTTTGACCCAGTGAGACAGGGAAAGTGAAGTTAGGTTTATCCTAGTTAGAGAGGGGAAATGAAGATTGGTTTGTCCCAGTGAGACAGAGGAAGTGAAGATAGGTTTGTCCCAGTGAGACAGGGGAAGTGAAGAGGGGTTTGTCCTGTGAGACAGGGGAAGTGAAGAGGGGTTTGTCCCAGTGAGACAGGGGAAGGTGAAGAGGGGTTTGTCGCAGTTTGACATGGAAAGTGAAGAAAGGTTTATTCCAGTGAGACAGGGGAAGGTGAAGAGGGGTTTGTCCCAGTTAGACATGGAAAGTGAAGAAAGGTTTATTCCAGTGAGACAGGGGAAGTGAAGAGGGGTTTGTCCCAGTTAGACATGGAAAGTGAAGAAAGGTTTATTCCAGTGAGACAGGGGAAGTGAAGAGGGGTTTGTCCCAGTGAGACAGGGGAAGGTGAAGAGGGGTTTGTCCCAGTTAGACATGGAAAGTGAAGAAAGGTTTATTCCAGTGAGACAGGGGAAGGTGAAGAGGGGTTTGTCCCAGTTAGACATGGAAAGTGAAGAAAGGTTTATTCCAGTGAGGCAGGGGAAGTGAAGAGAGGTGTGTCCCAGTGAGACAGGGGAAGTGAAGAGGGGTTTGTCCAGTGAGACAGGGGAAGTGAAGAGGGGTTTGTCCCAGTTAGACAGTATAAGTGAAGAGGGGTTTGTCCCAGTGAGACATGGAAAGTGAAGAAAGGTTTATTCCAGTGAGACAGGGGAAGTAAAGATACGTTTGCCCCAGTTAGAGAGGGGAATGTGAAGAGTGTTTGTCCCAGTTAGACAGGGGAAGTGAAGATAGGTTTGTACCAGTGAGGCAGGGGAAGTGAAGAGGGATTTGTCCCAGTTAGACAGGGAAAGGTGAAGAGGGGTTTGTCCCAGTGAGACAGGGGAAGGTGAAGAGGGGTTTGTCCCAGTTAGACTGGGGAAGTGAGGAGGGGTTTGTTCCAGTGAAACAGGGGAAGGTGAAGAGGGGTTTGTCCCAGTGAGACAGGGGAAGGTGAATAGGGGTTTGGCCCAGTGAGACAGTGGACGTGAAGATAGGTTTGACCCATTGAGACAGGGGAAGGTGAAGAGGCGTTTGTCCCAGTTAGACAGAGGAATTGAAGAGGGGTTTGTCCCAGTTAGACAGGGAAAGGTGAAGAGGGGTTTGTCCCAGTGAGACAGGGGAAGGTGAAGAGGGGTTTGTCGCAGTTAGACAGGGGAAGTGAGGAGGGGTTTGTTCCAGTGAAACAGGGGAAGGTGAAGAGGGGTTTGTCCCAGTGAGACAGGGGATGGTGAAGAGAGGTTTGTCCCATTTAGGGAGGGAAGTGATGAGGGGTTTGTTCCAGTGAGACAGGGGAAGTGAAGATAGGTTTGCCCCAGTTAGACAGGGGACGTTGAAGAGGGGTTTGTCCCAGTGGGACAGGGGAAGTGAAGTTTGCTTTGACCCAGTGAGACAGGGAAAGTGAAGTTAGGTTTGTCCTAGTTAGAGAGGGGAAATGAAGATTGGTTTGTCCCAGTGAGACAGAGGAAGTGAAGATACTTTTGTCCCAGTGAGACAGGGGAAGTGAAGAGAGGTTTGTCCCAGTTAGACAGTATAAGTGAAGAGAGATTTGTTCCAGTGAGACAGGGGAAGTGAAGATACGTTTGCCCCAGTTAGAGAGGGGAATGTGAAGAGTGTTTGTCCCAGTTAGACAGGGGAAGTGAAGATAGGTTTGTTCCAGTGACACAGGGGAAGGTGAAGATAGGTTTGTCCCAGTTAGACAGGGGAAGGTGAAGAGGGGTTTGTCCCAGTGAGACAGGGGAAGGTGAAGAGAGGTTTGTCCCATTTAGTGAGGGGAAGTGAAGAGGGGTTTGTTCCAGTGAGGCAGGGCAAGTGAAGATAGGTTTGCCCCAGTTAGACAGGGGGCGTTGAAGAGGGTTTGTCCCAGTGGGACAGGGGAAGTGAAGTTAGGTTTGTCCTAGTTAGAGAGGGGAAATGAAGATTGGTTTGTCCCAGTGAGACAGAGGAAGTGAAGATAGGTTTGTCCCAGTGAGACAGGGGAAGTGAAGAGGGGTTTGTCCCAGTTAGACAGGGAAAGGTGAAGAGGGGTTTGTCCCAGTTAGACAGAGGAAGTGAAGAGGGGTTTGTCCCAGTTAGACAGGGAAAGGTGAAGAGGGGTTTGTCCCAGTGAGACAGGGGAAGGTGAAGAGGGGTTTGTCCCAGTTAGACATGGAAAGTGAAGAAAGGTTTATTCCAGTGAGACAGGGGAAGGTGAAGAGGGGTTTGTCCCAGTTAGACATGGAAAGTGAAGAAAGGTTTATTCCAGTGAGACAGGGGAAGTGAAGAGAGGTTTGTCCAAGTGAGACAGGGGAAGTGAAGAGGGGTTTGTCCAGTGAGACAGGGGAAGTGAAGAGGGGTTTGTCCCAGTTAGACAGTATAAGTGAAGAGGGGTTTGTCCCAGTGAGACATGGAAAGTGAAGAAAGGTTTATTCCAGTGAGACAGGGGACGTAAAGATACGTTTGCCCCAGTTAGAGAGGGGAATGTGAAGAGTGTTTGTCCCAGTTAGACAGGGGAAGTGAAGATAGGTTTGTACCAGTGAGGCAGGGGAAGTGAAGAGGGATTTGTCCCAGTTAGACAGGGAAAGGTGAAGAGGGGTTTGTCCCAGTGAGACAGGGGAAGGTGAAGAGGGGTTTGTCCCAGTTAGACTGGGGAAGTGAGGAGGGGTTTGTTCCAGTGAAACAGGGGAAGGTGAAGAGGGGTTTGTCCCAGTGAGACAGGGGAAGGTGAATAGGGGTTTGGCCCAGTGAGACAGTGGACGTGAAGATAGGTTTGACCCATTGAGAAAGGGGAAGGTGAAGAGGGGTTTGTCCCAGTTAGACAGAGGAATTGAAGAGGGGTTTGTCCCAGTTAGACAGGGAAAGGTGAAGAGGGGTTTGTCCCAGTGAGACAGGGGAAGGTGAAGAGGGGTTTGTCGCAGTTAGACAGGGGAAGTGAGGAGGGGTTTGTTCCAGTGAAACAGGGGAAGGTGAAGAGGGGTTTGTCCCAGTGAGACAGAGGAAGTGAAGATACTTTTGTCCCAGTGAGACAGGGGAAGTGAAGAGGGGTTTGTCCCAGTTAGACAGTATAAGTGAAGAGAGATTTGTTCCAGTGAGACAGGGGAAGTGAAGATACGTTTGCCCCAGTTAGAGAGGGGAATGTGAAGAGTGTTTGTCCCAGTTAGACAGGGGAAGTGAAGATAGGTTTGTTCCAGTGACACAGGGGAAGGTGAAGATAGGTTTGTCCCAGTTAGACAGGGGAAGGTGAAGAGGGGTTTGTCCCAGTGAGACAGGGGAAGGTGAAGAGAGCTTTGTCCCATTTAGTGAGGGGAAGTGAAGAGGGGTTTCTTCCAGTGAGGCAGGGCAAGTGAAGATAGGTTTGCCCCTGTTAGACAGGGGGCGTTGAAGAGGGTTTGTCCCAGTGGGACAGGGGAAGTGAAGTTAGGTTTGTCCTAGTTAGAGAGGGGAAATGAAGATTGGTTTGTCCCAGTGAGACAGAGGAAGTGAAGATAGGTTTGTCCCAGTGAGACAGGGGAAGTGAAGAGGGGTTTGTCCCTGTTAGACAGGGAAAGGTGAAGAGGGGTTTGTCCCAGTTAGACAGAGGAAGTGAAGAGGGGTTTGTCCCAGTTAGACAGGGAAAGGTGAAGAGGGGTTTGTCCCAGTGAGACAGGGGAAGGTGAAGAGGGGTTTGTCCCAGTTAGACATGGAAAGTGAAGAAAGGTTTATTCCAGTGAGACAGGGGAAGGTGAAGAGGGGTTTGTCCCAGTTAGACATGGAAAGTGAAGAAAGGTTTATTCCAGTGAGACAGGGGAAGTGAAGAGAGGTTTGTCCCAGTGAGACAGGGGAAGTGAAGAGGGGTTTGTCCAGTGAGACAGGGGAAGTGAAGAGGGGTTTGTCCCAGTTAGACAGTATAAGTGAAGAGGGGTTTGTCCCAGTGAGACATGGAAAGTGAAGAAAGGTTTATTCCAGTGAGACAGGGGAAGTAAAGATACGTTTGCCCCAGTTAGAGAGGGGAATGTGAAGAGTGTTTGTCCCAGTTAGACAGGGTAAGTGAAGATAGGTTTGTACCAGTGAGGCAGGGGAAGTGAAGAGGGATTTGTCCCAGTTAGACAGGGAAAGGTGAAGAGGGGTTTGACCCAGTGAGACAGGGGAAGGTGAAGAGGGGTTTGTCCCAGTTAGACTGGGGAAGTGAGGAGGGGTTTGTTCCAGTGAAACAGGGGAAGGTGAAGAGGGGTTTGTCCCAGTGAGACAGGGGAAGGTGAATAGGGGTTTGGCCCAGTGAGACAGTGGACGTGAAGATAGGTTTGACCCATTGAGACAGGGGAAGGTGAAGAGGGGTTTGTCCCAGTTAGACAGAGGAATTGAAGAGGGGTTTGTCCCAGTTAGACAGGGAAAGGTGAAGAGGGGTTTGTCCCAGTGAGACAGGGGAAGGTGAAGAGGGGTTTGTCGCAGTTAGACAGGGGAAGTGAGGAGGGGTTTGTTCCAGTGAAACAGGGGAAGGTGAAGAGGGGTTTGTCCCAGTGAGACAGGGGAAGGTGAAGAGAGGTTTGTCCCATTTAGGGAGGGAAGTGATGAGGGGTTTGTTCCAGTGAGACAGGGGAAGTGAAGATAGGTTTGCCACAGTTAGACAGGGGACGTTGAAGAGGGGTTTGTCCCAGTGGGACAGGGGAAGTGAAGTTTGCTTTGACCCAGTGAGACAGGGAAAGTGAAGTTAGGTTTGTCCTAGTTAGAGAGGGGAAATGAAGATTGGTTTGTCCCAGTGAGACAGAGGAAGTGAAGATACTTTTGTCCCAGTGAGACAGGGGAAGTGAAGAGGGGTTTGTCCCAGTTAGACAGTATAAGTGAAGAGAGATTTGTTCCAGTGAGACAGGGGAAGTGAAGATACGTTTGCCCCAGTTAGAGAGGGGAATGTGAAGAGTGTTTGTCCCAGTTAGACAGGGGAAGTGAAGATAGGTTTGTTCCAGTGACACAGGGGAAGGTGAAGATAGGTTTGTCCCAGTTAGACAGGGGAAGGTGAAGAGGGGTTTGTCCCAGTGAGACAGGGGAAGGTGAAGAGAGGTTTGTCCCATTTAGTGAGGGGAAGTGAAGAGGGGTTTGTTCCAGTGAGGCAGGGCAAGTGAAGATAGGTTTGCCCCAGTTAGACAGGGGGCGTTGAAGAGGGTTTGTCCCAGTGGGACAGGGGAAGTGAAGTTAGGTTTGTCCTAGTTAGAGAGGGGAAATGAAGATTGGTTTGTCCCAGTGAGACAGAGGAAGTGAAGATAGGTTTGTCCCAGTGAGACAGGGGAAGTGAAGAGGGGTTTGTCCCAGTTAGACAGGGAAAGGTGAAGAGGGGTTTGTCCCAGTTAGACAGAGGAAGTGAAGAGGGGTTTGTCCCAGTTAGACAGGGAAAGGTGAAGAGGGGTTTGTCCCAGTTAGACAGGGGAAGTGAGGAGGGGTTTGTTCCAGTGAAACAGGGGAAGGTGAAGAGGGGTTTGTCCCAGTGAGACAGGGGAAGGTGAATAGGGTTTGGCCCAGTGAGACAGTGGACGTGAAGATAGGTTTGACCCAGTGAGACAGGGGAAATGAAGATAGGTTTGTCCCAGTGAGACAGGGGAAGTGAAGATAAGTTTGTCCCAGTGAGACAGTGGACGTGAAGATAGGTTTGCCCCAGTTAGACAGGGGGCGTTGAAGAGGGTTTGTCCCAGTGGGACAGGGGAAGTGAAGTTAGGTTTGTCCTAGTTAGAGAGGGGAAATGAAGATTGGTTTGTCCCAGTGAGACAGAGGAAGTGAAGATAGGTTTGTCCCAGTGAGACAGGGGAAGTGAAGAGGGGTTTGTCCCAGGTAGACAGGGAAAGGTGAAGAGGGGTTTCTCCCAGTGAGACAGGGGAAGGTGAAGAGGGGTTTGTCCCAGTTAGACAGGGGAAGTGAGGAGGGGTTTGTTCCAGTGAAACAGGGGAAGGTGAAGAGGGGTTTGTCCCAGTGAGACAGGGGAAGGTGAATAGGGGTTTGGCCCAGTGAGACAGTGGACGTGAAGATAGGTTTGACCCAGTGAGACAGGGGAAATGAAGATAGGTTTGTCCCAGTGAGACAGGGGAAGTGAAGATAAGTTTGTCCCAGTGAGACAGTGGACGTGAGGATAGGTTTGTCCCAGTGAGACTTGGAAGGTGAAGAAAGGTTTGTTCCAGTGAGACAGGGTAAGTGAAGATAGGTTTGCCCCATTTAGGGAGGGGAAGTGAAGAGGGGTTTGTTCCAGTGAGACAGGGGAAGTGAAGATAGGTTTGCCCCAGTTAGACAGGGGGCGTTGAAGAGGGTTTGTCCCAGTGGGACAGGGGAAGTGAAGTTAGCTTTGACCCAGTGAGACAGGGAAAGTGAAGTTAGGTTTGTCCTAGTTAGAGAGGGGAAATGAAGATTGGTTTGTCCCAGTGAGACAGAGGAAGTGAAGATAGGTTTGTCCCAGTGAGACAGGGGAAGTGAAGAGGGGTTTGTCCAGTGAGACAGGGGAAGTGAAGAGAGGTTTGTTCCAGTGAGACAGGGGAAGTAAAGATACGTTTGCCCCAGTTAGAGAGGGGAATGTGAAGAGTGTTTGTCCCAGTTAGACAGGGGAAGTGAAGATAGGTTTGTACCATTGAGGCAGGGGAAGTGAAGAGGGATTTGTCCCAGTTAGACAGGGAAAGGTGAAGAGGGGTTTGTCCCAGTTAGACAGAGGAAGTTAAGAGGGGTTTGTCCCAGTTAGACAGGGAAAGGTGAAGAGGGGTTTGTCCCAGTGAGACAGGGGAAGGTGAAGATCGGTTTGTCCCAGTGAGACAGGGGAAGTGAAGATAGGTTTGTCTCAGTGAGACAGGGAAATGAAGAGGGGTTTGTCCCAGTGAGACAGGGGAAGGTGAAGATAGGTTTGTCCCACTGAGACAGGGGAAGGTGATGATAGGTTTGTTCCAGTGACACAGGGGAAGGTGAAGATAGGTTTGTCCCAGTTAGACAGGGGAAGGTGAAGAGGGCTTTCTCCCAGTGAGACAGGGGAAGGTGAAGAGAGGTTTGTCCCATTTAGGGAGGGGAAGTGATGAGGGGTTTGTTCCAGTGAGACAGGGGAAGTGAAGATAGGTTTGCCCCAGTTAGACAGGGGACGTTGAAGAGGGGTTTGTCCCAGTGGGACAGGGGAAGTGAAGTTTGCTTTGACCCAGTGAGACAGGGAAAGTGAAGTTAGGTTTGTCCTAGTTAGAGAGGGGAAATGAAGATTGGTTTGTCCCAGTGAGACAGAGGAAGTGAAGATACTTTTGTCCCAGTGAGACAGGGGAAGTGAAGAGGGGTTTGTCCAGTGAGACAGGGGAAGTGAAGAGGGGTTTGTCCCAGTTAGACAGTATAAGTGAAGAGAGATTTGTTCCAGTGAGACAGGGGAAGTGAAGATACATTTGCCCCAGTTAGAGAGGGGAATGTGAAGAGTGTTTGTCCCAGTTAGACAGGGGAAGTGAAGATCGGTTTGTTCCAGTGACACAGGGGAAGGTGAAGATAGGTTTGTCCCAGTTAGACAGGGGAAGGTGAAGAGGGGTTTGTCCCAGTGAGACAGGGGAAGGTGAAGAGAGGTTTGTCCCATTTAGGGAGGGGAAGTGAAGAGGGGTTTGTTCCAGTGAGACAGGGGAAGTGAAGATAGGTTTGCCCCAGTTAGACAGGGGAATGTGAAGAGTGTTTGTCCCAGTTAGACAGGGGAAGTGAAGATAGGTTTGTACCAGTGAGGCAGGGGAAGTGAAGAGGGATTTGTCCCAGTTAGACAGGGAAAGGTGAAGAGGGGTTTGTCCCAGTGAAACAGGGGAAGGTGAAGAGGGGTTTGTCCCAGTTAGACTGGGGAAGTGAGGAGGGGTTTGTTCCAGTGAAACAGGGGAAGGTGAAGAGGGGTTTGTCCCAGTGAGACAGGGGAAGGTGAATAGGGGTTTGGCCCAGTGAGACAGTGGACGTGAAGATAGGTTTGACCCATTGAGACAGGGGAAGGTGAAGAGGGGTTTGTCCCAGTTAGACAGAGGAATTGAAGAGGGGTTTGTCCCAGTTAGACAGGGAAAGGTGAAGAGGGGTTTGTCCCAGTGAGACAGGGGAAGGTGAAGAGGGGTTTGTCGCAGTTAGACAGGGGAAGTGAGGAGGGGTTTGTTCCAGTGAAACAGGGGAAGGTGAAGAGGGGTTTGTCCCAGTGAGACAGGGGAAGGTGAAGAGAGGTTTGTCCCATTTAGGGAGGGAAGTGATGAGGGGTTTGTTCCAGTGAGACAGGGGAAGTGAAGATAGGTTTGCCCCAGTTAGACAGGGGACGTTGAAGAGGGGTTTGTCCCAGTGGGACAGGGGAAGTGAAGTTTGCTTTGACCCAGTGAGACAGGGAAAGTGAAGTTAGGTTTGTCCTAGTTAGAGAGGGGAAATGAAGATTGGTTTGTCCCAGTGAGACAGAGGAAGTGAAGATACTTTTGTCCCAGTGAGACAGGGGAAGTGAAGAGGGGTTTGTCCCAGTTAGACAGTATAAGTGAAGAGAGATTTGTTCCAGTGAGACAGGGGAAGTGAAGATACATTTGCCCCAGTTAGAGAGGGGAATGTGAAGAGTGTTTGTCCCAGTTAGACAGGGGAAGTGAAGATAGGTTTGTTCCAGTGACACAGGGGAAGGTGAAGATAGGTGTGTCCCAGTTAGACAGGGGAAGGTGAAGAGGGGTTTGTCCCAGTGAGACAGGGGAAGGTGAAGAGAGGTTTGTCCCATTTAGTGAGGGGAAGTGAAGAGGGGTTTGTTCCAGTGAGGCAGGGCAAGTGAAGATAGGTTTGCCCCAGTTAGACAGGGGGCGTTGAAGAGGGTTTGTCCCAGTGGGACAGGGGAAGTGAAGTTAGGTTTGTCCTAGTTAGAGAGGGGAAATGAAGATTGGTTTGTCCCAGTGAGACAGAGGAAGTGAAGATAGGTTTGTCCCAGTGAGACAGGGGAAGTGAAGAGGGGTTTGTCCCAGTTAGACAGGGAAAGGTGAAGAGGGGTTTGTCCCAGTTAGACAGAGGAAGTGAAGAGGGGTTTGTCCCAGTTAGACAGGGAAAGGTGAAGAGGGGTTTGTCCCAGTTAGACAGGGGAAGTGAGGAGGGGTTTGTTCCAGTGAAACAGGGGAAGGTGAAGAGGGGTTTGTCCCAGTGAGACAGGGGAAGGTGAATAGGGTTTGGCCCAGTGAGACAGTGGACGTGAAGATAGGTTTGACCCAGTGAGACAGGGGAAATGAAGATAGGTTTGTCCCAGTGAGACAGGGGAAGTGAAGATAAGTTTGTCCCAGTGAGACAGTGGACGTGAAGATAGGTTTGCCCCAGTTAGACAGGGGGCGTTGAAGAGGGTTTGTCCCAGTGGGACAGGGGAAGTGAAGTTAGGTTTGTCCTAGTTAGAGAGGGGAAATGAAGATTGGTTTGTCCCAGTGAGACAGAGGAAGTGAAGATAGGTTTGTCCCAGTGAGACAGGGGAAGTGAAGAGGGGTTTGTCCCAGGTAGACAGGGAAAGGTGAAGAGGGGTTTCTCCCAGTGAGACAGGGGAAGGTGAAGAGGGGTTTGTCCCAGTTAGACAGGGGAAGTGAGGAGGGGTTTGTTCCAGTGAAACAGGGGAAGGTGAAGAGGGGTTTGTCCCAGTGAGACAGGGGAAGGTGAATAGGGGTTTGGCCCAGTGAGACAGTGGACGTGAAGATAGGTTTGACCCAGTGAGACAGGGGAAATGAAGATAGGTTTGTCCCAGTGAGACAGGGGAAGTGAAGATAAGTTTGTCCCAGTGAGACAGTGGACGTGAGGATAGGTTTGTCCCAGTGAGACTTGGAAGGTGAAGAAAGGTTTGTTCCAGTGAGACAGGGTAAGTGAAGATAGGTTTGCCCCATTTAGGGAGGGGAAGTGAAGCGGGGTTTGTTCCAGTGAGACAGGGGAAGTGAAGATAGGTTTGCCCCAGTTAGACAGGGGGCGTTGAAGAGGGTTTGTCCCAGTGGGACAGGGGAAGTGAAGTTAGCTTTGACCCAGTGAGACAGGGAAAGTGAAGTTAGGTTTGTCCTAGTTAGAGAGGGGAAATGAAGATTGGTTTGTCCCAGTGAGACAGAGGAAGTGAAGATAGGTTTGTCCCAGTGAGACAGGGGAAGTGAAGAGGGGTTTGTCCAGTGAGACAGGGGAAGTGAAGAGAGGTTTGTTCCAGTGAGACAGGGGAAGTAAAGATACGTTTGCCCCAGTTAGAGAGGGGAATGTGAAGAGTGTTTGTCCCAGTTAGACAGGGGAAGTGAAGATAGGTTTGTACCAGTGAGGCAGGGGAAGTGAAGAGGGATTTGTCCCAGTTAGACAGGGAAAGGTGAAGAGGGGTTTGTCCCAGTTAGACAGAGGAAGTGAAGAGGGGTTTGTCCCAGTTAGACAGGGAAAGGTGAAGAGGGGTTTGTCCCAGTGAGACAGGGGAAGGTGAAGATCGGTTTGTCCCAGTGAGACAGGGGAAGTGAAGATAGGTTTGTCTCAGTGAGACAGGGAAATGAAGAGGGGTTTGTCCCAGTGAGACAGGGGAAGGTGAAGATAGGTTTGTCCCACTGAGACAGGGGAATGTGATGATAGGTTTGTTCCAGTGACACAGGGGAAGGTGAAGATAGGTTTGTCCCAGTTAGACAGGGGAAGGTGAAGAGGGCTTTCTCCCAGTGAGACAGGGGAAGGTGAAGAGAGGTTTGTCCCATTTAGGGAGGGGAAGTGATGAGGGGTTTGTTCCAGTGAGACAGGGGAAGTGAAGATAGGTTTGCCCCAGTTAGACAGGGGACGTTGAAGAGGGGTTTGTCCCAGTGGGACAGGGGAAGTGAAGTTTGCTTTGACCCAGTGAGACAGGGAAAGTGAAGTTAGGTTTGTCCTAGTTAGAGAGGGGAAATGAAGATTGGTTTGTCCCAGTGAGACAGAGGAAGTGAAGATACTTTTGTCCCAGTGAGACAGGGGAAGTGAAGAGGGGTTTGTCCAGTGAGACAGGGGAAGTGAAGAGGGGTTTGTCCCAGTTAGACAGTATAAGTGAAGAGAGATTTGTTCCAGTGAGACAGGGGAAGTGAAGATACGTTTGCCCCAGTTAGAGAGGGGAATGTGAAGAGTGTTTGTCCCAGTTAGACAGGGGAAGTGAAGATCGGTTTGTTCCAGTGACACAGGGGAAGGTGAAGATAGGTTTGTCCCAGTTAGACAGGGGAAGGTGAAGAGGGGTTTGTCCCAGTGAGACAGGGGAATGTGAAGAGAGGTTTGTCCCATTTAGGGAGGGGAAGTGAAGAGGGGTTTGTTCCAGTGAGACAGGGGAAGTGAAGATAGGTTTGCCCCAGTTAGACAGGGGGCGTTGAAGAGGGGTTTGTCCAAGTGGGACAGGGGAAGTGAAGTTAGCTTTGACCCAGTTAGAGAGGGGAATGTGAAGAGTGTTTGTCCCAGTTAGACAGGGGAAGTGAAGATAGGTTTGTTCCAGTGACACAGGGGAAGGTGAAGATAGGTTTGTCCCAGTTAGACAGGGGAAGGTGAAGAGGGGTTTGTCCCAGTGAGACAGGGGAAGGTGAAGAGAGGTTTGTCCCATTTAGTGAGGGGAAGTGAAGAGGGGTTTGTTCCAGTGAGACAGGGCAAGTGAAGATAGGTTTGCCCCAGTTAGACAGGGGGCGTTGAAGAGGGTTTGTCCCAGTGGGACAGGGGAAGTGAAGTTAGGTTTGTCCTAGTTAGAGAGGGGAAATGAAGATTGGTTTGTCCCAGTGACACAGAGGAAGTGAAGATAGGTTTGTCCCAGTGAGACAGGGGAAGTGAAGAGGGGTTTGTCCCAGTTAGACAGGGAAAGGTGAAGAGGGGTTTGTCCCAGTTAGACAGAGGAAGTGAAGAGGGGTTTGTCCCAGTTAGACAGGGAAAGTTGAAGAGGGGTTTGTCCCAGTGAGACAGGGGAAGGTGAAGAGGGGTTTGTCCCAGTTAGACAGGGGAAGTGAGGAGGTGTTTGTTCCAGTGAAACAGGGGAAGGTGAAGAGGGGTTTGTCCCAGTGAGACAGGGGAAGGTGAATAGGGTTTGGCCCAGTGAGACAGTGGATGTGAAGATAGGTTTGACCCAGTGAGACAGGGGAAATGAAGATAGGTTTGTCCCAGTGAGACAGGGGAAGTGAAGATAAGTTTGTCCCAGTGAGACAGTGGACGTGAAGATAGGTTTGACCCAGTGAGACAGGGGAAGTGAAGAAAGGTTTGTCTCAGTGAGACAGGGAAATGAAGAGGGGTTTGTCCCAGTGAGACAGGGGAAGGTGAAGATAGGTTTGTCCCACTGAGACAGGGGAAGGTGAAGATAGGTTTGTTCCAGTGACACAGGGGAAGGTGAAGATAGGTTTGTCCCAGTTAGACAGGGGAAGGTGAAGAGGGCTTTGTCCCAGTGAGACAGGGGAAGGTGAAGAGAGGTTTGTCCCATTTAGGGAGGGGAAGTGATGAGGGGTTTGTTCCAGTGAGACAGGGGAAGTGAAGATAGGTTTGCCCCAGTTAGACAGGGGAAGTTGAAGAGGAGTTTGTCCCAGTGGGACAGGGGAAGTGAAGTTTGCTTTGACCCAGTGAGACAGGGAAAGTGAAGTTAGGTTTGTCCTAGTTAGAGAGGGGAAATGAAGATTGGTTTGTCCCAGTGAGACAGAGGAAGTGAAGATACTTTTGTCCCAGTGAGACAGGGGAAGTGAAGAGGGGTTTGTCCCAGTTAGACAGGGAAAGGTGAAGAGGGGTTTGTCCCAGTTAGACAGTATAAGTGAAGAGAGATTTGTTCCAGTGAGACAGGGGAAGTGAAGATACGTTTGCCCCAGTTAGAGAGGGGAATGTGAAGAGTGTTTGTCCCAGTTAGACAGGGGAAGTGAAGATAGGTTTGTTCCAGTGACACAGGGGAAGGTGAAGATAGGTTTGTCCCAGTTAGACAGGGGAAGGTGAAGAGGGGTTTGTCCCAGTGAGACAGGGGAAGGTGAAGAGAGGTTTGTCCCATTTAGTGAGGGGAAGTGAAGAGGGGTTTGTTCCAGTGAGACAGGGCAAGTGAAGATAGGTTTGCCCCAGTTAGACAGGGGGCGTTGAAGAGGGTTTGTCCCAGTGGGACAGGGGAAGTGAAGTTAGGTTTGTCCTAGTTAGAGAGGGGAAATGAAGATTGGTTTGTCCCAGTGAGACAGAGGAAGTGAAGATAGGTTTGTCCCAGTGAGACAGGGGAAGTGAAGAGGGGTTTGTCCCAGTTAGACAGGGAAAGGTGAAGAGGGGTTTGTCCCAGTTAGACAGGGGAAGGTGAAGAGAGGTTTGTCCCATTTAGGGAGGGGAAGTGATGAGGGGTTTGTTCCAGTGAGACAGGGGAAGTGAAGATAGGTTTGCCCCAGTTAGACAGGGGAAGTTGAAGAGGAGTTTGTCCCAGTGGGACAGGGGAAGTGAAGTTTGCTTTGACCCAGTGAGACAGGGAAAGTGAAGTTAGGTTTGTCCTAGTTAGAGAGGGGAAATGAAGATTGGTTTGTCCCAGTGAGACAGAGGAAGTGAAGATACTTTTGTCCCAGTGAGACAGGGGAAGTGAAGAGGGGTTTGTCCAGTGAGACAGGGGAAGTGAAGAGGGGTTTGTCCCAGTTAGACAGTATAAGTGAAGAGAGATTTGTTCCAGTGAGACAGGGGAAGTGAAGATACGTTTGCCCCAGTTAGAGAGGGGAATGTGAAGAGTGTTTGTCCCAGTTAGACAGGGGAAGTGAAGATAGGTTTGTTCCAGTGACACAGGGGAAGGTGAAGATAGGTTTGTCCCAGTTAGACAGGGGAAGGTGAAGAGGGGTTTGTCCCAGTGAGACAGGGGAAGGTGAAGAGAGGTTTGTCCCATTTAGGGAGGGGATGTGAAGAGGGGTTTGTTCCAGTGAGACAGGGGAAGTGAAGATAGGTTTGCCCCAGTTAGACAGGGGGCGTTGAAGAGGGGTTTGTCCCAGTGGGACAGGGGAAGTGAAGTTAGCTTTGACCCAGTGAGACAGGGAAAGTGAAGTTAGGTTTGTCCTAGTTAGAGAGGGGAAATGAAGATTGGTTTGTCCCAGTGAGACAGAGGAAGTGAAGATAGGTTTGTCCCAGTGAGACAGGGGAAGTGAAGAGGGGTTTGTCCAGTGAGACAGTGGAAGTGAAGAGGGGTTTGTCCCAGTTAGACAGTATAAGTGAAGAGAGATTTGTTCCAGTGAGACAGGGGAAGTGAAGAGGGGTTTGTCCAGTGAGACAGGGGAAGTGAAGAGGGGTTTGTCCCAGTTAGACAGTATAAGTGAAGAGAGGTTTGTTCCAGTGAGACAGGGGAAGTAAAGATACGTTTGCCCCAGTTAGAGAGGGGAATGTGAAGAGTGTTTGTCCCAGTTAGACAGGGGAAGTGAAGATAGGTTTGTACCAGTGAGGCAGGGGAAGTGAAGAGGGATTTGTCCCAGTTAGACAGGGGAAGTGAAGAGGGATTTGTCCCAGTTAGACAGGGAAAGGTGAAGAGGGGTTTGTCCCAGTGAGACAGGGGAAGTAAAGAGGGATTTGCCCCAGTTAGACAGGGAAAGGTGAAGAGGGGTTTGTCCCAGTGAGACAGGGGAAGGTGAAGAGGGGTTTGTCCCAGTTAGACAGGGGAAGTGAGGAGGGGTTTGTTCCAGTGAAACAGGCGAAGGTGAAGAGGGGTTTGTCCCAGTGAGACAGGGGAAGGTGAATAGGGGTTTGGCCCAGTGAGACAGTGGACGTGAAGATAGGTTTGACCCATTGAGACAGGGGAAGGTGAAGAGGGGTTTGTCCCAGTTAGACAGAGGAATTGAAGAGGGGTTTGTCTCAGTTAGACAGGGAAAGGTGAAGAGGGGTTTGTCCCAGTGAGACAGGGGAAGGTGAAGAGGGGTTTGTCGCAGTTAGACAGGGGAAGTGAGGAGGGGTTTGTTCCAGTGAAACAGGGGAAGGTGAAGAGGGGTTTGTCCCAGTGAGACAGGGGAAGGTGAAGAGAGGTTTGTCCCATTTAGGGAGGGGAAGTGATGAGGGGTTTGTTCCAGTGAGACAGGGGAAGTGAAGATAGGTTTGCCCCAGTTAGACAGGGGACGTTGAAGAGGGGTTTGTCCCAGTGGGACAGGGGAAGTGAAGTTTGCTTTGACCCAGTGAGACAGGGAAAGTGAAGTTAGGTTTGTCCTAGTTAGAGAGGGGAAATGAAGATTGGTTTGTACCAGTGAGACAGAGGAAGTGAAGATACTTTTGTCCCAGTGAGACAGGGGAAGTGAAGAGGGGTTTGTCCCAGTTAGACAGGGAAAGGTGAAGAGGGGTTTGTCCCAGTTAGACAGTATAAGTGAAGAGAGATTTGTTCCAGTGAGACAGGGGAAGTGAAGATACGTTTGCCCCAGTTAGAGAGGGGAATGTGAAGAGTGTTTGTCCCAGTTAGACAGGGGAAGTGAAGATAGGTTTGTTCCAGTGACACAGGGGAAGGTGAAAATAGGTTTGTCCCAGTTAGACAGGGGAAGGTGAAGAGGGGTTTGTCCCAGTGAGACAGGGGAAGGTGAAGAGAGGTTTGTCCCATTTAGTGAGGGGAAGTGAAGAGGGGTTTGTTCCAGTGAGACAGGGCAAGTGAAGATAGGTTTGCCCCAGTTAGACAGGGGGCGTTGAAGAGGGTTTGTCCCAGTGGGACAGGGGAAGTGAGGAGGGGTTTGTTCCAGTGAAACAGGGGAAGGTGAAGAGGGGTTTGTCCCAGTGAGACAGGGGAAGGTGAATAGGGGTTTGGCCCAGTGAGACAGTGGACGTGTAGATAGGTTTGACCCATTGAGACAGGGGAAGGTGAAGAGGGGTTTGTCCCAGTTAGACAGAGGAATTGAAGAGGGGTTTGTCTCAGTTAGACAGGGAAAGGTGAAGAGGGGTTTGTCCCAGTGAGACAGGGGAAGGTGAAGAGGGGTTTGTCGCAGTTAGACAGGGGAAGTGAGGAGGGGTTTGTTCCAGTGAAACAGGGGAAGGTGAAGAGGGGTTTGTCCCAGTGAGACAGGGGAAGGTGAAGAGAGGTTTGTCCCATTTAGGGAGGGGAAGTGATGAGGGGTTTGTTCCAGTGAGACAGGGGAAGTGAAGATAGGTTTGCCCCAGTTAGACAGGGGACGTTGAAGAGGGGTTTGTCCCAGTGGGACAGGGGAAGTGAAGTTTGCTTTGACCCAGTGAGACAGGGAAAGTGAAGTTAGGTTTGTCCTAGTTAGAGAGGGGAAATGAAGATTGGTTTGTCCCAGTGAGACAGAGGAAGTGAAGATACTTTTGTCCCAGTGAGACAGGGGAAGTGAAGAGGGGTTTGTCCCAGTTAGACAGGGAAAGGTGAAGAGGGGTTTGTCCCAGTTAGACAGTATAAGTGAAGAGAGATTTGTTCCAGTGAGACAGGGGAAGTGAAGATACGTTTGCCCCAGTTAGAGAGGGGAATGTGAAGAGTGTTTGTCCCAGTTAGACAGGGGAAGTGAAGATAGGTTTGTTCCAGTGACACAGGGGAAGGTGAAGATAGGTTTGTCCCAGTTAGACAGGGGAAGGTGAAGAGGGGTTTGTCCCAGTGAGACAGGGGAAGGTGAAGAGAGGTTTGTCCCATTTAGTGAGGGGAAGTGAAGAGGGGTTTGTTCCAGTGAGACAGGGCAAGTGAAGATAGGTTTGCCCCAGTTAGACAGGGGGCGTTGAAGAGGGTTTGTCCCAGTGGGACAGGGGAAGTGAAGTTAGGTTTGTCCTAGTTAGAGAGGGGAAATGAAGATTGGTTTGTCCCAGTGAGACAGAGGAAGTGAAGATAGGTTTGTCCCAGTGAGACAGGGGAAGTGAAGAGTGGTTTGTCCCAGTTAGACAGGGAAAGGTGAAGAGGGGTTTGTCCCAGTTAGACAGAGGAAGTGAAGATAGGTTTGTTCCAGTGACACAGGGGAAGGTGAAGATAGGTTTGTCCCAGTTAGACAGGGGAAGGTGAAGAGGGGTTTGTCCCAGTGAGACAGGGGAAGGTGAAGAGAGGTTTGTCCCATTTAGTGAGGGGAAGTGAAGAGGGGTTTGTTCCAGTGAGACTTGGCAAGTGAAGATAGGTTTGCCCCAGTTAGACAGGGGGCGTTGAAGAGGGTTTGTCCCAGTGGGACAGGGGAAGTGAAGTTAGGTTTGTCCTAGTTAGAGAGGGGAAATGAAGATTGGTTTGTCCCAGTGAGACAGAGGAAGTGAAGATAGGTTTGTCCCAGTGAGACAGGGGAAGGTGAAGAGAGGTTTGTCCCATTTAGTGAGGGGAAGTGAAGAGGGGTTTGTTCCAGTGAGACAGGGCAAGTGAAGATAGGTTTGCCCCAGTTAGACAGGGGACGTTGAAGAGGGGTTTGTCCCAGTGGGACAGGGGAAGTGAAGTTTGCTTTGACCCAGTGAGACAGGGAAAGTGAAGTTAGGTTTGTCCTAGTTAGAGAGGGGAAATGAAGATTGGTTTGTCCCAGTGAGACAGAGGAAGTGAAGATACTTTTGTCCCAGTGAGACAGGGGAAGTGAAGAGGGGTTTGTCCCAGTTAGACAGGGAAAGGTGAAGAGGGGTTTGTCCCAGTTAGACAGTATAAGTGAAGAGAGATTTGTTCCAGTGAGACAGGGGAAGTGAAGATACGTTTGCCCCAGTTAGAGAGGGGAATGTGAAGAGTGTTTGTCCCAGTTAGACAGGGGAAGTGAAGATAGGTTTGTTCCAGTGACACAGGGGAAGGTGAAAATAGGTTTGTCCCAGTTAGACAGGGGAAGGTGAAGAGGGGTTTGTCCCAGTGAGACAGGGGAAGGTGAAGAGAGGTTTGTCCCATTTAGTGAGGGGAAGTGAAGAGGGGTTTGTTCCAGTGAGACAGGGCAAGTGAAGATAGGTTTGCCCCAGTTAGACAGGGGGCGTTGAAGAGGGTTTGTCCCAGTGGGACAGGGGAAGTGAGGAGGGGTTTGTTCCAGTGAAACAGGGGAAGGTGAAGAGGGGTTTGTCCCAGTGAGACAGGGGAAGGTGAATAGGGGTTTGGCCCAGTGAGACAGTGGACGTGAAGATAGGTTTGACCCATTGAGACAGGGGAAGGTGAAGAGGGGTTTGTCCCAGTTAGACAGAGGAATTGAAGAGGGGTTTGTCTCAGTTAGACAGGGAAAGGTGAAGAGGGGTTTGTCCCAGTGAGACAGGGGAGGTGAAGAGGGGTTTGTCGCAGTTAGACAGGGGAAGTGAGGAGGGGTTTGTTCCAGTGAAACAGGGGAAGGTGAAGAGGGGTTTGTCCCAGTGAGACAGGGGAAGGTGAAGAGAGGTTTGTCCCATTTAGGGAGGGGAAGTGATGAGGGGTTTGTTCCAGTGAGGACAGGGAAGTGAAGATAGGTTTGCCCCAGTTAGACAGGGGACGTTGAAGAGGGGTTTGTCCCAGTGGGACAGGGGAAGTGAAGTTTGCTTTGACCCAGTGAGACAGGGAAAGTGAAGTTAGGTTTGTCCTAGATAGAGAGGGGAAATGAAGATTGGTTTGTCCCAGTGAGACAGAGGAAGTGAAGATACTTTTGTCCCAGTGAGACAGGGGAAGTGAAGAGGGGTTTGTCCCAGTTAGACAGGGAAAGTGAAGAGGGGTTTGTCCAGTTAGACAGTATAAGTGAAGAGAGATTTGTTCCAGTGAGGACAGGGGAAGTGAAGATAGGTTTGCCCCAGTTAGACAGGGGACGTTGAAGAGGGGTTTGTCCCAGTGGGACAGGGGAAGTGAAGTTTGCTTTGACCCAGTGAGACAGGGAAAGTGAAGAGGGGTTTGTCCCAGTTAGACAGTATAAGTGAAGAGAGATTTGTTCCAGTGAGACAGGGGAAGTGAAGATACGTTTGCCCCAGTTAGAGAGGGAATGTGAAGCGTGTTTGTCCCTGTTAGACAGGGGAAGTGAAGATAGGTTTGTTCCAGTGACACAGGGGGAAGGTGAAGATAGGTTTGTCCCAGTTAGACAGGGGAAGGTGAAGAGGGGTTTGTCCCAGTGAGACAGGGGAAGGGGAAGAGAGGTTTGTCCCATTTAGTGAGGGGAAGTGAAGAGGGGTTTGTTCCAGTGAGACAGGGCAAGTGAAGATAGGTTTGCCCCAGTTAGACAGGGGGCGTTGAAGAGGGTTTGTCCCAGTGGGACAGGGGAAGTGAAGTTAGGTTTGTCCTAGTTAGAGAGGGGAAATGAAGATTGGGTTTGTCCCCAGTGAGACAGAGGAAGTGAAGATAGGTTTGTCCCAGTGAGACAGGGGAAGTGAAGAGTGGTTTGTCCCAGTTAGACAGGGAAAGGTGAAGAGGGGTTTGTCCCAGTTAGACAGAGGAAGTGAAGATAGGTTTGTTCCAGTGACACAGGGGAAGGTGAAGATTGGTTTGTCCCAGTGAGACAGAGGAAGTGAAGATAGGTTTGTCCCAGTGAGACAGGGGAAGTGAAGAGGGGTTTGTCCAGTGAGACAGGGGAAGTGAAGAGGGGTTTGTCCCAGTTAGACAGTATAAGTGAAGAGAGATTTGTTCCAGTGAGACAGGGGAAGTGAAGAGGGGTTTGTCCAGTGAGACAGGGGAAGTGAAGAGGGGTTTGTCCCAGTTAGACAGTATAAGTGAAGAGAGGTTTGTTCCAGTGAGACAGGGGAAGTAAAGATACGTTTGCCCCAGTTAGAGAGGGGAATGTGAAGAGTGTTTGTCCCAGTTAGACAGGGGAAGTGAAGATAGGTTTGTACCAGTGAGGCAGGGGAAGTGAAGAGGGATTTGTCCCAGTTAGACAGGGGAAGTGAAGAGGGATTTGTCCCAGTTAGACAGGGAAAGGTGAAGAGGGGTTTGTCCCAGTGAGACAGGGGAAGTAAAGAGGGATTTGCCCCAGTTAGACAGGGAAAGGTGAAGAGGGGTTTGTCCCAGTGAGACAGGGGAAGGTGAAGAGGGGTTTGTCCCAGTTAGACAGGGGAAGTCAGGAGGGGTTTGTTCCAGTGAAACAGGGGAAGGTGAAGAGGGGTTTGTCCCAGTGAGACAGGGGAAGGTGAATAGGGGTTTGGCCCAGTGAGACAGTGGACGTGAAGATAGGTTTGACCCATTGAGACAGGGGAAGGTGAAGAGGGGTTTGTCCCAGTTAGACAGAGGAATTGAAGAGGGGTTTGTCTCAGTTAGACAGGGAAAGGTGAAGAGGGGTTTGTCCCAGTGAGACAGGGGAAGGTGAAGAGGGGTTTGTCGCAGTTAGACAGGGGAAGTGAGGAGGGGTTTGTTCCAGTGAAACAGGGGAAGGTGAAGAGGGGTTTGTCCCAGTGAGACAGGGGAAGGTGAAGAGAGGTTTGTCCCATTTAGGGAGGGGAAGTGATGAGGGGTTTGTTCCAGTGAGACAGGGGAAGTGAAGATAGGTTTGCCCCAGTTAGACAGGGGACGTTGAAGAGGGGTTTGTCCCAGTGGGACAGGGGAAGTGAAGTTTGCTTTGACCCAGTGAGACAGGGAAAGTGAAGTTAGGTTTGTCCTAGTTAGAGAGGGGAAATGAAGATTGGTTTGTCCCAGTGAGACAGAGGAAGTGAAGATACTTTTGTCCCAGTGAGACAGGGGAAGTGAAGAGGGGTTTGTCCCAGTTAGACAGGGAAAGGTGAAGAGGGGTTTGTCCCAGTTAGACAGTATAAGTGAAGAGAGATTTGTTCCAGTGAGACAGGGGAAGTGAAGATACGTTTGCCCCAGTTAGAGAGGGGAATGTGAAGAGTGTTTGTCCCAGTTAGACAGGGGAAGTGAAGATAGGTTTGTTCCAGTGACACAGGGGAAGGTGAAGATAGGTTTGTCCCAGTTAGACAGGGGAAGGTGAAGAGGGGTTTGTCCCAGTGAGACAGGGGAAGGTGAAGAGAGCTTTGTCCCATTTAGTGAGGGGAAGTGAAGAGGGGTTTGTTCCAGTGAGACAGGGCAAGTGAAGATAGGTTTGCCCCAGTTAGACAGGGGGCGTTGAAGAGGGTTTGTCCCAGTGGGACAGGGGAAGTGAAGTTAGGTTTGTCCTAGTTAGAGAGGGGAAATGAAGATTGGTTTGTCCCAGTGAGACAGAGGAAGTGAAGATAGGTTTGTCCCAGTGAGACAGGGGAAGTGAAGAGGGGTTTGTCCCAGTTAGACAGGGAAAGGTGAAGAGGGGTTTGTCCCAGTTAGACAGAGGAAGTGAAGAGGGGTTTGTCCCAGTTAGACAGGGAAAGGTGAAGAGGGGTTTGTCCCAGTGAGACAGGGGAAGGTGAAGAGGGGTTTGTCCCAGTTAGACAGGGGAAGTGAGGAGCGGTTTGTTCCAGTGAAACAGGGGAAGGTGAAGAGGGGTTTGTCCCAGTGAGACAGGGGAAGGTGAATAGGGTTTGGCCCAGTGAGACAGTGGACGTGAAGATAGGTTTGACCCAGTTAGACAGGGGGCGTTGAACAGGGTTTGTCCGAGTGGGACAGGGGAAGTGAAGTTAGGTTTGTCCTAGTTAGAGAGGGGAAATGAAGATTGGTTTGTCCCAGTGAGACAGAGGAAGTGAAGATAGGTTTGTCCCAGTGAGACAGGGGAAGTGAAGAGGGGTTTGTCCCAGTTAGACAGGGAAAGGTGAAGAGGGGTTTGTCCCAGTTAGACAGAGGAAGTGAAGAGGGGTTTGTCCCAGTGAGACAGGGGAAGTGAAGAGGGGTTTGTCCAGTGAGACAGGGGAAGTGAAGAGGGGTTTGTCCCAGTTAGACAGTATAAGTGAAGAGAGGTTTGTTCCAGTGAGACAGGGGAAGTAAAGATACGTTTGCCCCAGTTAGAGAGGGGAATGTGAAGAGTGTTTGTCCCAGTTAGACAGGAGAAGTGAAGATAGGTTTGTACCAGTGAGGCAGGGGAAGTGAAGAGGGATTTGTCCCAGTTAGACAGGGGAAGTGAAGAGGGATTTGTCCCAGTTAGACAGGGAAAGGTGAAGAGGGGTTTGTCCCAGTGAGACAGGGGAAGTAAAGAGGGATTTGCCCCAGTTAGACAGGGAAAGGTGAAGAGGGGTTTGTCCCAGTGAGACAGGGGAAGGTGAAGAGGGGTTTGTCCCAGTTAGACAGGGGAAGTCAGGAGGGGTTTGTTCCAGTGAAACAGGGGAAGGTGAAGAGGGGTTTGTCCCAGTGAGACAGGGGAAGGTGAATAGGGGTTTGGCCCAGTGAGACAGTGGACGTGAAGATAGGTTTGACCCATTGAGACAGGGGAAGGTGAAGAGGGGTTTGTCCCAGTTAGACAGAGGAATTGAAGAGGGGTTTGTCTCAGTTAGACAGGGAAAGGTGAAGAGGGGTTTGTCCCAGTGAGACAGGGGAAGGTGAAGAGGGGTTTGTCGCAGTTAGACAGGGGAAGTGAGGAGGGGTTTGTTCCAGTGAAACAGGGGAAGGTGAAGAGGGGTTTGTCCCAGTGAGACAGGGGAAGGTGAAGAGAGGTTTGTCCCATTTAGGGAGGGGAAGTGATGAGGGGTTTGTTCCAGTGAGACAGGGGAAGTGAAGATAGGTTTGCCCCAGTTAGACAGGGGACGTTGAAGAGGGGTTTGTCCCAGTGGGACAGGGGAAGTGAAGTTTGCTTTGACCCAGTGAGACAGGGAAAGTGAAGTTAGGTTTGTCCTAGTTAGAGAGGGGAAATGAAGATTGGTTTGTCCCAGTGAGACAGAGGAAGTGAAGATACTTTTGTCCCAGTGAGACAGGGGAAGTGAAGAGGGGTTTGTCCCAGTTAGACAGGGAAAGGTGAAGAGGGGTTTGTCCCAGTTAGACAGTATAAGTGAAGAGAGATTTGTTCCAGTGAGACAGGGGAAGTGAAGATACGTTTGCCCCAGTTAGAGAGGGGAATGTGAAGAGTGTTTGTCCCAGTTAGACAGGGGAAGTGAAGATAGGAGTGTTCCAGTGACACAGGGGAAGGTGAAGATAGGTTTGTCCCAGTTAGACAGGGGAAGGTGAAGAGGGGTTTGTCCCAGTGAGACAGGGGAAGGTGAAGAGAGCTTTGTCCCATTTAGTGAGGGGAAGTGAAGAGGGGTTTGTTCCAGTGAGACAGGGCAAGTGAAGATAGGTTTGCCCCAGTTAGACAGGGGGCGTTGAAGAGGGTTTGTCCCAGTGGGACAGGGGAAGTGAAGTTAGGTTTGTCCTAGTTAGAGAGGGGAAATGAAGATTGGTTTGTCCCAGTGAGACAGAGGAAGTGAAGATAGGTTTGTCCCAGTGAGACAGGGGAAGTGAAGAGGGGTTTGTCCCAGTTAGACAGGGAAAGGTGAAGAGGGGTTTGTCCCAGTTAGACAGAGGAAGTGAAGAGGGGTTTGTCCCAGTTAGACAGGGAAAGGTGAAGAGGGGTTTGTCCCAGTGAGACAGGGGAAGGTGAAGAGGGGTTTGTCCCAGTTAGACAGGGGAAGTGAGGAGGGGTTTGTTCCAGTGAAACAGGGGAAGGTGAAGAGGGGTTTGTCCCAGTGAGACAGGGGAAGGTGAATAGGGTTTGGCCCAGTGAGACAGTGGACGTGAAGATAGGTTTGACCCAGTTAGACAGGGGGCGTTGAAGAGGGTTTGTCCCAGTGGGACAGGGTAAGTGAAGTTAGGTTTGTCCTAGTTAGAGAGGGGAAATGAAGATTGGTTTGTCCCAGTGAGACAGAGGAAGTGAAGATAGGTTTGTCCCAGTGAGACAGGGGAAGTGAAGAGGGGTTTGTCCCAGTTAGACAGGGAAAGGTGAAGAGGGGTTTGTCCCAGTTAGACAGAGGAAGTGAAGAGGGGTTTGTCCCAGTTAGACAGGGAAAGGTGAAGAGGGGTTTGTCCCAGTGAGACAGGGGAAGGTGAAGAGGGGTTTGTCCCAGTTAGACAGGGGAAGTGAGGAGGGTTTTTTTCCAGTGAAACAGGGGAAGGTGAAGAGGGGTTTGTCCCAGTGAGACAGGGGAAGGTGAATAGGGGTTTGGCCCAGTGAGACAGTGGACGTGAAGATAGGTTTGACCCAGTGAGACTGGGGAAATGAAGATAGGTTTGTCCCAGTGAGACAGGGGAAGTGAAGATAAGTTTGTCCCAGTGAGACAGTGGACGTGAGGATAGGTTTGTCCCAGTGAGACTTGGAAGGTGAAGAAAGGTTTGTTCCAGTGAGACAGGGTAAGTGAAGATAGGTTTGCCCCATTTAGGGAGGGGAAGTGAAGAGGGGTTTGTTCCAGTGAGACAGGGGAAGTGAAGATATGTTTGCCCCAGTTAGACAGGGGGCGTTGAAGAGGGTTTGTCCCAGTGGGACAGGGGAAGTGAAGTTAGCTTTGACCCAGTGAGACAGGGAAAGTGAAGTTAGGTTTGTCCTAGTTAGAGAGGGGAAATGAAGATTGGTTTGTCCCAGTGAGACAGAGGAAGTGAAGATAGGTTTGTCCCAGTGAGACAGGGGAAGTGAAGAGGGGTTTGTCCAGTGAGACAGGGGAAGTGAAGAGGGGTTTGTCCCAGTTAGACAGTATAAGTGAAGAGAGGTTTGTTCCAGTGAGACAGGGGAAGTGAAGATACGTTTGCCCCAGTTAGAGAGGGGAATGTGAAGAGTGTTTGTCCCAGTTAGACAGGGGAAGTGAAGATAGTTTTGTACCAGTGAGGCAGGGGAAGTGAAGAGGGATTTGTCCCAGTTAGACAGGGAAAGGTGAAGAGGGGTTTGTCCCAGTTAGACAGAGGAAGTGAAGAGGGGTTTGTCCCAGTTAGACAGGGAAAGGAGAAGAGGGGTTTGTCCCAGTGAGACAGGGGAAGGTGAAGATCGGTTTGTCCCAGTGAGACAGGGGAAGTGAAGATAGGTTTGTCTCAGTGAGACAGGGAAATGAAGAGGGGTTTGTCCCAGTGAGACAGGGGAAGGTGAAGATAGGTTTGTCCCACTGAGACAGGGGAAGTGAAGATACGTTTGCCCCAGTTAGAGAGGGGAATGTGAAGAGTGTTTGTCCCAGTTAGACAGGGGAAGTGAAGATAGGTTTGTTCCAGTGACACAGGGGAAGGTGAAGATAGGTTTGTCCCAGTTAGACAGGGGAAGGTGAAGAGGGGTTTGTCCCAGTGAGACAGGGGAAGGTGAAGAGAGGTTTGTCCCATTTAGGGAGGGGAAGTGAAGAGGGGTTTGTTCCAGTGAGACAGGGGAAGTGAAGATAGGTTTGCCCCAGTTAGACAGGGGGCGTTGAAGAGGGGTTTGTCCCAGTGGGACAGGGGAAGTGAAGTTAGCTTTGACCCAGTGAGACAGGGAAAGTGAAGTTAGGTTTGTCCTAGTTAGAGAGGGGAAATGAAGATTGGTTTGTCCCAGTGAGACAGAGGAAGTGAAGATAGGTTTGTCCCAGTGAGACAGGGGAAGTGAAGAGGGGTTTGTCCAGTGAGACAGGGGAAGTGAAGAGGGGTTTGTCCCAGTTAGACAGTATAAGTGAAGAGAGATTTGTTCCAGTGAGACAGGGGAAGTGAAGAGGGGTTTGTCCAGTGAGACAGGGGAAGTGAAGAGGGGTTTGTCCCAGTTAGACAGTATAAGTGAAGAGAGGTTTGTTCCAGTGAGACAGGGGAAGTAAAGATACGTTTGCCCCAGTTAGAGAGGGGAATGTGAAGAGTGTTTGTCCCAGTTAGACAGGGGAAGTGAAGATAGGTTTGTACCAGTGAGGCAGGGGAAGTGAAGAGGGATTTGTCCCAGTTAGACAGGGGAAGTGAAGAGGGATTTGTCCCAGTTAGACAGGGAAAGGTGAAGAGGGGTTTGTCCCAGTGAGACAGGGGAAGTAAAGAGGGATTTGCCCCAGTTAGACAGGGAAAGGTGAAGAGGGGTTTGTCCCAGTGAGACAGGGGAAGGTGAAGAGGGGTTTGTCCCAGTTAGACAGTGGAAGTCAGGAGGGGTTTGTTCCAGTGAAACAGGGGAAGGTGAAGAGGGGTTTGTCCCAGTGAGACAGGGGAAGGTGAATAGGGGTTTGGCCCAGTGAGACAGTGGACGTGAAGATAGGTTTGACCCATTGAGACAGGGGAAGGTGAAGAGGGGTTTGTCCCAGTTAGACAGAGGAATTGAAGAGGGGTTTGTCTCAGTTAGACAGGGAAAGGTGAAGAGGGGTTTGTCCCAGTGAGACAGGGGAAGGTGAAGAGGGGTTTGTCGCAGTTAGACAGGGGAAGTGAGGAGGGGTTTGTTCCAGTGAAACAGGGGAAGGTGAAGAGGGGTTTGTCCCAGTGAGACAGGGGAAGGTGAAGAGAGGTTTGTCCCATTTAGGGAGGGGAAGTGATGAGGGGTTTGTTCCAGTGAGACAGGGGAAGTGAAGATAGGTTTGCCCCAGTTAGACAGGGGACGTTGAAGAGGGGTTTGTCCCAGTGGGACAGGGGAAGTGAAGTTTGCTTTGACCCAGTGAGACAGGGAAAGTGAAGTTAGGTTTGTCCTAGTTAGAGAGGGGAAATGAAGATTGGTTTGTCCCAGTGAGACAGAGGAAGTGAAGATACTTTTGTCCCAGTGAGACAGGGGAAGTGAAGAGGGGTTTGTCCCAGTTAGACAGGGAAAGGTGAAGAGGGGTTTGTCCCAGTTAGACAGGGGAAGTCAGGAGGGGTTTGTTCCAGTGAAACAGGGGAAGGTGAAGAGGGGTTTGTCCCAGTGAGACAGGGGAAGGTGAATAGGGGTTTGGCCCAGTGAGACAGTGGACGTGAAGATAGGTTTGACCCATTGAGACAGGGGAAGGTGAAGAGGGGTTTGTCCCAGTTAGACAGAGGAATTGAAGAGGGGTTTGTCTCAGTTAGACAGGGAAAGGTGAAGAGGGGTTTGTCCCAGTGAGACAGGGGAAGGTGAAGAGGGGTTTGTCGCAGTTAGACAGGGGAAGTGAGGAGGGGTTTGTTCCAGTGAAACAGGGGAAGGTGAAGAGGGGTTTGTCCCAGTGAGACAGGGGAAGGTGAAGAGAGGTTTGTCCCATTTAGGGAGGGGAAGTGATGAGGGGTTTGTTCCAGTGAGACAGGGGAAGTGAAGATAGGTTTGCCCCAGTTAGACAGGGGACGTTGAAGAGGGGTTTGTCCCAGTGGGACAGGGGAAGTGAAGTTTGCTTTGACCCAGTGAGACAGGGAAAGTGAAGTTAGGTTTGTCCTAGTTAGAGAGGGGAAATGAAGATTGGTTTGTCCCAGTGAAACAGAGGAAGTGAAGATACTTTTGTCCCAGTGAGACAGGGGAAGTGAAGAGGGGTTTGTCCCAGTTAGACAGGGAAAGGTGAAGAGGGGTTTGTCCCAGTTAGACAGTATAAGTGAAGAGAGATTTGTTCCAGTGAGACAGGGGAAGTGAAGATACGTTTGCCCCAGTTAGAGAGGGGAATGTGAAGAGTGTTTGTCCCAGTTAGACAGGGGAAGTGAAGATAGGTTTGTTCCAGTGACACAGGGGAAGGTGAAGATAGGTTTGTCCCAGTTAGACAGGGGAAGGTGAAGAGGGGTTTGTCCCAGTGAGACAGGGGAAGGTGAAGAGAGCTTTGTCCCATTTAGTGAGGGGAAGTGAAGAGGGGTTTGTTCCAGTGAGACAGGGCAAGTGAAGATAGGTTTGCCCCAGTTAGACAGGGGGCGTTGAAGAGGGTTTGTCCCAGTGGGACAGGGGAAGTGAAGTTAGGTTTGTCCTAGTTAGAGAGGGGAAATGAAGATTGGTTTGTCCCAGTGAGACAGAGGAAGTGAAGATAGGTTTGTCCCAGTGAGACAGGGGAAGTGAAGAGGGGTTTGTCCCAGTTAGACAGGGAAAGGTGAAGAGGGGTTTGTCCCAGTTAGACAGAGGAAGTGAAGAGGGGTTTGTCCCAGTTAGACAGGGAAAGGTGAAGAGGGGTTTGTCCCAGTGAGACAGGGGAAGGTGAAGAGGGGTTTGTCCCAGTTAGACAGGGGAAGTGAGGAGGGGTTTGTTCCAGTGAAACAGGGGAAGGTGAAGAGGGGTTTGTCCCAGTGAGACAGGGGAAGGTGAATAGGGTTTGGCCCAGTGAGACAGTGGACGTGAAGATAGGTTTGACCCAGTTAGACAGGGGGCGTTGAAGAGGGTTTGTCCCAGTGGGACAGGGTAAGTGAAGTTAGGTTTGTCCTAGTTAGAGAGGGGAAATGAAGATTGGTTTGTCCCAGTGAGACAGAGGAAGTGAAGATAGGTTTGTCCCAGTGAGACAGGGGAAGTGAAGAGGGGTTTGTCCCAGTTAGACAGGGAAAGGTGAAGAGGGGTTTGTCCCAGTTAGACAGAGGAAGTGAAGAGGGGTTTGTCCCAGTTAGACAGGGAAAGGTGAAGAGGGGTTTGTCCCAGTGAGACAGGGGAAGGTGAAGAGGGGTTTGTCCCAGTTAGACAGGGGAAGTGAGGAGGGTTTTTTTCCAGTGAAACAGGGGAAGGTGAAGAGGGGTTTGTCCCAGTGAGACAGGGGAAGGTGAATAGGGGTTTGGCCCAGTGAGACAGTGGACGTGAAGATAGGTTTGACCCAGTGAGACTGGGGAAATGAAGATAGGTTTGTCCCAGTGAGACAGGGGAAGTGAAGATAAGTTTGTCCCAGTGAGACAGTGGACGTGAGGATAGGTTTGTCCCAGTGAGACTTGGAAGGTGAAGAAAGGTTTGTTCCAGTGAGACAGGGTAAGTGAAGATAGGTTTGCCCCATTTAGGGAGGGGAAGTGAAGAGGGGTTTGTTCCAGTGAGACAGGGGAAGTGAAGATATGTTTGCCCCAGTTAGACAGGGGGCGTTGAAGAGGGTTTGTCCCAGTGGGACAGGGGAAGTGAAGTTAGCTTTGACCCAGTGAGACAGGGAAAGTGAAGTTAGGTTTGTCCTAGTTAGAGAGGGGAAATGAAGATTGGTTTGTCCCAGTGAGACAGAGGAAGTGAAGATAGGTTTGTCCCAGTGAGACAGGGGAAGTGAAGAGGGGTTTGTCCAGTGAGACAGGGGAAGTGAAGAGGGGTTTGTCCCAGTTAGACAGTATAAGTGAAGAGAGGTTTGTTCCAGTGAGACAGGGGAAGTGAAGATACGTTTGCCCCAGTTAGAGAGGGGAATGTGAAGAGTGTTTGTCCCAGTTAGACAGGGGAAGTGAAGATAGTTTTGTACCAGTGAGGCAGGGGAAGTGAAGAGGGATTTGTCCCAGTTAGACAGGGAAAGGTGAAGAGGGGTTTGTCCCAGTTAGACAGAGGAAGTGAAGAGGGGTTTGTCCCAGTTAGACAGGGAAAGGAGAAGAGGGGTTTGTCCCAGTGAGACAGGGGAAGGTGAAGATCGGTTTGTCCCAGTGAGACAGGGGAAGTGAAGATAGGTTTGTCTCAGTGAGACAGGGAAATGAAGAGGGGTTTGTCCCAGTGAGACAGGGGAAGGTGAAGATAGGTTTGTCCCACTGAGACAGGGGAAGTGAAGATACGTTTGCCCCAGTTAGAGAGGGGAATGTGAAGAGTGTTTGTCCCAGTTAGACAGGGGAAGTGAAGATAGGTTTGTTCCAGTGACACAGGGGAAGGTGAAGATAGGTTTGTCCCAGTTAGACAGGGGAAGGTGAAGAGGGGTTTGTCCCAGTGAGACAGGGGAAGGTGAAGAGAGGTTTGTCCCATTTAGGGAGGGGAAGTGAAGAGGGGTTTGTTCCAGTGAGACAGGGGAAGTGAAGATAGGTTTGCCCCAGTTAGACAGGGGGCGTTGAAGAGGGGTTTTTCCCAGTGGGACAGGGGAAGTGAAGTTAGCTTTGACCCAGTGAGACAGGGAAAGTGAAGTTAGGTTTGTCCTAGTTAGAGAGGGGAAATGAAGATTGGTTTGTCCCAGTGAGACAGAGGAAGTGAAGATAGGTTTGTCCCAGTGAGACAGGGGAAGTGAAGAGGGGTTTGTCCAGTGAGACAGGGGAAGTGAAGAGGGGTTTGTCCCAGTTAGACAGTATAAGTGAAGAGAGATTTGTTCCAGTGAGACAGGGGAAGTGAAGAGGGGTTTGTCCAGTGAGACAGGGGAAGTGAAGAGGGGTTTGTCCCAGTTAGACAGTATAAGTGAAGAGAGGTTTGTTCCAGTGAGACAGGGGAAGTAAAGATACGTTTGCCCCAGTTAGAGAGGGGAATGTGAAGAGTGTTTGTCCCAGTTAGACAGGGGAAGTGAAGATAGGTTTGTACCAGTGAGGCAGGGGAAGTGAAGAGGGATTTGTCCCAGTTAGACAGGGGAAGTGAAGAGGGATTTGTCCCAGTTAGACAGGGAAAGGTGAAGAGGGGTTTGTCCCAGTGAGACAGGGGAAGTAAAGAGGGATTTGCCCCAGTTAGACAGGGAAAGGTGAAGAGGGGTTTGTCCAAGTGAGACAGGGGAAGGTGAAGAGGGGTTTGTCCCAGTTAGACAGTGGAAGTCAGGAGGGGTTTGTTCCAGTGAAACAGGGGAAGGTGAAGAGGGGTTTGTCCCAGTGAGACAGGGGAAGGTGAATAGGGGTTTGGCCCAGTGAGACAGTGGACGTGAAGATAGGTTTGACCCATTGAGACAGGGGAAGGTGAAGAGGGGTTTGTCCCAGTTAGACAGAGGAATTGAAGAGGGGTTTGTCTCAGTTAGACAGGGAAAGGTGAAGAGGGGTTTGTCCCAGTGAGACAGGGGAAGGTGAAGAGGGGTTTGTCGCAGTTAGACAGGGGAAGTGAGGAGGGGTTTGTTCCAGTGAAACAGGGGAAGGTGAAGAGGGGTTTGTCCCAGTGAGACAGGGGAAGGTGAAGAGAGGTTTGTCCCATTTAGGGAGGGGAAGTGATGAGGGGTTTGTTCCAGTGAGACAGGGGAAGTGAAGATAGGTTTGCCCCAGTTAGACAGGGGACGTTGAAGAGGGGTTTGTCCCAGTGGGACAGGGGAAGTGAAGTTTGCTTTGACCCAGTGAGACAGGGAAAGTGAAGTTAGGTTTGTCCTAGTTAGAGAGGGGAAATGAAGATTGGTTTGTCCCAGTGAGACAGAGGAAGTGAAGATACTTTTGTCCCAGTGAGACAGGGGAAGTGAAGAGGGGTTTGTCCCAGTTAGACAGGGAAAGGTGAAGAGGGGTTTGTCCCAGTTAGACAGTATAAGTGAAGAGAGATTTGTTCCAGTGAGACAGGGGAAGTGAAGATATGTTTGCCCCAGTTAGAGAGGGGAATGTGAAGAGTGTTTGTCCCAGTTAGACAGGGGAAGTGAAGATAGGTTTGTTCCAGTGACACAGGGGAAGGTGAAGATAGGTTTGTCCCAGTTAGACAGGGGAAGGTGAAGAGGGGTTTGTCCCAGTGAGACAGGGGAAGGTGAAGAGAGGTTTGTCCCATTTAGTGAGGGGAAGTGAAGAGGGGTTTGTTCCAGTGAGACAGGGCAAGTGAAGATAGGTTTGCCCCAGTTAGACTGGGGGCGTTGAAGAGGGTTTGTCCCAGTGGGACAGGGGAAGTGAAGTTAGGTTTGTCCTAGTTAGAGAGGGGAAATGAAGATTGGTTTGTCCCAGTGAGACAGAGGAAGTGAAGATAGGTTTGTCCCAGTGAGACAGGGGAAGTGAAGAGGGGTTTGTCCCAGTTAGACAGGGAAAGGTGAAGAGGGGTTTGTCCCAGTTAGACAGAGGAAGTGAAGAGGGGTTTGTCCCAGTTAGACAGGGAAAGGTGAAGAGGGGTTTGTCCCAGTGAGACAGGGGAAGGTGAAGAGGGGTTTGTCCCAGTTAGACAGGGGAAGGTGAAGAGGGGTTTGTCCCAGTGAGACAGGGGAAGGTGAAGAGGGGTTTGTCCCAGTTAGACAGGGGAAGTGAGGAGGGGTTTGTTCCAGTGAAACAGGGGAAGGTGAAGAGGGGTTTGTCCCAGTGAGACAGGGGAAGGTGAATAGGGTTTGGCCCAGTGAGACAGTGGACGTGAAGATAGGTTTGACCCAGTTAGACAGGGGGCGTTGAAGAGGGTTTGTCCCAGTGGGACAGGGGAAGTGAAGTTAGGTTTGTCCTAGTTAGAGAGGGGAAATGAAGATTGGTTTGTCCCAGTGAGACAGAGGAAGTGAAGATAGGTTTGTCCCAGTGAGACAGGGGAAGTGAAGAGGGGTTTGTCCCAGTTAGACAGGGAAAGGTGAAGAGGGGTTTGTCCCAGTTAGACAGAGGAAGTGAAGAGGGGTTTGTCCCAGTTAGACAGGGAAAGGTGAAGAGGGGTTTGTCCCAGTGAGACAGGGGAAGGTGAAGAGGGGTTTGTCCCAGTTAGACAGGGGAAGTGAGGAGGGGTTTTTTCCAGTGAAACAGGGGAAGGTGAAGAGGGGTTTGTCCCAGTGAGACAGGGGAAGGTGAATAGGGGTTTGGCCCAGTGAGACAATGGACGTGAAGATAGGTTTGACCCAGTGAGACTGGGGAAATGAAGATAGGTTTGTCCCAGTGAGACAGGGGAAGTGAAGATAAGTTTGTCCCAGTGAGACAGTGGACGTGAGGATAGGTTTGTCCCAGTGAGACTTGGAAGGTGAAGAAAGGTTTGTTCCAGTGAGACAGGGTAAGTGAAGATAGGTTTGCCCCATTTAGGGAGGGGAAGTGAAGAGGGGTTTGTTCCAGTGAGACAGGGGAAGTGAAGATATGTTTGCCCCAGTTAGACAGGGGGCGTTGAAGAGGGTTTGTCCCAGTGGGACAGGGGAAGTGAAGTTAGCTTTGACCCAGTGAGACAGGGAAAGTGAAGTTAGGTTTGTCCTAGTTAGAGAGGGGAAATGAAGATTGGTTTGTCCCAGTGAGACAGAGGAAGTGAAGATAGGTTTGTCCCAGTGAGACAGGGGAAGTGAAGAGGGGTTTGTCCAGTGAGACAGGGGAAGTGAAGAGGGGTTTGTCCCAGTTAGACAGTATAAGTGAAGAGAGGTTTGTTCCAGTGAGACAGGGGAAGTGAAGATACGTTTGCCCCAGTTAGAGAGGGGAATGTGAAGAGTGTTTGTCCCAGTTAGACAGGGGAAGTGAAGATAGTTTTGTACCAGTGAGGCAGGGGAAGTGAAGAGGGATTTGTCCCAGTTAGACAGGGAAAGGTGAAGAGGGGTTTGTCCCAGTTAGACAGTATAAGTGAAGAGAGATTTGTTCCAGTGAGACAGGGGAAGTGAAGAGGGGTTTGTCCAGTGAGACAGGGGAAGTGAAGAGGGGTTTGTCCCAGTTAGACAGTATAAGTGAAGAGAGGTTTGTTCCAGTGAGACAGGGGAAGTAAAGATACGTTTGCCCCAGTTAGAGAGGGGAATGTGAAGAGTGTTTGTCCCAGTTAGACAGGGGAAGTGAAGATAGGTTTGTACCAGTGAGGCAGGGGAAGTGAAGAGGGATTTGTCCCAGTTAGACAGGGGAAGTGAAGAGGGATTTGTCCCAGTTAGACAGGGAAAGGTGAAGAGGGGTTTGTCCCAGTGAGACAGGGGAAGTAAAGAGGGATTTGCCCCAGTTAGACAGGGAAAGGTGAAGAGGGGTTTGTCCCAGTGAGACAGGGGAAGGTGAAGAGGGGTTTGTCCCAGTTAGACAGGGGAAGTGAGGAGGGGTTTGTTCCAGTGAAACAGGGGAAGGTGAAGAGGGGTTTGTCCCAGTGAGACAGGGGAAGGTGAATAGGGGTTTGGCCCAGTGAGACAGTGGACGTGAAGATAGGTTTGACCCATTGAGACAGGGGAAGGTGAAGAGGGGTTTGTCCCAGTTAGACAGAGGAATTGAAGAGGGGTTTGTCTCAGTTAGACAGGGAAAGGTGAAGAGGGGTTTGTCCCAGTGAGACAGGGGAAGGTGAAGAGGGGTTTGTCGCAGTTAGACAGGGGAAGTGAGGAGGGGTTTGTTCCAGTGAAACAGGGGAAGGTGAAGAGGGGTTTGTCCCAGTGAGACAGGGGAAGGTGAAGAGAGGTTTGTCCCATTTAGGGAGGGGAAGTGATGAGGGGTTTGTTCCAGTGAGACAGGGGAAGTGAAGATAGGTTTGCCCCAGTTAGACAGGGGACGTTGAAGAGGGGTTTGTCCCAGTAGGACAGGGGAAGTGAAGTTTGCTTTGACCCAGTGAGACAGGGAAAGTGAAGTTAGGTTTGTCCTAGTTAGAGAGGGGAAATGAAGATTGGTTTGTCCCAGTGAGACAGAGGAAGTGAAGATACTTTTGTCCCAGTGAGACAGGGGAAGTGAAGAGGGGTTTGTCCCAGTTAGACAGGGAAAGGTGAAGAGGGGTTTGTCCCAGTTAGACAGTATAAGTGAAGAGAGATTTGTTCCAGTGAGACAGGGGAAGTGAAGATATGTTTGCCCCAGTTAGAGAGGGGAATGTGAAGAGTGTTTGTCCCAGTTAGACAGGGGAAGTGAAGATAGGTTTGTTCCAGTGACACAGGGGAAGGTGAAGATAGGTTTGTCCCAGTTAGACAGGGGAAGGTGAAGAGGGGTTTGTCCCAGTGAGACAGGGGAAGGTGAAGAGAGGTTTGTCCCATTTAGTGAGGGGAAGTGAAGAGGGGTTTGTTCCAGTGAGACAGGGCAAGTGAAGATAGGTTTGCCCCAGTTAGACTGGGGGCGTTGAAGAGGGTTTGTCCCAGTGGGACAGGGGAAGTGAAGTTAGGTTTGTCCTAGTTAGAGAGGGGAAATGAAGATTGGTTTGTCCCAGTGAGACAGAGGAAGTGAAGATAGGTTTGTCCCAGTGAGACAGGGGAAGTGAAGAGGGGTTTGTCCCAGTTAGACAGGGAAAGGTGAAGAGGGGTTTGTCCCAGTTAGACAGAGGAAGTGAAGAGGGGTTTGTCCCAGTTAGACAGGGAAAGGTGAAGAGGGGTTTGTCCCAGTGAGACAGGGGAAGGTGAAGAGGGGTTTGTCCCAGTTAGACAGGGGAAGTGAGGAGGGGTTTGTTCCAGTGAAACAGAGGAAGGTGAAGAGGGGTTTGACCCAGTTAGACAGGGGACGTTGAAGAGGGGTTTGTCCCAGTGGGACAGGGGAAGTGAAGTTTGCTTTGACCCAGTGAGACAGGGAAAGTGAAGTTAGGTTTGTCCTAGTTAGAGAGGGGAAATGAAGATTGGTTTGTCCCAGTGAGACAGAGGAAGTGAAGATACTTTTGTCCCAGTGAGACAGGGGAAGTGAAGAGGGGTTTGTCCCAGTTAGACAGGGAAAGGTGAAGAGGGGTTTGTCCCAGTTAGACAGTATAAGTGAAGAGAGATTTGTTCCAGTGAGACAGGGGAAGTGAAGATACGTTTGCCCCAGTTAGAGAGGGGAATGTGAAGAGTGTTTGTCCCAGTTAGACAGGGGAAGTGAAGATAGGTTTGTTCCAGTGACACAGGGGAAGGTGAAGATAGGTTTGTCCCAGTTAGACAGGGGAAGGTGAAGAGGGGTTTGTCCCAGTGAGACAGGGGAAGGTGAAGAGAGGTTTGTCCCATTTAGTGAGGGGAAGTGAAGAGGGGTTTGTTCCAGTGAGACAGGGCAAGTGAAGATAGGTTTGCCCCAGTTAGACAGGGGGCGTTGAAGAGGGTTTGTCCCAGTGGGACAGGGGAAGTGAAGTTAGGTTTGTCCTAGTTAGAGAGGGGAAATGAAGATTGGTTTGTCCCAGTGAGACAGAGGAAGTGAAGATAGGTTTGTCCCAGTGAGACAGGGGAAGTGAAGAGGGGTTTGTCCCAGTTAGACAGGGAAAGGTGAAGAGGGGTTTGTCCCAGTTAGACAGAGGAAGTGAAGAGGGGTTTGTCCCAGTTAGACAGGGAAAGGTGAAGAGGGGTTTGTCCCAGTGAGACAGGGGAAGGTGAAGAGGGGTTTGTCCCAGTTAGACAGGGGAAGTGAGGAGGGGTTTGTTCCAGTGAAACAGGGGAAGGTGAAGAGGGGTTTGTCCCAGTGAGACAGGGGAAGGTGAATAGGGTTTGGCCCAGTGAGACAGTGGACGTGAAGATAGGTTTGACCCAGTTAGACAGGGGGCGTTGAAGAGGGTTTGTCCCAGTGGGACAGGGGAAGTGAAGTTAGGTTTGTCCTAGTTAGAGAGGGGAAATGAAGATTGGTTTGTCCCAGTGAGACAGAGGAAGTGAAGATAGGTTTGTCCCAGTGAGACAGGGGAAGTGAAGAGGGGTTTGTCCCAGTTAGACAGGGAAAGGTGAAGAGGGGTTTGTCCCAGTTAGACAGAGGAAGTGAAGAGGGGTTTGTCCCAGTTAGACAGGGAAAGGTGAAGAGGGGTTTGTCCCAGTGAGACAGGGGAAGGTGAAGAGGGGTTTGTCCCAGTTAGACAGGGGAAGTGAGGAGGGGTTTTTTCCAGTGAAACAGGGGAAGGTGAAGAGGGGTTTGTCCCAGTGAGACAGGGGAAGGTGAATAGGGGTTTGGCCCAGTGAGACAGTGGACGTGAAGATAGGTTTGACCCAGTGAGACTGGGGAAATGAAGATAGGTTTGTCCCAGTGAGACAGGGGAAGTGAAGATATGTTTGTCCCAGTGAGACAGTGGACGTGAGGATAGGTTTGTCCCAGTGAGACTTGGAAGGTGAAGAAAGGTTTGTTCCAGTGAGACAGGGTAAGTGAAGATAGGTTTGCCCCATTTAGGGAGGGGAAGTGAAGAGGGGTTTGTTCCAGTGAGACAGGGGAAGTGAAGATAGGTTTGCCCCAGTTAGACAGGGGGCGTTGAAGAGGGTTTGTCCCAGTGGGACAGGGGAAGTGAAGTTAGCTTTGACCCAGTGAGACAGGGAAAGTGAAGTTAGGTTTGTCCTAGTTAGAGAGGGGAAATGAAGATTGGTTTGTCCCAGTGAGACAGAGGAAGTGAAGATAGGTTTGTCCCAGTGAGACAGGGGAAGTGAAGAGGGGTTTGTCCAGTGAGACAGGGGAAGTGAAGAGGGGTTTGTCCCAGTTAGACAGTATAAGTGAAGAGAGGTTTGTTCCAGTGAGACAGGGGAAGTGAAGATACGTTTGCCCCAGTTAGAGAGGGGAATGTGAAGAGTGTTTGTCCCAGTTAGACAGGGGAAGTGAAGATAGTTTTGTACCAGTGAGGCAGGGGAAGTGAAGAGGGATTTGTCCCAGTTAGACAGGGAAAGGTGAAGAGGGGTTTGTCCCAGTTAGACAGAGGAAGTGAAGAGGGGTTTGTCCCAGTTAGACAGGGAAAGGAGAAGAGGGGTTTGTCCCAGTGAGACAGGGGAAGGTGAAGATCGGTTTGTCCCAGTGAGACAGGGGAAGTGAAGATAGGTTTGTCTCAGTGAGACAGGGAAATGAAGAGGGGTTTGTCCCAGTGAGACAGGGGAAGGTGAAGATAGGTTTGTCCCACTGAGACAGGGGAAGTGAAGATACGTTTGCCCCAGTTAGAGAGGGGAATGTGAAGAGTGTTTGTCCCAATTAGACAGGGGAAGTGAAGATCGGTTTGTTCCAGTGACACAGGGGAAGGTGAAGATAGGTTTGTCCCAGTTAGACAGGGGAAGGTGAAGAGGGGTTTGTCCCAGTGAGACAGGGGAAGGTGAAGAGAGGTTTGTCCCATTTAGGGAGGGGAAGTGAAGAGGGGTTTGTTCCAGTGAGACAGGGGAAGTGAAGATAGGTTTGCCCCAGTTAGACAGGGGGCGTTGAAGAGGGGTTTGTCCCAGTGGGACAGGGGAAGTGAAGTTTGCTTTGACCCAGTGAGACAGGGAAAGTGAAGTTAGGTTTGTCCTAGTTAGAAAGGGGAAATGAAGATTGGTTTGTCCCAGTGAGTCAGAGGAAGTGAAGATAGGTTTGTCCCAGTGAGACAGGGGAAGTGAAGAGGGGTTTGTCCAGTGAGACAGGGGAAGTGAAGAGGGGTTTGTCCCAGTTAGACAGTATAAGTGAAGAGAGATTTCTTCCAGTGAGACAGGGGAAGTGAAGATACGTTTGCCCCAGTTAGAGAGGGGAATGTGAAGAGTGTTTGTCCCAGTTAGACAGGGGAAGTGAAGATAGGTTTGTTCCAGTGACACAGGGGAAGGTGAAGATAGGTTTGTCCCAGTTAGACAGGGGAAGGTGAAGAGGGGTTTGTCCCAGTGAGACAGGGGAAGGTGAAGAGAGGTTTGTCCCATTTAGTGAGGGGAAGTGAAGAGGGGTTTGTTCCAGTGAGACAGGGCAAGTGAAGATAGGTTTGCCCCAGTTAGACAGGGGGCGTTGAAGAGGGTTTGTCCCAGTGGGACAGGGGAAGTGAAGTTAGGTTTGTCCTAGTTAGAGAGGGGAAATGAAGATTGGTTTGTCCCAGTGAGACAGAGGAAGTGAAGATAGGTTTGTCCCAGTGAGACAGGGGAAGTGAAGAGGGGTTTGTCCCAGTTAGACAGGGAAAGGTGAAGAGGGGTTTGTCCCAGTTAGACAGAGGAAGTGAAGAGGGGTTTGTCCCAGTTAGACAGGGAAAGGTGAAGAGGGGTTTGTCCCAGTGAGACAGGGGAAGGTGAAGAGGGGTTTGTCCCAGTTAGACAGGGGAAGTGAGGAGGGGTTTGTTCCAGTGAAACAGGGGAAGGTGAAGAGGGGTTTGTCCCAGTGAGACAGGGGAAGGTGAATAGGGTTTGGCCCAGTGAGACAGTGGACGTGAAGATAGGTTTGACCCAGTTAGACAGGGGGCGTTGAAGAGGGTTTGTCCCAGTGGGACAGGGGAAGTGAAGTTAGGTTTGTCCTAGTTAGAGAGGGGAAATGAAGATTGGTTTGTCCCAGTGAGACAGAGGAAGTGAAGATAGGTTTGTCCCAGTGAGACAGGGGAAGTGAAGAGGGGTTTGTCCCAGTTAGACAGGGAAAGGTGAAGAGGGGTTTGTCCCAGTTAGACAGAGGAAGTGAAGAGGGGTTTGTCCCAGTTAGACAGGGAAAGGTGAAGAGGGGTTTGTCCCAGTGAGACAGGGGAAGGTGAAGAGGGGTTTGTCCCAGTTAGACAGGGGAAGTGAGGAGGGGTTTTTTCCAGTGAAACAGGGGAAGGTGAAGAGGGGTTTGTCCCAGTGAGACAGGGGAAGGTGAATAGGGGTTTGGCCCAGTGAGACAGTGGACGTGAAGATAGGTTTGACCCAGTGAGACTGGGGAAATGAAGATAGGTTTGTCCCAGTGAGACAGGGGAAGTGAAGATATGTTTGTCCCAGTGAGACAGTGGACGTGAGGATAGGTTTGTCCCAGTGAGACTTGGAAGGTGAAGAAAGGTTTGTTCCAGTGAGACAGGGTAAGTGAAGATAGGTTTGCCCCATTTAGGGAGGGGAAGTGAAGAGGGGTTTGTTCCAGTGAGACAGGGGAAGTGAAGATAGGTTTGCCCCAGTTAGACAGGGGGCGTTGAAGAGGGTTTGTCCCAGTGGGACAGGGGAAGTGAAGTTAGCTTTGACCCAGTGAGACAGGGAAAGTGAAGTTAGGTTTGTCCTAGTTAGAGAGGGGAAATGAAGATTGGTTTGTCCCAGTGAGACAGAGGAAGTGAAGATAGGTTTGTCCCAGTGAGACAGGGGAAGTGAAGAGGGGTTTGTCCAGTGAGACAGGGGAAGTGAAGAGGGGTTTGTCCCAGTTAGACAGTATAAGTGAAGAGAGGTTTGTTCCAGTGAGACAGGGGAAGTGAAGATACGTTTGCCCCAGTTAGAGAGGGGAATGTGAAGAGTGTTTGTCCCAGTTAGACAGGGGAAGTGAAGATAGTTTTGTACCAGTGAGGCAGGGGAAGTGAAGAGGGATTTGTCCCAGTTAGACAGGGAAAGGTGAAGAGGGGTTTGTCCCAGTTAGACAGAGGAAGTGAAGAGGGGTTTGTCCCAGTTAGACAGGGAAAGGAGAAGAGGGGTTTGTCCCAGTGAGACAGGGGAAGGTGAAGATCGGTTTGTCCCAGTGAGACAGGGGAAGTGAAGATAGGTTTGTCTCAGTGAGACAGGGAAATGAAGAGGGGTTTGTCCCAGTGAGACAGGGGAAGGTGAAGATAGGTTTGTCCCACTGAGACAGGGGAAGTGAAGATACGTTTGCCCCAGTTAGAGAGGGGAATGTGAAGAGTGTTTGTCCCAATTAGACAGGGGAAGTGAAGATCGGTTTGTTCCAGTGACACAGGGGAAGGTGAAGATAGGTTTGTCCCAGTTAGACAGGGGAAGGTGAAGAGGGGTTTGTCCCAGTGAGACAGGGGAAGGTGAAGAGAGGTTTGTCCCATTTAGGGAGGGGAAGTGAAGAGGGGTTTGTTCCAGTGAGACAGGGGAAGTGAAGATAGGTTTGCCCCAGTTAGACAGGGGGCGTTGAAGAGGGGTTTGTCCCAGTGGGACAGGGGAAGTGAAGTTAGCTTTGACCCAGTGAGACAGGGAAAGTGAAGTTAGGTTTGTCCTAGTTAGAAAGGGGAAATGAAGATTGGTTTGTCCCAGTGAGTCAGAGGAAGTGAAGATAGGTTTGTCCCAGTGAGACAGGGGAAGTGAAGAGGGGTTTGTCCAGTGAGACAGGGGAAGTGAAGAGGGGTTTGTCCCAGTTAGACAGTATAAGTGAAGAGAGATTTGTTCCAGTGAGACAGGGGAAGTGAAGAGGGGTTTGTCCAGTGAGACAGGGGAAGTGAAGAGGGGTTTGTCCCAGTTAGACAGTATAAGTGAAGAGAGGTTTGTTCCAGTGAGACAGGGGAAGTAAAGATACATTTGCCCCAGTTAGAGAGGGGAATGTGAAGAGTGTTTGTCCCAGTTAGACAGGGGAAGTGAAGATAGGTTTGTACCAGTGAGGCAGGGGAAGTGAAGAGGGATTTGTCCCAGTTAGACAGGGGAAGTGAAGAGGGATTTGTCCCAGTTAGACAGGGAAAGGTGAAGAGGGGTTTGTCCCAGTGAGACAGGGGAAGTAAAGAGGGATTTGCCCCAGTTAGACAGGGAAAGGTGAAGAGGGGTTTGTCCCAGTGAGACAGGGGAAGGTGAAGAGGGGTTTGTCCCAGTTAGACAGGGGAAGTGAGGAGGGGTTTGTTCCAGTGAAACAGGGGAAGGTGAAGAGGGGTTTGTCCCAGTGAGACAGGGGAAGGTGAATAGGGGTTTGGCCCAGTGAGACAGTGGACGTGAAGATAGGTTTGACCCATTGAGACAGGGGAAGGTGAAGAGGGGTTTGTCCCAGTTAGACAGAGGAATTGAAGAGGGGTTTGTCTCAGTTAGACAGGGAAAGGTGAAGAGGGGTTTGTCCCAGTGAGACAGGGGAAGGTGAAGAGGGGTTTGTCGCAGTTAGACAGGGGAAGTGAGGAGGGGTTTGTTCCAGTGAAACAGGGGAAGGTGAAGAGGGGTTTGTCCCAGTGAGACAGGGGAAGGTGAAGAGAGGTTTGTCCCATTTAGGGAGGGGAAGTGATGAGGGGTTTGTTCCAGTGAGACAGGGGAAGTGAAGATAGGTTTGCCCCAGTTAGACAGGGGACGTTGAAGAGGGGTTTGTCCCAGTGGGACAGGGGAAGTGAAGTTTGCTTTGACCCAGTGAGACAGGGAAAGTGAAGTTAGGTTTGTCCTAGTTAGAGAGGGGAAATGAAGATTGGTTTGTCCCAGTGAGACAGAGGAAGTGAAGATACTTTTGTCCCAGTGAGACAGGGGAAGTGAAGAGGGGTTTGTCCCAGTGGGACAGGGGAAGTGAAGTTTGCTTTGACCCAGTGAGACAGGGAAAGTGAAGTTAGGTTTGTCCTAGTTAGAGAGGGGAAATGAAGATTGGTTTGTCCCAGTGAGACAGAGGAAGTGAAGATACTTTTGTCCCAGTGAGACAGGGGAAGTGAAGAGGGGTTTGTCCCAGTTAGACAGGGAAAGGTGAAGAGGGGTTTGTCCCAGTTAGACAGTATAAGTGAAGAGAGATTTGTTCCAGTGAGACAGGGGAAGTGAAGATACGTTTGCCCCAGTTAGAGAGGGGAATGTGAAGAGTGTTTGTCCCAGTTAGACAGGGGAAGTGAAGATAGGTTTGTTCCAGTGACACAGGGGAAGGTGAAGATAGGTTTGTCCCAGTTAGACAGGGGAAGGTGAAGAGGGGTTTGTCCCAGTGAGACAGGGGAAGGTGAAGAGAGGTTTGTCCCATTTAGTGAGGGGAAGTGAAGAGGGGTTTGTTCCAGTGAGACAGGGCAAGTGAAGATAGGTTTGTCCTAGTTAGAGAGGGGAAATGAAGATTGGTTTGTCCCAGTGAGACAGAGGAAGTGAAGATAGGTTTGTCCCAGTGAGACAGGGGAAGTGAAGAGGGGTTTGTCCCAGTTAGACAGGGAAAGGTGAAGAGGGGTTTGTCCCAGTTAGACAGAGGAAGTGAAGAGGGGTTTGTCCCAGTTAGACAGGGAAAGGTGAAGAGGGGTTTGTCCCAGTGAGACAGGGGAAGGTGAAGAGGGGTTTGTCCCAGTTAGACAGGGGAAGTGAGGAGGGGTTTTTTCCAGTGAAACAGGGGAAGGTGAAGAGGGGTTTGTCCCAGTGAGACAGGGGAAGGTGAATAGGGGTTTGGCCCAGTGAGACAGTGGACGTGAAGATAGGTTTGACCCAGTGAGACTGGGGAAATGAAGATAGGTTTGTCCCAGTGAGACAGGGGAAGTGAAGATAAGTTTGTCCCAGTGAGACAGTGGACGTGAGGATAGGTTTGTCCCAGTGAGACTTGGAAGGTGAAGAAAGGTTTGTTCCAGTGAGACAGGGTAAGTGAAGATAGGTTTGCCCCATTTAGGGAGGGGAAGTGAAGAGGGGTTTGTTCCAGTGAGACAGGGGAAGTGAAGATAAGTTTGCCCCAGTTAGACAGGGGGCGTTGAAGAGGGTTTGTCCCAGTGGGACAGGGGAAGTGAAGTTAGCTTTGACCCAGTGAGACAGGGAAAGTGAAGTTAGGTTTGTCCTAGTTAGAGAGGGGAAATGAAGATTGGTTTGTCCCAGTGAGACAGAGGAAGTGAAGATAGGTTTGTCCCAGTGAGACAGGGGAAGTGAAGAGGGGTTTGTCCAGTGAGACAGGGGAAGTGAAGAGGGGTTTGTCCCAGTTAGACAGTATAAGTGAAGAGAGGTTTGTTCCAGTGAGACAGGGGAAGTGAAGATACGTTTGCCCCAGTTAGAGAGGGGAATGTGAAGAGTGTTTGTCCCAGTTAGACAGGGGAAGTGAAGATAGTTTTGTACCAGTGAGGCAGGGGAAGTGAAGAGGGATTTGTCCCAGTTAGACAGGGAAAGGTGAAGAGGGGTTTGTCCCAGTTAGACAGAGGAAGTGAAGAGGGGTTTGTCCCAGTGAGACAGGGGAAGTGAAGATAGGTTTGTCTCAGTGAGACAGGGAAATGAAGAGGGGTTTGTCCCAGTGAGACAGGGGAAGGTGAAGATAGGTTTGTCCCACTGAGACAGGGGAAGTGAAGATACGTTTGCCCCAGTTAGAGAGGGGAATGTGAAGAGTGTTTGTCCCAGTTAGACAGGGGAAGTGAAGATCGGTTTGTTCCAGTGACACAGGGGAAGGTGAAGATAGGTTTGTCCCAGTTAGACAGGGGAAGGTGAAGAGGGGTTTGTCCCAGTGAGACAGGGGAAGGTGAAGAGAGGTTTGTCCCATTTAGGGAGGGGAAGTGAAGAGGGGTTTGTTCCAGTGAGACAGGGGAAGTGAAGATAGGTTTGCCCCAGTTAGACAGGGGGCGTTGAAGAGGGGTTTGTCCCAGTGGGACAGGGGAAGTGAAGTTAGCTTTGACCCAGTGAGACAGGGAAAGTGAAGTTAGGTTTGTCCTAGTTAGAGAGGGGAAATGAAGATTGGTTTGTCCCAGTGAGACAGAGGAAGTGAAGATAGGTTTGTCCCAGTGAGACAGGGGAAGTGAAGAGGGGTTTGTCCAGTGAGACTGGGGAAGTGAAGAGGGGTTTGTCCCAGTTAGACAGTATAGGTGAAGAGAGGTTTGTTCCAGTGAGACAGAGGAAGTGAAGATAGGTTTGTCCCAGTGAGACAGGGGAAGTGAAGAGGGGTTTGTCCAGTGAGACAGGGGAAGTGAAGAGGGGTTTGTCCCAGTTAGACAGTATAAGTGAAGATAGGTTTGTCCCAGTGAGACAGGGGAAGTGAAGAGGGGTTTGTCCAGTGAGACAGGGGAAGTGAAGAGGGGTTTGTCCCAGTTAGACAGTATAAGTGAAGAGGGGTTTGTCCCAGTGAGACAGGGGAAGTGAAGAGAGATTTGTTCCAGTGAGACAGGGGAAGTAAAGATACGTTTGCCCCAGTTAGAGGGGGGAATGTGAAGAGTGTTTGTCCCAGTTAGACAGGGGAAGTGAAGATAGGTTTGTACCAGTGAGGCAGGGAAAGTGAAGAGGGATTTGTCCCAGTTAGACAGGGAAAGGTGAAGAGGGCTTTGTCCCAGTGAGACAGGGGAAGGTGAAGAGGGGATTGTCCCAGTTAGACAGGGGAAGTGAGGAGGGGTTTGTTCCAGTGAAACAGGGGAAGGTGAAGAGGGGTTTGTCCCAGTGAGACAGGGGAAGGTGAATAGGGGTTTGGCCCAGTGAGACAGTGAACGTGAAGATAGGTTTGACCCAGTGAGACAGGGGAAGGTGAAGAGGGGTTTGTCCCAGTTAGACAGAGGAAGTGAAGAGGGGTTTGTCACAGTTAGACAGGGAAAGGTGAAGAGGGGTTTGTCCCAGTGAGACAGGGGAAGGTGAAGAGGGGTTTGTCGCAGTTAGACAGGGGAAGTGAGGAGGGGTTTGTTCCAGTGAAACAGGGGTAGGTGAAGAGGGGTTTGTCCCAGTGAGACAGGGGAAGGTGAATAGGGGTTTGGCCCAGTGAGACAATGGACGTGAAGATAGGTTTGACCCAGTGAGACAGGGGAAATGAAGATACGTTTGTCCCAGTGAGACAGGGGAAGTGAAGATAAATTTGTCCCAGTGAGACGGGGGAAGTGAAGATAGGTTTGTCCCAGTTAGACAGGGGAAATGAAGAGGGGTTATTTCCAGTGGGACAGGGGAATGTGAAGATCCGTTTGTCCCAGTGAGACAGGGGAAGTGAGGAGGGGTTTGTTCCAGTGAAACAGGGGATGGTGAAGAGGGGTTTGTCCCAGTGTGACAAGGGAAGGTGAATAGTGGTTTGGCCCAGTGAGACAGTGGACGTGAAGATAGTTTGTCCCAGTTAGACAGGGGAAGTGAAGATAAGTTTGCCCCAGTTAGACAGGGGAAATGAAGATAGGTTTGTCACAGTGAATCAGGGGAAGTGAAGATAAGTTTGTCCCAGTGAGACGGGGGAAGTGAAGATAGGTTTGTCCCAGTTAGACAGGGGAAATGAAGAGTGGTTATTTCCAGTGAGACAGGGGAAGGTGAAAATCCGTTTGTCCCAGTGAGACAGGGGAAGTGAAGATAGGTTTGCCCTAATTAGACAGGGGAAGGTGAAGAGGGGTTTGTCCCAGTGAGTCAGGGGAATTGAAGATACGTTTGCCCCAGTTAGACAGGGGAATTGAAGCGTGGTTTGTTCCAGTGAGACAGGGGAAGGTGAAGATAGGTTTGTCCCAGTTATACAATGGAAGGTGAAGAGGGGTTTCTCCCAGTGAGACAGGGGAAGGTGAAGATAGGTTTGTCCCAGTTAGACATGGAAGGTGAAGATATGTTTGTTCCAGTGAGACAAGGGAAGATGAAGATAGGTTTGCCCCAGTTAGACAGGGGAAGGTGAAGAGAGGTTTGTCCCAGTGAGACAGGGGAAGGTGAAGAGGGGTTTGTCCCAGTTAGGCAGGGTAAGTGAAGAGGGGTTTGTTCCAGTGAGACAGGGGAAGGTGAAGATCGGTTTGTCCCAGTGAGACAGGTGAAGTGAAGATAGGTTTGTCTCAGTGAGACATGGGAAGGTGAATAGGGGTTTTGTCCCAGTGAGACAGGGGAAGGTGAAGATCGGTTTGTCTCAGTGAGACAGGGAAATGAAGAGGGGTTTGTCCCAGTGAGACAGGGGAAGTTGAAGATAGGTTTGTCCCACTGAGACAGGGGAAGGTGAAGATAGGTTTGTTCCAGTGACACAGGGGAAGGTGAAGATAGGTTTGTCCCAGTTAGACAGGGGAAGGTGAAGAGGGCTTTGTCCCAGTGAGACAGGGGAAGGTGAAGAGAGGTTTGTCCCATTTAGGGAGTGGAAGTGATGAGGGGTTTGTTCCAGTGAGACAGGGGAAGTGAAGTTAGGTTTGTCCTAGTTAGAGAGGGGAATGTGAAGTGAGTTTGTCCCAGTGAGACAGGGGAAGTGAAGAGGGGTTTGTTCCAGTTAGACAGTGGAAGTGAAGAGAGGTTTGTTCCAGTGAGACAGGGGAAGTGAAGATAGGTTTGTCCCAGAGAGACAGAGGAAGTGAAGATAGGTTTGCCCTAGTTAGACAGGGGAAGGTGAAGAGGGGTCTGCCCCAGTTAGACAGGGGAAGTGAAGAGGGGTTTGTCCCAGTGAGACAGGGGAAGGTGAAGACAGGTTTGTCCCAGTTAGACAGGGAAGGTGAAGATAGGTTTGTACCAGTGTGATAGGGGAAGTGAAGAGAGGTTTGTCCCAGTTAGGCAGGGTAAGTGAAGAGGGGTTTGTTCCAGTGAGACAGGGGAAGGTGAAGATCAGTTTGTCCCAGTGAGACAGGTGAAGTGAAGATAGGTTTGTCTCAGTGAGACAGGGGAAGGTGAATAGGGGTTTTGTCCCAGTGAGACAGGGGAAGGTGAAGATCGGTTTGTCCCAGTGAGACAGGGGAAGTGAAGATAGGTTTGTCTCAGTGAGACAGGGAAATGAAGAGGGGTTTGTCCCAGTGAGACAGGGGAAGTTGAAGATAGGTTTGTCCCACTGAGACAGGGGAAGGTGAAGATAGGTTTGTTCCAGTGACACAGGGGAAGGTGAAGATAGGTTTGTCCCAGTTGGACAGGGGAAGGTGAAGAGGGCTTTGTCCCAGTGAGACAGGGGAAGGTGAAGAGAGGTTTGTCCCATTTAGGGAGGGGAAGTGATGAGGGGTTTGTCCCAGTGGGACAGGGGAAGTGAAGTTTGCTTTGACCCAGTGAGACAGGTAAAGTGAATTTAGGTTTGTCCTAGTTAGAGAGGGGAAATGAAGATTGGTTTGTCCCAGTTAGACAGGGGAAGGTGAAGAGAGGTTTGTCCCAGTGAGACAGGGGAAGGTGAAGAGGGGTTTGTCCCAGTTAGGCAGGGTAAGTGAAGAGGGGTTTGTTCCAGTGAGACAGGGGAAGGTGAAGATCGGTTTGTCCCAGTGAGACAGGTGAAGTGAAGATAGGTTTGTCTCAGTGAGACATGGGAAGGTGAATAGGGGTTTTGTCCCAGTGAGACAGGGGAAGGTGAAGATCGGTTTGTCTCAGTGAGACAGGGAAATGAAGAGGGGTTTGTCCCAGTGAGACAGGGGAAGTTGAAGATAGGTTTGTCCCACTGAGACAGGGGAAGGTGAAGATAGGTTTGTTCCAGTGACACAGGGGAAGGTGAAGATAGGTTTGTCCCAGTTAGACAGGGGAAGGTGAAGAGGGCTTTGTCCCAGTGAGACAGGGGAAGGTGAAGAGAGGTTTGTCCCATTTAGGGAGTGGAAGTGATGAGGGGTTTGTTCCAGTGAGACAGGGGAAGTGAAGTTAGGTTTGTCCTAGTTAGAGAGGGGAATGTGAAGTGAGTTTGTCCCAGTGAGACAGGGGAAGTGAAGAGGGGTTTGTTCCAGTTAGACAGTGGAAGTGAAGAGAGGTTTGTTCCAGTGAGACAGGGGAAGTGAAGATAGGTTTGTCCCAGAGAGACAGAGGAAGTGAAGATAGGTTTGCCCTAGTTAGACAGGGGAAGGTGAAGAGGGGTCTGCCCCAGTTAGACAGGGGAAGTGAAGAGGGGTTTGTCCCAGTGAGACAGGGGAAGGTGAAGACAGGTTTGTCCCAGTTAGACAGGGAAGGTGAAGATAGGTTTGTACCAGTGTGATAGGGGAAGTGAAGAGAGGTTTGTCCCAGTTAGGCAGGGTAAGTGAAGAGGGGTTTGTTCCAGTGAGACAGGGGAAGGTGAAGATCAGTTTGTCCCAGTGAGACAGGTGAAGTGAAGATAGGTTTGTCTCAGTGAGACAGGGGAAGGTGAATAGGGGTTTTGTCCCAGTGAGACAGGGGAAGGTGAAGATCGGTTTGTCCCAGTGAGACAGGGGAAGTGAAGATAGGTTTGTCTCAGTGAGACAGGGAAATGAAGAGGGGTTTGTCCCAGTGAGACAGGGGAAGTTGAAGATAGGTTTGTCCCACTGAGACAGGGGAAGGTGAAGATAGGTTTGTTCCAGTGACACAGGGGAAGGTGAAGATAGGTTTGTCCCAGTTGGACAGGGGAAGGTGAAGAGGGCTTTGTCCCAGTGAGACAGGGGAAGGTGAAGAGAGGTTTGTCCCATTTAGGGAGGGGAAGTGATGAGGGGTTTGTCCCAGTGGGACAGGGGAAGTGAAGTTTGCTTTGACCCAGTGAGACAGGTAAAGTGAATTTAGGTTTGTCCTAGTTAGAGAGGGGAAATGAAGATTGGTTTGTCCCAGTGAGACAGAGGAAGTGAAGATAGGTTTGTCCCAGTGAGTACAGGGGAAGTGAAGAGGGTTTTGTCCAGTTAGACAGGGGAAGTGAAGAGGGGTTTGTCCCAGTTAGACAGGGAAAGGTGAAGAGGGGTTTGTTCCAGTTAGACAGAGGAAGTGAAGAGGGGTTTGTCCCAGTTAGACAGGGAAAGGTGAAGAGGGGTTTGTCCCAGTGAGACAGGGGAAGGTGAAGAGGGGTTTGTCCCAGTTAGACAGGGGAAGTGAGGAGGGGTTTGTTCCAGTGAAACAGGGGAAGGTGAAGAGGGGTTTGTCCCAGTGAGACAGGGGAAGTTGAATAGGGGTTTGGCCCAGTGAGACAGTGGACGTGAAGATGGGTTTGACCCAGTGAGACAGGGGAAATGAAGACAGGTTTGTCCCAGTGAGACAGGGGAAGTGAAGATAAGTTTGTCCCAGTGAGACAGGGGAAATGAAGATAGGTTTGTCCCAGTGAGACAGGGGAAGTGAAGAAAGGTTTGTCTCAGTGAGACAGGGAAATGAAGAGGGGTTTGTCCCAGTGAGACAGGGGAAGGTGAAGATAGGTTTGTCCCACTGAGACAGGGGAAGGTGAAGATAGGTTTGTTCCAGTGACACAGGGGAAGGTGAAGATAGGTTTGTCCCAGTTAGACAGGGGAAGGTGAAGAGGGCTTTGTCCCAGTGAGACAGGGGAAGGTGAAGAGAGGTTTGTCCCATTTAGGGAGGGGAAGTGATGAGGGGTTTGTTCCAGTGAGACAGGGGAAGTAAAGATACGTTTGCCCCAGTTAGAGAGGGGAATGTGAAGAGTGTTTGTCCCAGTTAGACAGGGGAAGTGAAGATAGGTTTGTACCAGTGAGGCAGGGGAAGTGAAGAGGGATTTGTCCCAGTTAGACAGGGAAAGGTGAAGAGGGGTTTGTCCCAGTGAGACAGGGGAAGGTGAAGAGGGGTTTGTCCCAGTTAGACAGGGGAAGTGAGGAGGGGTTTGTTCCAGTGAAACAGGGGAAGGTGAAGAGGGGTTTGTCCCAGTGAGACAGGGGAAGGTGAATAGGGGTTTGGCCCAGTGAGACAGTGGACGTGAAGATAGGTTTGACCCATTGAGACAGGGGAAGGTGAAGAGGGGTTTGTCCCAGTTAGACAGAGGAATTGAAGAGGGGTTTGTCCCAGTTAGACAGGGAAAGGTGAAGAGGGGTTTGTCCCAGTGAGACAGGGGAAGGTGAAGAGGGGTTTGTCGCAGTTAGACAGGGGAAGTGAGGAGGGGTTTGTTCCAGTGAAACAGGGGAAGGTGAAGAGGGGTTTCTCCCAGTGAGACAGGGGAAGGTGAAGAGAGGTTTGTCCCATTTAGGGAGGGGAAGTGATGAGGGGTTTGTTCCAGTGAGACAGGGGAAGTGAAGATAGGTTTGCCCCAGTTAGACAGGGGACGTTGAAGAGGGGTTTGTCCCAGTGGGACAGGGGAAGTGAAGTTTGCTTTGACCCAGTGAGACAGGGAAAGTGAAGTTAGGTTTGTCCTAGTTAGAGAGGGGAAATGAAGATTGGTTTGTCCCAGTGAGACAGAGGAAGTGAAGATACTTTTGTCCCAGTGAGACAGGGGAAGTGAAGAGGGGTTTGTCCAGTGAGACAGGGGAAGTGAAGAGGGGTTTGTCCCAGTTAGACAGTATAAGTGAAGAGAGATTTGTTCCAGTGAGACAGGGGAAGTGAAGATACGTTTGCCCCAGTTAGAGAGGGGAATGTGAAGAGTGTTTGTCCCAGTTAGACAGGGGAAGTGAAGATAGGTTTGTTCAAGTGACACAGGGGAAGGTGAAGATAGGTTTGTCCCAGTTAGACAGCGGAAGGTGAAGAGGGGTTTGTCCCAGTGAGACAGGGGAAGGTGAAGAGAGGTTTGTCCCATTTAGGGAGGGGAAGTGAAGAGGGGTTTGTTCCAGTGAGACAGGGGAAGGTGAATAGGGGTTTTGTCCCAGTTAGACAGGGGAAGGTGAAGATCGGTTTGTCTCAGTGAGACAGGGGAAGTGAAGATAGGTTTGTCTCAGTGAGACAGGGAAATGAAGAGGGGTTTGTCCCAGTGAGACAGGGGAAGTTGAAGATAGGTTTGTCCCACTGAGAGAGGGGAAGGTGAAGATAGGTTTGTTCCGGTGACACAGGGGAAGGTGAAGATAGGTTTGTCCCAGTTAGACAGGGGAAGGTGAAGAGGGCTTTGTCCCAGTGCGACAGGGGAAGGTGAAGAGAGGTTTGTCCCATTTAGGGAGTGGAAGTGATGAGGGGTTTGTTCCAGTGAGACAGGGGAAGTGAAGTTAGGTTTGTCCTAGTTAGAGAGGGGAATGTGAAGTGAGTTTGTCCCAGTGAGACAGGGGAAGTGAAGAGGGGTTTGTTCCAGTTAGACAGTGGAAGTGAAGAGAGGTTTGTTCCAGTGAGACAGGGGAAGTGAAGATAGGTTTGTCCCAGAGAGACAGAGGAAGTGAAGATATGTTTGCCCTAGTTAGACAGGGGAAGGTGAAGAGGGGTCTGCCCCAGTTAGACAGGGGAAGTGAAGAGGGGTTTGTCCCAGTGAGACAGGGGAAGGTGAAGACAGGTTTGTCCCAGTTAGACAGGGAAGGTGAAGATAGGTTTGTACCAGTGTGACAGGGGAAGTGAAGAGAGGTTTGTCCCAGTTTGGCAGGGTAAGTGAAGAGGGGTTTGTTCCAGTGAGACAGGGGAAGGTGAAGATCGGTTTGTCCCAGTGAGACAGGTGAAGTGAAGATAGGTTTGTCTCAGTGAGACAGGGGAAGGTGAATAGGGGTTTTGTCCCAGTGAGACAGGGGAAGGTGAAGATCGGTTTGTCCCAGTGAGACAGGGGAAGTGAAGATAGGTTTGTCTCAGTGAGACAGGGAAATGAAGAGGGGTTTGTCCCAGTGAGACAGGGGACGTTGAAGATAGGTTTGTCCCACTGAGACAGGGGAAGGTGAAGATAGGTTTGTTCCAGTGACACAGGGGAAGGTGAAGATAGGTTTGTCCCAGTTAGACAGGGGAAGGTGAAGAGGGCTTTGTCCCAGTGAGACAGGGGAAGGTGAAGGGAGGTTTGTCCCATTTAGGGAGGGGAAGTGATGAGGGGTTTGTTCCAGTGAGACAGTGGAAGTGAAGATAGGTTTGCCCCAGTTAGACAGGGGACGTTGAAGAGGGGTTTGTCCCAGTGGGACAGGGGAAGTGAAGTTTGCTTTGACCCAGTGAGACAGGTAAAGTGAATTTAGGTTTGTCCTAGTTAGAGAGGGGAAATGAAGATTGGTTTGTCCCAGTGAGACAGAGGAAGTGAAGATAGGTTTGTCCCAGTGAGACAGGGGAAGTGAAGAGGGTTTTGTCCAGTTAGACAGGGGAAGTGAAGAGGGGTTTGTCCCAGTTAGACAGGGAAAGGTGAAGAGGGGTTTGCCCCAGTTAGACAGAGGAAGTGAAGAGGGGTTTGTCCCAGTTAGACAGGGAAAGGTGAAGAGGGGTTTGTCCCAGTGAGACAGGGGAAGGTGAAGAGGGGTTTGTCCCAGTTAGACAGGGGAAGTGAGGAGGGGTTTGTTCCAGTGAAACAGGGGAAGGTGAAGAGGGGTTTGTCCCAGTGAGACAGGGGAAGGTGAATAGGGGTTTGGCCCAGTGAGACAGTGGACGTGAAGATAGGTTTGACCCAGTGAGACAGGGGAAATGAAGATAGGTTTGTCCCAGTGAGACAGGGGAAGTGAAGATAAGTTTGTCCCAGTGAGACAGTGGACGTGAAGATAGGTTTGACCCAGTGAGACAGGGGAAGTGAAGAAAGGTTTGTCTCAGTGAGACAGGGAAATGAAGAGGGGTTTGTCCCAGTGAGACAGGGGAAGGTGAAGATAGGTTTGTCCCACTGAGACAGGGGAAGGTGAAGATAGGTTTGTTCCAGTGACACAGGGGAAGGTGAAGATAGGTTTGTCCCAGTTAGACAGGGGAAGGTGAAGAGGGCTTTGTCCCAGTGAGACAGGGGAAGGTGAAGAGAGGTTTGTCCCATTTAGGGAGGGGAAGTGATGAGGGGTTTGTTCCAGTGAGACAGGGGAAGTAAAGATACGTTTGCCCCAGTTAGAGAGGGGAATGTGAAGAGTGTTTGTCCCAGTTAGACAGGGGAAGTGAAGATAGGTTTGTACCAGTGAGGCAGGGGAAGTGAAGAGGGATTTGTCCCAGTTAGACAGGGAAAGGTGAAGAGGGGTTTGTCCCAGTTAGACAGGGGAAGTGAGGAGGGGTTTGTTCCAGTGAAACAGGGGAAGGTGAAGAGGGGTTTGTCCCAGTGAGACAGGGGAAGGTGAATAGGGGTTTGGCCCAGTGAGACAGTGGACGTGAAGATAGGTTTGACCCATTGAGACAGGGGAAGGTGAAGAGGGGTTTGTCCCAGTTAGACAGAGGAATTGAAGAGGTGTTTGTCCCAGTTAGACAGGGAAAGGTGAAGAGGGGTTTGTCCCAGTGAGACAGGGGAAGGTGAAGAGGGGTTTGTCGCAGTTAGACAGGGGAAGTGAGGAGGGGTTTGTTCCAGTGAAACAGGGGAAGGTGAAGAGGGGTTTGTCCCAGTGAGACAGGGGAAGGTGAAGAGAGGTTTGTCCCATTTAGGGAGGGGAAGTGATGAGGGGTTTGTTCCAGTGAGACAGGGGAAGTGAAGATAGGTTTGCCCCAGTTAGACAGGGGACGTTGAAGAGGGGTTTGTCCCAGTGGGACAGGGGAAGTGAAGTTTGCTTTGACCCAGTGAGACAGGGAAAGTGAAGTTAGGTTTGTCCTGGTTAGAGAGGGGAAATGAAGATTGGTTTGTCCCAGTGAGACAGAGGAAGTGAAGATACTTTTGTCCCAGTGAGACAGGGGAAGTGAAGAGGGGTTTGTCCAGTGAGACAGGGGAAGTGAAGAGGGGTTTGTCCCAGTTAGACAGTATAAGTGAAGAGAGATTTGTTCCAGTGAGACAGGGGAAGTGAAGATACGTTTGCCCCAGTTAGAGAGGGGAATGTGAAGAGTGTTTGTCCCAGTTAGACAGGGGAAGTGAAGATAGGTTTGTTCAAGTGACACAGGGGAAGGTGAAGATAGGTTTGTCCCAGTTAGACAGCGGAAGGTGAAGAGGGGTTTGTCCCAGTGAGACAGGGGAAGGTGAAGAGAGGTTTGTCCCATTTAGTGAGGGGAAGTGAAGAGGGGTTTGTTCCAGTGAGACAGGGCAAGTGAAGATAGGTTTGCCCCAGTTAGAGAGGGGGCGTTGAAGAGGGTTTGTCCCAGTGGGACAGGGGAAGTGAAGTTAGGTTTGTCCTAGTTAGAGAGGGGAAATGAAGATTGGTTTGTCCCAGTGAGACAGAGGAAGTGAAGATAGGTTTGTCCCAGTGAGACAGGGGAAGTGAAGAGGGGTTTGTCCCAGTTAGACAGGGAAAGGTGAAGAGGGGTTTGTCCCAGTTAGACAGAGGAAGTGAAGAGGGGTTTGTCCCAGTTAGACAGGGAAATGTGAAGAGGGGTTTGTCCCAGTGAGACAGGGGAAGGTGAAGAGGGGTTTGTCCCAGTTAGACAGGGGAAGTGAGGAGGGGTTTGTTCCAGTGAAACAGGGGAAGGTGAAGAGGGGTTTGTCCCAGTGAGACAGGGGAAGGTGAATAGGGTTTGGCCCAGTGAGACAGTGGACGTGAAGATAGGTTTGTCCCAGTGAGACAGGGGAAATGAAGATAGGTTTGTCCCAGTGAGACAGGGGAAGTGAAGATAAGTTTGTCCCAGTGAGACAGTGGACGTGAAGATAGGTTTGACCCAGTGAGACAGGGGAAGTGAAGAAAGGTTTGTCTCAGTGAGACAGGGAAATGAAGAGGGGTTTGTCCCAGTGAGACAGGGGAAGGTGAAGATAGGTTTTTCCCACTGAGACAGGGGAAGGTGAAGATAGGTTTGTTCGAGTGACACAGGGGAAGGTGAAGATAGGTTTGTCCCAGTGAGACAGGGGAAGGTGAAGGGAGGTTTGTCCCATTTAGGGAGGGGAAGTGATGAGGGGTTTGTTCCAGTGAGACAGTGGAAGTGAAGATAGGTTTGCCCCAGTTAGACAGGGGACGTTGAAGAGGGGTTTGTCCCAGTGGGACAGGGGAAGTGAAGTTTGCTTTGACCCAGTGAGACAGGTAAAGTGAATTTAGGTTTGTCCTAGTTAGAGAGGGGAAATGAAGATTGGTTTGTCCCAGTGAGACAGAGGAAGTGAAGATAGGTTTGTCCCAGTGAGACAGGGGAAGTGAAGAGGGTTTTGTCCAGTTAGACAGGGGAAGTGAAGAGGGGTTTGTCCCAGTTAGACAGGGAAAGGTGAAGAGGGGTTTGCCCCAGTTAGACAGAGGAAGTGAAGAGGGGTTTGTCCCAGTTAGACAGGGAAAGGTGAAGAGGGGTTTGTCCCAGTGAGACAGGGGAAGGTGAAGAGGGGTTTGTCCCAGTTAGACAGGGGAAGTGAGGAGGGGTTTGTTCCAGTGAAACAGGGGAAGGTGAAGAGGGGTTTGTCCCAGTGAGACAGGGGAAGGTGAATAGGGGTTTGGCCCAGTGAGACAGTGGACGTGAAGATAGGTTTGACCCAGTGAGACAGGGGAAATGAAGATAGGTTTGTCCCAGTGAGACAGGGGAAGTGAAGATAAGTTTGTCCCAGTGAGACAGTGGACGTGAAGATAGGTTTGACCCAGTGAGACAGGGGAAGTGAAGAAAGGTTTGTCTCAGTGAGACAGGGAAATGAAGAGGGGTTTGTCCCAGTGAGACAGGGGAAGGTGAAGATAGGTTTGTCCCACTGAGACAGGGGAAGGTGAAGATAGGTTTGTTCCAGTGACACAGGGGAAGGTGAAGATAGGTTTGTCCCAGTTAGACAGGGGAAGGTGAAGAGGGCTTTGTCCCAGTGAGACAGGGGAAGGTGAAGAGAGGTTTGTCCCATTTAGGGAGGGGAAGTGATGAGGGGTTTGTTCCAGTGAGACAGGGGAAGTAAAGATACGTTTGCCCCAGTTAGAGAGGGGAATGTGAAGAGTGTTTGTCCCAGTTAGACAGGGGAAGTGAAGATAGGTTTGTACCAGTGAGGCAGGGGAAGTGAAGAGGGATTTGTCCCAGTTAGACAGGGAAAGGTGTAGAGGGGTTTGTCCCAGTTAGACAGGGGAAGTGAGGAGGGGTTTGTTCCAGTGAAACAGGGGAAGGTGAAGAGGGGTTTGTCCCAGTGAGACAGGGGAAGGTGAATAGGGGTTTGGCCCAGTGAGACAGTGGACGTGAAGATAGGTTTGACCCATTGAGACAGGGGAAGGTGAAGAGGGGTTTGTCCCAGTTAGACAGAGGAATTGAAGAGGTGTTTGTCCCAGTTAGACAGGGAAAGGTGAAGAGGGGTTTGTCCCAGTGAGACAGGGGAAGGTGAAGAGGGGTTTGTCGCAGTTAGACAGGGGAAGTGAGGAGGGGTTTGTTCCAGTGAAACAGGGGAAGGTGAAGAGGGGTTTGTCCCAGTGAGACAGGGGAAGGTGAAGAGAGGTTTGTCCCATTTAGGGAGGGGAAGTGATGAGGGGTTTGTTCCAGTGAGACAGGGGAAGTGAAGATAGGTTTGCCCCAGTTAGACAGGGGACGTTGAAGAGGGGTTTGTCCCAGTGGGACAGGGGAAGTGAAGTTTGCTTTGACCCAGTGAGACAGGGAAAGTGAAGTTAGGTTTGTCCTGGTTAGAGAGGGGAAATGAAGATTGGTTTGTCCCAGTGAGACAGAGGAAGTGAAGATACTTTTGTCCCAGTGAGACAGGGGAAGTGAAGAGGGGTTTGTCCAGTGAGACAGGGGAAGTGAAGAGGGGTTTGTCCCAGTTAGACAGTATAAGTGAAGAGAGATTTGTTCCAGTGAGACAGGGGAAGTGAAGATACGTTTGCCCCAGTTAGAGAGGGGAATGTGAAGAGTGTTTGTCCCAGTTAGACAGGGGAAGTGAAGATAGGTTTGTTCAAGTGACACAGGGGAAGGTGAAGATAGGTTTGTCCCAGTTAGACAGCGGAAGGTGAAGAGGGGTTTGTCCCAGTGAGACAGGGGAAGGTGAAGAGAGGTTTGTCCCATTTAGTGAGGGGAAGTGAAGAGGGGTTTGTTCCAGTGAGACAGGGCAAGTGAAGATAGGTTTGCCCCAGTTAGAGAGGGGGCGTTGAAGAGGGTTTGTCCCAGTGGGACAGGGGAAGTGAAGTTAGGTTTGTCCTAGTTAGAGAGGGGAAATGAAGATTGGTTTGTCCCAGTGAGACAGAGGAAGTGAAGATAGGTTTGTCCCAGTGAGACAGGGGAAGTGAAGAGGGGTTTGTCCCAGTTAGACAGGGAAAGGTGAAGAGGGGTTTGTCCCAGTTAGACAGAGGAAGTGAAGAGGGGTTTGTCCCAGTTAGACAGGGAAATGTGAAGAGGGGTTTGTCCCAGTGAGACAGGGGAAGGTGAAGAGGGGTTTGTCCCAGTTAGACAGGGGAAGTGAGGAGGGGTTTGTTCCAGTGAAACAGGGGAAGGTGAAGAGGGGTTTGTCCCAGTGAGACAGGGGAAGGTGAATAGGGTTTGGCCCAGTGAGACAGTGGACGTGAAGATAGGTTTGTCCCAGTGAGACAGGGGAAATGAAGATAGGTTTGTCCCAGTGAGACAGGGGAAGTGAAGATAAGTTTGTCCCAGTGAGACAGTGGACGTGAAGATAGGTTTGACCCAGTGAGACAGGGGAAGTGAAGAAAGGTTTGTCTCAGTGAGACAGGGAAATGAAGAGGGGTTTGTCCCAGTGAGACAGGGGAAGGTGAAGATAGGTTTTTCCCACTGAGACAGGGGAAGGTGAAGATAGGTTTGTTCGAGTGACACAGGGGAAGGTGAAGATAGGTTTGTCCCAGTTAGACAGGGGAAGGTGAAGAGGGCTTTGTCCCAGTGAGACAGGGGAAGGTGAAGAGAGGTTTGTCCCATTTAGGGAGGGGAAGTGAGGAGGGGTTTGTCCCAGTTAGACAGGGAAAGGTGAAGAGGGGTTTGCCCCAGTTAGACAGAGGAAGTGAAGAGGGGTTTGTCCCAGTTAGACAGGGAAAGGTGAAGAGGGGTTTGTCCCAGTGAGACAGGGGAAGGTGAAGAGGGGTTTGTCCCAGTTAGACAGGGGAAGTGAGGAGGGGTTTGTTCCAGTGAAACAGGGGAAGGTGAAGAGGGGTTTGTCCCAGTGAGACAGGGGAAGGTGAATAGGGGTTTGGCCCAGTGAGACAGTGGACGTGAAGATAGGTTTGACCCAGTGAGACAGGGGAAATGAAGATAGGTTTGTCCCAGTGAGACAGGGGAAGTGAAGATAAGTTTGTCCCAGTGAGACAGTGGACGTGAAGATAGGTTTGACCCAGTGAGACAGGGGAAGTGAAGAAAGGTTTGTCTCAGTGAGACAGGGAAATGAAGAGGGGTTTGTCCCAGTGAGACAGGGGAAGGTGAAGATAGGTTTGTCCCACTGAGACAGGGGAAGGTGAAGATAGGTTTGTTCCAGTGACACAGGGGAAGGTGAAGATAGGTTTGTCCCAGTTAGACAGGGGAAGGTGAAGAGGGCTTTGTCCCAGTGAGACAGGGGAAGGTGAAGAGAGGTTTGTCCCATTTAGGGAGGGGAAGTGATGAGGGGTTTGTTCCAGTGAGACAGGGGAAGTAAAGATACGTTTGCCCCAGTTAGAGAGGGGAATGTGAAGAGTGTTTGTCCCAGTTAGACAGGGGAAGTGAAGATAGGTTTGTACCAGTGAGGCAGGGGAAGTGAAGAGGGATTTGTCCCAGTTAGACAGGGAAAGGTGAAGAGGGGTTTGTCCCAGTTAGACAGGGGAAGTGAGGAGGGGTTTGTTCCAGTGAAACAGGGGAAGGTGAAGAGGGGTTTGTCCCAGTGAGACAGGGGAAGGTGAATAGGGGTTTGGCCCAGTGAGACAGTGGACGTGAAGATAGGTTTGACCCATTGAGACAGGGGAAGGTGAAGAGGGGTTTGTCCCAGTTAGACAGAGGAATTGAAGAGGTGTTTGTCCCAGTTAGACAGGGAAAGGTGAAGAGGGGTTTGTCCCAGTGAGACAGGGGAAGGTGAAGAGGGGTTTGTCGCAGTTAGACAGGGGAAGTGAGGAGGGGTTTGTTCCAGTGAAACAGGGGAAGGTGAAGAGGGGTTTGTCCCAGTGAGACAGGGGAAGGTGAAGAGAGGTTTGTCCCATTTAGGGAGGGGAAGTGATGAGGGGTTTGTTCCAGTGAGACAGGGGAAGTGAAGATAGGTTTGCCCCAGTTAGACAGGGGACGTTGAAGAGGGGTTTGTCCCAGTGGGACAGGGGAAGTGAAGTTTGCTTTGACCCAGTGAGACAGGGAAAGTGAAGTTAGGTTTGTCCTGGTTAGAGAGGGGAAATGAAGATTGGTTTGTCCCAGTGAGACAGAGGAAGTGAAGATACTTTTGTCCCAGTGAGACAGGGGAAGTGAAGAGGGGTTTGTCCAGTGAGACAGGGGAAGTGAAGAGGGGTTTGTCCCAGTTAGACAGTATAAGTGAAGAGAGATTTGTTCCAGTGAGACAGGGGAAGTGAAGATACGTTTGCCCCAGTTAGAGAGGGGAATGTGAAGAGTGTTTGTCCCAGTTAGACAGGGGAAGTGAAGATAGGTTTGTTCAAGTGACACAGGGGAAGGTGAAGATAGGTTTGTCCCAGTTAGACAGCGGAAGGTGAAGAGGGGTTTGTCCCAGTGAGACAGGGGAAGGTGAAGAGAGGTTTGTCCCATTTAGTGAGGGGAAGTGAAGAGGGGTTTGTTCCAGTGAGACAGGGCAAGTGAAGATAGGTTTGCCCCAGTTAGAGAGGGGGCGTTGAAGAGGGTTTGTCCCAGTGGGACAGGGGAAGTGAAGTTAGGTTTGTCCTAGTTAGAGAGGGGAAATGAAGATTGGTTTGTCCCAGTGAGACAGAGGAAGTGAAGATAGGTTTGTCCCAGTGAGACAGGGGAAGTGAAGAGGGGTTTGTCCCAGTTAGACAGGGAAAGGTGAAGAGGGGTTTGTCCCAGTTAGACAGAGGAAGTGAAGAGGGGTTTGTCCCAGTTAGACAGGGAAATGTGAAGAGGGGTTTGTCCCAGTGAGACAGGGGAAGGTGAAGAGGGGTTTGTCCCAGTTAGACAGGGGAAGTGAGGAGGGGTTTGTTCCAGTGAAACAGGGGAAGGTGAAGAGGGGTTTGTCCCAGTGAGACAGGGGAAGGTGAATAGGGTTTGGCCCAGTGAGACAGTGGACGTGAAGATAGGTTTGTCCCAGTGAGACAGGGGAAATGAAGATAGGTTTGTCCCAGTGAGACAGGGGAAGTGAAGATAAGTTTGTCCCAGTGAGACAGTGGACGTGAAGATAGGTTTGACCCAGTGAGACAGGGGAAGTGAAGAAAGGTTTGTCTCAGTGAGACAGGGAAATGAAGAGGGGTTTGTCCCAGTGAGACAGGGGAAGGTGAAGATAGGTTTTTCCCACTGAGACAGGGGAAGGTGAAGATAGGTTTGTTCGAGTGACACAGGGGAAGGTGAAGATAGGTTTGTCCCAGTTAGACAGGGGAAGGTGAAGAGGGCTTTGTCCCAGTGAGACAGGGGAAGGTGAAGAGAGGTTTGTCCCATTTAGGGAGGGGAAGTGATGAGGGGTTTGTTCCAGTGAGACAGGGGAAGTGAAGATAGGTTTGCCCCAGTTAGACAGGGGAAGTTGAAGAGGAGTTTGTCCCAGTGGGACAGGGGAAGTGAAGTTTGCTTTGACCCAGTGAGACAGGGAAAGTGAAGTTAGGTTTGTCCTAGTTAGAGAGGGGAAATGAAGATTGGTTTGTCCCAGTGAGTCAGGGGAAGTGAAGATACTTTTGTCCCAGTGAGACAGGGGAAGTGAAGAGGGGTTTGTCCAGTGAGACAGGGGAAGTGAAGAGGGGTTTGTCCCAGTTAGACAGTATAAGTGAAGAGAGATTTGTTCCAGTGAGACAGGGGAAGTGAAGATACGTTTGCCCCAGTTAGAGAGGGGAATGTGAAGAGTGTTTGTCCCAGTTAGACAGGGGAAGTGAAGATAGGTTTGATCCAGTGACACAGGGGAAGGTGAAGATAGGTTTGTCCCAGTTAGACAGGGGAAGGTGAAGAGGGGTTTGTCCCAGTGAGACAGGGGAAGGTGAAGAGAGGTTTGTCCCATTTAGGGAGGGGAAGTGAAGAGGGGTTTGTTCCAGTGAGACAGGGGAAGTGAAGATAGGTTTGTCCCAGTGGGACAGGGGAAGTGAAGTTAGCTTTGACCCAGTGAGACAGGGAAAGTGAAGTTAGGTTTGTCCTAGTTAGAGAGGGGAAATGAAGATTGGTTTGTCCCAGTGAGACAGAGGAAGTGAAGATAGGTTTGTCCCAGTGAGACAGGGGAAGTGAAGAGGGGTTTGTCCAGTGAGACAGGGGAAGTGAAGAGGGGTTTGTCCCAGTTAGACAGTATAAGTGAAGAGAGGTTTGTTCCAGTGAGACAGGGGAAGTGAAGATACGTTTGCCCCAGTTAGAGAGGGGAATGTGAAGTGTGCTTGTCCCAGTTAGACAGGGGAAGTGAAGATAGGTTTGTACCAGTGAGGCAGGGGAAGTGAAGATAGGTTTGTCCCAGTTAGCGAGGGGAAATGAAGAGGGGTTTGTCCCAGTGAGACAGGGGAAGTGAAGAGAGGTTTGTTCCAGTGAGACAGAGGAAGTGAAGATAGGTTTGTCCCAGTGAGACAGGGGAAGGTGAAGAGGGGTCTGTCCCAGTGAGACAGGGGAAGGTGAAGATACGTCTGCCCCAGTTCGAAAGGGGAAGTGAAGAGGGGTTTGTCCCAGTGAGACAGGGGAAGGTGAAGACAGGTTTGTCCCAGTTAGACAGGGAAGGTGAAGATAGGTTTGTACCAGTGAGGCAGGGGAAGTGAAGATAGGTTTGTCCCAGTTAGCGAGGGGAAATGAAGAGGGGTTTGTCCCAGTGAGACAGGGGAAGTGAAGATAGGTTTGTCCCAGTGAGACAGAGGAAGTGAAGAGGGGTTTGTCCCAGTGAGACAGGGGAAGTGAAGAGGGGTTTGTTCCAGTTAGACAGTGGAAGTGAAGAGGGGTTTGTTCCAGTTAGACAGTGGAAGTGAAGAGAGGTTTGTTCCAGTGAGACAGGGGAAGTGAAGATAGGTTTGTCCCAGTGAGACAGAGGAAGTGAAGATAGGTTTGCCCTAGTTAGACAGGGGAAGGTGAAGAGGGGTCTGCCCCAGTTAGACAGGGGAAGTGAAGAGGGGTTTGTCCCAGTGAGACAGGGGAAGGTGAAGACAGGTTTGTCCCAGTTAGACAGGGAAGGTGAAGATAGGTTTGTACCAGTGAGACAGGGGAAGTGAAGAGGGGTTTGTACCAGTTAGGCAGGGTAAGTGAAGAGGGGTTTCTTCCAGTGAGACAGGGGAAGGTGAAGATCGGTTTGTCCCAGTGAGACAGGGGAAGTGAGGAGGGGTTTGTCCCAGTGAGACAGGGGAAGGTGAATAGGGTTTGGCCCAGTGAGACAGTGGACGTGAAGATAGGTTTGTCCCAGTGAGACAGGGGAAATGAAGATAGGTTTGTCCCAGTGAGACAGGGGAAGTGAAGATAAGTTTGTCCCAGTGAGACAGTGGACGTGAAGATAGGTTTGACCCAGTGAGACAGGGGAAGTGAAGAAAGGTTTGTCTCAGTGAGACAGGGAAATGAAGAGGGGTTTGTCCCAGTGAGACAGGGGAAGGTGAAGATAGGTTTTTCCCACTGAGACAGGGGAAGGTGAAGATAGGTTTGTTCGAGTGACACAGGGGAAGGTGAAGATAGGTTTGTCCCAGTTAGACAGGGGAAGGTGAAGAGGGCTTTGTCCCAGTGAGACAGAGGAAGGTGAAGAGAGGTTTGTCCCATTTAGGGAGGGGAAGTGATGAGGGGTTTGTTCCAGTGAGACAGGGGAAGTGAAGATAGGTTTGCCCCAGTTAGACAGGGGAAGTTGAAGAGGAGTTTGTCCCAGTGGGACAGGGGAAGTGAAGTTTGCTTTGACCCAGTGAGACAGGGAAAGTGAAGTTAGGTTTGTCCTAGTTAGAGAGGGGAAATGAAGATTGGTTTGTCCCAGTGAGACAGGGGAAGTGAAGATACTTTTGTCCCAGTGAGACAGGGGAAGTGAAGAGGGGTTTGTCCAGTGAGACAGGGGAAGTGAAGAGGTGTTTGTCCCAGTTAGACAGTATAAGTGAAGAGAGATTTGTTCCAGTGAGACAGGGGAAGTGAAGATACGTTTGCCCCAGTTAGAGAGGGGAATGTGAAGAGTGTTTGTCCCAGTTAGACAGGGGAAGTGAAGATAGGTTTGATCCAGTGACACAGGGGAAGGTGAAGATAGGTTTGTCCCAGTTAGACAGGGGAAGGTGAAGAGGGGTTTGTCCCAGTGAGACAGGGGAAGGTGAAGAGAGGTTTGTCCCATTTAGGGAGGGGAAGTGAAGAGGGGTTTGTTCCAGTGAGACAGGGGAAGTGAAGATAGGTTTGTCCCAGTGGGACAGGGGAAGTGAAGTTAGCTTTGACCCAGTGAGACAGGGAAAGTGAAGTTAGGTTTGTCCTAGTTAGAGAGGGGAAATGAAGATTGGTTTGTCCCAGTGAGACAGAGGAAGTGAAGATAGGTTTGTCCCAGTGAGACAGGGGAAGTGAAGAGGGGTTTGTCCAGTGAGACAGGGGAAGTGAAGAGGGGTTTGTCCCAGTTAGACAGTATAAGTGAAGAGAGGTTTGTTCCAGTGAGACAGGGGAAGTGAAGATACGTTTGCCCCAGTTAGAGAGGGGAATGTGAAGTGTGCTTGTCCCAGTTAGACAGGGGAAGTGAAGATAGGTTTGTACCAGTGAGGCAGGGGAAGTGAAGATTGGTTTGTCCCAGTTAGCGAGGGGAAATGAAGAGGGGTTTGTCCCAGTGAGACAGGGGAAGTGAAGAGAGGTTTGTTCCAGTGAGACAGAGGAAGTGAAGATAGGTTTGTCCCAGTGAGACAGGGGAAGGTGAAGAGGGGTCTGTCCCAGTGAGACAGGGGAAGGTGAAGATACGTCTGCCCCAGTTAGAAAGGGGAAGTGAAGAGGGGTTTGTCCCAGTGAGACAGGGGAAGGTGAAGACAGGTTTGTCCCAGTTAGACAGGGAAGGTGAAGATAGGTTTGTACCAGTGAGGCAGGGGAAGTGAAGATAGGTTTGTCCCAGTTAGCGAGGGGAAATGAAGAGGGGTTTGTCCCAGTGAGACAGGGGAAGTGAAGATAGGTTTGTCCCAGTGAGACAGAGGAAGTGAAGAGGGGTTTGTCCCAGTGAGACAGGGGAAGTGAAGAGGGGTTTGTTCCAGTTAGACAGTGGAAGTGAAGAGGGGTTTGTTCCAGTTAGACAGTGGAAGTGAAGAGAGGTTTGTTCCAGTGAGACAGGGGAAGTGAAGATAGGTTTGTCCCAGTGAGACAGAGGAAGTGAAGATAGGTTTGCCCTAGTTAGACAGGGGAAGGTGAAGAGGGGTCTGCCCCAGTTAGACAGGGGAAGTGAAGAGGGGTTTGTCCCAGTGAGACAGGGGAAGGTGAAGACAGGTTTGTCCCAGTTAGACAGGGAAGGTGAAGATAGGTTTGTACCAGTGAGACAGGGGAAGTGAAGAGGGGTTTGTACCAGTTAGGCAGGGTAAGTGAAGAGGGGTTTCTTCCAGTGAGACAGGGGAAGGTGAAGATCGGTTTGTCCCAGTGAGACAGGTGAAGTGAAGATAGGTTTGTCTCAGTGAGACAGGGGAAGGTGAATAGGGGTTTTGTCCCAGTGAGAGAGGGGAAGGTGAAGATCGGTTTGTCCCAGTGAGACAGGGGAAGTGAAGATAGGTTTGTCTCAGTGAGACAGGGAAATGAAGAGGGGTTTGTCCCAGTGAGACAGGGGAAGTTGAAGATAGGTTTGTCCCACTGAGACAGGGGAAGGTGAAGATAGTTTTGTTCCAGTGACACAGGGGAAGGTGAAGATAGGTTTGTCCCAGTTAGACAGGGGAAGGTGAAGAGGGGTTTTGTCCCAGTGAGACAGGGTAAGGTGAAGAGAGGTTTGTCCCATTTAGGGAGGGGAAGTGAAGAGGGGTTTGTTCCAGTGAGACAGGGGAAGTGAAGATAGGTTTGCCCCAGTTAGACAGGGGGCGTTGAAGAGGGGTTTGTCCCAGTGGGACAGGGGAAGTGAAGTTAGCTTTGACCCTGTGAGACAGGGAAAGTGAATTTAGGTTTGTCCTAGTTAGAGAGGGGAAATGAAGATTGGTTTGTCCCAGTGAGACAGAGGAAGTGAAGATAGGTTTGTCCCAGTGAGACAGGGGAAATGAAGATTGGTTTGTCCCAGTGAGATAGAGGAAGTGAAGATAGGTTTTTCCCAGTGAGACAGGGGAAGTGAAGAGGGGTTTGTCCCAGTTAGACAGTATAAGTGAAGAGAGGTTTGTTCCAGTGAGACAGGGGAAGTAAAGATACGTTTGCCCCAGTTAGAGAGGGGAATGTGAAGAGTGTTTGTCCCAGTTAGACAGGGGAAGTGAAGATGGGTTTGTACCAGTGAGGCAGGGTAAGTGAAGAGGGATTTGTCCCAGTTAGACAGGGAAAGGTGAAGAGGGGTTTGTCCCAGTGAGACAGGGGAAGGTGAAGAGGTGTTTGTCCAAGTTAGGCAGGGTAAGTGAAGAGGGGTTTGTTCCAGTGAGACAGGGGAAGGTAAAGATCGGTTTGTCCCAGTGAGACAGGTGAAGTGAAGATAGGTTTGTCTCAGTGAGACTGGGGAAGGTGAATAGGGGTTTTGTCCCAGTGAGACAGGGGAAGGTGAAGATCGGTTTGTCCCAGTGAGACAGGGGAAGTGAAGATAGGTTTGTCTCAGTGAGACAGAGAAATGAAGAGGGGTTTGTCCCAGTGAGACAGGGGAAGTTGAAGATAGGTTTGTCCCACTGAGACAGGGGAAGGTGAAGATAGGTTTGTTCCAGTGACACAGGGGAAGGTGAAGATAGGTTTGTCCCAGTTAGAAAGGGGAAGGTGAAGAGGGCTTTGTCCCAGTGAGACAGGGGAAGGTGAAGAGAGGTTTGTCCCATTTAGGGAGGGGAAGTGATGAGGGGTTTGTTCCAGTGAGACAGGGGAAGTGAAGATAGGTTTGCCCCAGTTAGACAGGGGAAGTTGAAGAGGAGTTTGTCCCAGTGGGACAGGGGAAGTGAAGTTTGCTTTGACACAGTGAGACTGGGAAAGTGAAGTTAGGTTTGTCCTAGTTAGAGAGGGGAAATGAAGATTGGTTTGTCCCAGTGAGACAGGGGAAGGGAAGAGGGGTTTTTTCCAGTGAGACAGGGGAAGTGAAGAGGGGTTTGTCCCAGTTAGACAGTATAAGTGAAGAGTGATTTGTTCCAGTGAGACAGGGGAAGTGAAGATACGTTTGCCCCAGTTAGAGAGGGGAATGTGAAGAGTGTTTGTCCCAGTTAGACAGGGGAAGTGAAGATAGGTTTGTTCCAGTGACACAGGGGAAGGTGAAGATAGGTTTGTCCCAGTTAGACAGGGGAAGGTGAAGAGGGGTTTGTCCCAGTGAGACAGGGGAAGGTGAAGAGAGGTTTGTCCCATTTAGGGAGGGGAAGTGAAGAGGGGTTTGTTCCAGTGAGACAGGGGAAGTGAAGATAGGTTTTCCCCAGTTAGACAGGGGGCGTTGAAGAGGGGTTTGTCCCAGTGGGACAGGGGAAGTGAAGTTAGCTTTGACCCAGTGAGACAGGGAAAGTGAAGTAAGGTTTGTCCTAGTTAGAGAGGGGAAATGAAGATTGGTTTGTCCCAGTGAGACAGAGGAAGTGAAGATAGGTTTGTCCCAGGGAGACAGGGGAAGTGAAGAGGGGTTTGTCCAGTGAGACAGGGGAAGTGAAGAGGGGTTTGTCCCAGTTAGACAGTATAAGTGAAGAGAGGTTTGTTCCAGTGAGACAGGGGAAGTGAAGATACGTTTGCCCCAGTTAGAGAGGGGAATGTGAAGTGTGCTTGTCCCAGTTAGACAGGGGAAGTGAAGATAGGTTTGTACCAGTGAGGCAGGGGAAGTGAAGATAGGTTTGTCCCAGTTAGCGAGGGGAAATAAAGAGGGGTTTGTCCCAGTGAGACAGGGGAAGTGAAGAGAGGTTTGTTCCAGTGAGACAGGGGAAGTGAAGATAGGTTTGTCCCAGTGAGACAGAGGAAGTGAAGATAGGTTTGCCCTAGTTAGACAGGGGAAGGTGAAGAGTTGTCTGTCCCAGTGAGACAGGGGAAGTGAAGAGGGGTTTGTCCCAGTGAGACAGGGGAAGGTGAAGACAGGTTTGTCCCAGTTAGACAGGGAAGGTGAAGATAGGTTTGTACCAGTGAGGCAGGGGAAGTGAAGATAGGTTTGTCCCAATTAGCGAGGGGAAATGAAGAGGGGTTTGTCCCAGTGAGACAGGGGAAGGTGAAGATCGGTTTGTCCCAGTGAGACAGGGGAAGTGAAGATAGGTTTGTCTCAGTGAGACAGAGAAATGAAGAGGGGTTTGTCCCAGTGAGACAGGGGAAGTTGAAGATAGGTTTGTCCCACTGAGACAGGGGAAGGTGAAGATAGGTTTGTTCCAGTGACACAGGGGAAGGTGGAGATAGGTTTGTCCCAGTTAGAAAGGGGAAGGTGAAGAGGGCTTTGTCCCAGTGAGACAGGGGAAGGTGAAGATAGGTTTGTCCCACTGAGACAGGGGAAGGTGAAGATAGGTTTGTTCCAGTGACACAGGGGAAGGTGAAGATAGGTTTGTCCCAGTTGGACAGGGGAAGGTGAAGAGGGCTTTGTCCCAGTGAGACAGGGGAAGGTGAAGAGAGGTTTGTCCCATTTAGGGAGGGGAAGTGATGAGGGGTTTGTCCCAGTGGGACAGGGGAAGTGAAGTTTGCTTTGACCCAGTGAGACAGGTAAAGTGAATTTAGGTTTGTCCTAGTTAGAGAGGGGAAATGAAGATTGGTTTGTCCCAGTGAGACAGAGGAAGTGAAGATAGGTTTGTCCCAGTGAGACAGGGGAAGTGAAGAGGGTTTTGTCCAGTTAGACAGGGGAAGTGAAGAGGGGTTTGTCCCAGTTAGACAGGGAAAGGTGAAGAGGGGTTTGTCCCAGTTAGACAGAGGAAGTGAAGAGGGGTTTGTCCCAGTTAGACAGGGGAAGTGAGGAGGGGTTTGGCCCAGTGAGACAGTGGACGTGAAGATGGGTTTGACCCAGTGAGACAGGGGAAATGAAGATAGGTTTGTCTCAGTGAGACAGGGGAATTGAAGATAAGTTTGTCCCAGTGAGACAGTGGACGTGAAGATAGGTTTGACCCAGTGAGACAGGGGAAGTGAAGAAAGGTTTGTCTCAGTGAGACAGGGAAATGAAGAGGGGTTTGTCCCAGTGAGACAGGGGAAGGTGAAGATAGGTTTGTCCCACTGAGACAGGGGAAGGTGAAGATAGGTATGTTCCAGTGACACAGGGGAAGGTGAAGATAGGTTTGTCCCAGTTAGACAGGGGAAGGTGAAGAGGGCTTTGTCCCAGTGAGACAGGGGAAGGTGAAGAGAGGTTTGTCCCATTTAGGGAGGGGAAGTGATGAGGGGTTTGTTCCAGTGAGACAGGGGAAGTAAAGATACGTTTGCCCCAGTTAGAGAGGGGAATGTGAAGAGTGTTTGTCCCAGTTAGACAGGGGAAGTGAAGATAGGTTTGTACCAGTGAGGCAGGGGAAGTGAAGAGGGATTTGTCCCAGTTAGACAGGGAAAGGTGAAGAGGGGTTTGTCCCAGTGAGACAGGGGAAGGTGAAGAGGGGTTTGTCCCAGTTAGACAGGGGAAGTGAGGAGGGGTTTGTTCCAGTGAAACAGGGGAAGGTGAAGAGGGGTTTGTCCCAGTGAGACAGGGGAAGGTGAATAGGGGTTTGGCCCAGTGAGACAGTGGACGTGAAGATAGGTTTGACCCATTGAGACAGGGGAAGGTGAAGAGGGGTTTGTCCCAGTTAGACAGAGGAATTGAAGAGGGGTTTGTCCCAGTTAGACAGGGAAAGGTGAAGAGGGGTTTGTCCCAGTGAGACAGGGGAAGGTGAAGAGGGGTTTGTCGCAGTTAGACAGGGGAAGTGAGGAGGGGTTTGTTCCAGTGAAACAGGGGAAGGTGAAGAGGGGTTTCTCCCAGTGAGACAGGGGAAGGTGAAGAGAGGTTTGTCCCATTTAGGGAGGGGAAGTGATGAGGGGTTTGTTCCAGTGAGACAGGGGAAGTGAAGATAGGTTTGCCCCAGTTAGACAGGGGACGTTGAAGAGGGGTTTGTCCCAGTGGGACAGGGGAAGTGAAGTTTGCTTTGACCCAGTGAGACAGGGAAAGTGAAGTTAGGTTTGTCCTAGTTAGAGAGGGGAAATGAAGATTGGTTTGTCCCAGTGAGACAGAGGAAGTGAAGATACTTTTGTCCCAGTGAGACAGGGGAAGTGAAGAGGGGTTTGTCCAGTGAGACAGGGGAAGTGAAGATACGTTTGCCCCAGTTAGAGAGGGGAATGTGAAGAGTGTTTGTCCCAGTTAGACAGGGGAAGTGAAGATAGGTTTGTTCAAGTGACACAGGGGAAGGTGAAGATAGGTTTGTCCCAGTTAGACAGCGGAAGGTGAAGAGGGGTTTGTCCCAGTGAGACAGGGGAAGGTGAAGAGAGGTTTGTCCCATTTAGGGAGGGGAAGTGAAGAGGGGTTTGTTCCAGTGAGACAGGGGAAGGTGAATAGGGGTTTTGTCCCAGTTAGACAGGGGAAGGTGAAGATCGGTTTGTCTCAGTGAGACAGGGGAAGTGAAGATAGGTTTGTCTCAGTGAGACAGGGAAATGAAGAGGGGTTTGTCCCAGTGAGACAGGGGAAGTTGAAGATAGGTTTGTCCCACTGAGACAGGGGAAGGTGAAGATAGGTTTGTTCCGGTGACACAGGGGAAGGTGAAGATCGGTTTGTCTCAGTGAGACAGGGGAAGTTGAATAGGGGTTTGGCCCAGTGAGACAGTGGACGTGAAGATGGGTTTGACCCAGTGAGACAGGGGAAATGAAGATAGGTTTGTCCCAGTGAGACAGGGGAAGTGAAGATAAGTTTGTCCCAGTGAGACAGTGGACGTGAAGATAGGTTTGACCCAGTGAGACAGGGGAAGTGAAGAAAGGTTTGTCTCAGTGAGACAGGGAAATGAAGAGGGGTTTGTCCCAGTGAGACAGGGGAAGGTGAAGATAGGTTTGTCCCACTGAGACAGGGGAAGGTGAAGATAGGTTTGTTCCAGTGACACAGGGGAAGGTGAAGATAGGTTTGTCCCAGTTAGACAGGGGAAGGTGAAGAGGGCTTTGTCCCAGTGAGACAGGGGAAGGTGAAGAGAGGTTTGTCCCATTTAGGGAGGGGAAGTGATGAGGGGTTTGTTCCAGTGAGACAGGGGAAGTAAAGATACGTTTGCCCCAGTTAGAGAGGGGAATGTGAAGAGTGTTTGTCCCAGTTAGACAGGGGAAGTGAAGGTAGGTTTGTACCAGTGAGGCAGGGGAAGTGAAGAGGGATTTGTCCCAGTTAGACAGGGAAAGGTGAAGAGGGGTTTGTCCCAGTGAGACAGGGGAAGGTGAAGAGGGGTTTGTCCCAGTTAGACAGGGGAAGTGAGGAGGGGTTTGTTCCAGTGAAACAGGGGAAGGTGAAGAGGGGTTTGTCCCAGTGAGACAGGGGAAGGTGAATAGGGGTTTGGCCCAGTGAGACAGTGGACGTGAAGATAGGTTTGACCCATTGAGACAGGGGAAGGTGAAGAGGGGTTTGTCCCAGTTAGACAGAGGAATTGAAGAGGGGTTTGTCCCAGTTAGACAGGGAAAGGTGAAGAGGGGTTTGTCGCAGTTAGACAGGGGAAGTGAGGAGGGGTTTGTTCCAGTGAAACAGGGGAAGGTGAAGAGGGGTTTCTCCCAGTGAGACAGGGAAAGGTGAAGAGAGGTTTGTCCCATTTAGGGAGGGGAAGTGATGAGGGGTTTGTTCCAGTGAGACAGGGGAAGGTGAAGAGGGGTTTGTCCCAGTTAGACAGGGGAAGTGAGGAGGGGTTTGTTCCAGTGAGACAGGGGAAGGTGAATAGGGGTTTGGCCCAGTGAGACAGTGGACGTGAAGATAGGTTTGACCCATTGAGACAGGGGAAGGTGAAGAGGGGTTTGTCCCAGTTAGACAGAGGAATTGAAGAGGGGTTTGTCCCAGTTAGACAGGGAAAGGTGAAGAGGGGTTTGTCGCAGTTAGACAGGGGAAGTGAGGAGGGGTTTGTTCCAGTGAAACAGGGGAAGGTGAAGAGGGGTTTCTCCCAGTGAGACAGGGGAAGGTGAAGAGAGGTTTGTCCCATTTAGGGAGGGGAAGTGATGAGGGGTTTGTTCCAGTGAGACAGGGGAAGTGAAGATAGGTTTGCCCCAGTTAGACAGGGGACGTTGAAGAGGGGTTTGTCCCAGTGGGACAGGGGAAGTGAAGTTTGCTTTGACCCAGTGAGACAGGGAAAGTGATGTTAGGTTTGTCCTAGTTAGAGAGGGGAAATGAAGATTGGTTTGTCCCAGTGAGACAGAGGAAGTGAAGATACTTTTGTCCCAGTGAGACAGGGGAAGTGAAGAGGGGTTTGTCCAGTGAGACAGGGGAAGTGAAGAGGGGTTTGTCCCAGTTAGACAGTATAAGTGAAGAGAGATTTGTTCCAGTGAGACAGGGGAAGTGAAGATACGTTTGCCCCAGTTAGAGAGGGGAATGTGAAGAGTGTTTGTCCCAGTTAGACAGGGGAAGTGAAGATAGGTTTGTTCAAGTGACACAGGGGAAGGTGAAGATAGGTTTGTCCCAGTTAGACAGCGGAAGGTGAAGAGGGGTTTGTCCCAGTGAGACAGGGGAAGGTGAAGAGAGGTTTGTCCCATTTAGGGAGGGGAAGTGAAGAGGGGTTTGTTCCAGTGAGACAGGGGAAGGTGAATAGGGGTTTTGTCCCAGTTAGACAGGGGAAGGTGAAGATCGGTTTGTCTCAGTGAGACAGGGGAAATGAAGATAGGTTTGTCTCCGTGAGACAGGGAAATGAAGAGGGGTTTGTCCCAGTGAGACAGGGGAAGTTGAAGATAGGTTTGTCCCACTGAGACAGGGGAAGGTGAAGATAGGTTTGTTCCGGTGACACAGGGGAAGGTGAAGATAGGTTTGTCCCAGTTAGACAGAGGAAGGTGAAGAGGGCTTTGTCCCAGTGCGACAGGGGAAGGTGAAGAGAGGTTTGTCCCATTTAGGGAGTGGAAGTGATGAGGGGTTTGTTCCAGTGAGACAGGGGAAGTGAAGTTAGGTTTGTCCTAGTTAGAGAGGGGAATGTGAAGTGAGTTTGTCCCAGTGAGACAGGGGAAGTGAAGAGGGGTTTGTTCCAGTTAGACAGTGGAAGTGAAGAGAGGTTTGTTCCAGTGAGACAGGGGAAGTGAAGATAGGTTTGTCCCAGAGAGACAGAGGAAGTGAAGATAGGTTTGTCCTAGTTAGACAGGGGAAGCTGAAGAGGGGTCTGCCCCAGTTAGACAGGGGAAGTGAAGAGGGGTTTGTCCCAGTGAGACAGGGGAAGGTGAAGACAGGTTTGTCCCAGTTAGACAGGGAAGGTGAAGATAGGTTTGTACCAGTGTGACAGGGGAAGTGAAGAGAGGTTTGTCCCAGTTAGGCAGGGTAAGTGAAGAGGGGTTTGTTCCAGTGAGACAGGGGAAGGTGAAGATCGGTTTGTCCCAGTGAGACAGGTGAAGTGAAGATAGGTTTGTCTCAGTGAGACAGGGGAAGGTGAATAGGGGTTTTGTCCCAGTGAGACAGGGGAAGGTGAAGATCGGTTTGTCCCAGTGAGACAGGGGAAGTGAAGATAGGTTTGTCTCAGTGAGACAGGGAAATGAAGAGGGGTTTGTCCCAGTGAGACAGGGGAAGTTGAAGATAGGTTTGTCCCACTGAGACAGGGGAAGGTGAAGATAGGTTTGTTCCAGTGACACAGGGGAAGGTGAAGATAGGTTTGTCCCAGTGAGACAGGGGAAGTGAAGAGGGTTTTGTCCAGTTATACAGGGGAAGTGAAGAGGGGTTTGTCCCAGTTAGACAGGGAAAGGTGAAGAGGGGTTTGTCCCAGTTAGACAGAGGAAGTGAAGAGGGGTTTGTCCCAGTTAGACAGGGAAAGGTGAAGAGGGGTTTGTCCCAGTGAGACAGGGGAAGGTGAAGAGGGGTTTGTCCCAGTTAGACAGGGGAAGTGAGGAGGGGTTTGTTCCAGTGAAACAGGGGAAGGTGAAGAGGGGTTTGTCCCAGTGAGACAGGGGAAGTTGAATAGGGGTTTGGCCCAGTGAGACAGTGGACGTGAAGATGGGTTTGACCCAGTGAGACAGGGGAAATGAAGATAGGTTTGTCCCAGTGAGACAGGGGAAGTGAAGATAAGTTTGTCCCAGTGAGACAGTGGACGTGAAGATAGGTTTGACCCAGTGAGACAGGGGAAGTGAAGAAAGGTTTGTCTCAGTGAGACAGGGAAATGAAGAGGGGTTTGTCCCAGTGAGACAGGGGAAGGTGAAGATAGGTTTGTCCCACTGAGACAGGGGAAGGTGAAGATAGCTTTGTTCCAGTGACACAGGGGAAGGTGAAGATAGGTTTGTCCCAGTTAGACAGGGGAAGGTGAAGAGTGCTTTGTCCCAGTGAGACAGGGGAAGGTGAAGAGAGGTTTGTCCCATTTAGGGAGGGGAAGTGATGAGGGGTTTGTTCCAGTGAGACAGGGGAAGTAAAGATACGTTTGCCCCAGTTAGAGAGGGGAATGTGAAGAGTGTTTGTCCCAGTTAGACAGGGGAAGTGAAGATAGGTTTGTACCAGTGAGGCAGGGGAAGTGAAGAGGGATTTGTCCCAGTTAGACAGGGAAAGGTGAAGAGGGGTTTGTCCCAGTGAGACAGGGGAAGTTGAAGAGGGGTTTGTCCCAGTTAGACAGGGGAAGTGAGGAGGGGTTTGTTCCAGTGAAACAGGGGAAGGTGAAGAGGGGTTTGTCCCAGTGAGACAGGGGAAGGTGAATAGGGGTTTGGCCCAGTGAGACAGTGGACGTGAAGATAGGTTTGACCCATTGAGACAGGGGAAGGTGAAGAGGGGTTTGTCCCAGTTAGACAGAGGAATTGAAGAGGGGTTTGTTGCAGTTAGACAGGGAAAGGTGAAGAGGGGTTTGTCCCAGTGAGACAGGGGAAGGTGAAGAGGGGTTTGTCGCAGTTAGACAGGGGAAGTGAGGAGGGGTTTGTTCCAGTGAAACAGGGGAAGGTGAAGAGGGGTTTCTCCCAGTGAGACAGGGGAAGGTGAAGAGAGGTTTGTCCCATTTAGGGAGGGGAAGTGATGAGGGGTTTGTTCCAGTGCGACAGGGGAAGTGAAGATAGGTTTGCCCCAGTTAGACAGGGGACGTTGAAGAGGGGTTTGTCCCAGTGGGACAGGGGAAGTGAAGTTTGCTTTGACCCAGTGAGACAGGGAAAGTGAAGTTAGGTTTGTCCTAGTTAGAGAGGGGAAATGAAGATTGGTTTGTCCCAGTGAGACAGAGGAAGTGAAGATACTTTTGTCCCAGTGAGACAGGGGAAGTGAAGAGGGGTTTGTCCAGTGAGACAGGGGAAGTGAAGAGGGGTTTGTCCCAGTTAGACAGTATAAGTGAAGAGAGATTTGTTCCAGTGAGACAGGGGAAGTGAAGATACGTTTGCCCCAGTTAGAGAGGGGAATGTGAAGAGTGTTTGTCCCAGTTAGACAGGGGAAGTGAAGATAGGTTTGTTCAAGTGACACAGGGGAAGGTGAAGATAGGTTTGTCCCAGTTAGACAGCGGAAGGTGAAGAGGGGTTTGTCCCAGTGAGACAGGGGAAGGTGAAGAGAGGTTTGTCCCATTTAGGGAGGGGAAGTGAAGAGGGGTTTGTTCCAGTGAGACAGGGGAAGGTGAATAGCGGTTTTGTCCCAGTTAGACAGGGGAAGGTGAAGATCGGTTTGTCTCAGTGAGACAGGGGAAGTGAAGATAGGTTTGTCTCAGTGAGACAGGGAAATGAAGAGGGGTTTGTCCCAGTGAGACAGGGGAAGTTGAAGATAGGTTTGTCCCACTGAGACAGGGGAAGGTGAAGATAGGTTTGTTCCGGTGACACAGGGGAAGGTGAAGATCGGTTTGTCTCAGTGAGACAGGGGAAGTTGAATAGGGGTTTGGCCCAGTGAGACAGTGGACGTGAAGATGGGTTTGACCCAGTGAGACAGGGGAAATGAAGATAGGTTTGTCCCAGTGAGACAGGGGAAGTGAAGATAAGTTTGTCCCAGTGAGACAGTGGACGTGAAGTTAGGTTTGACCCAGTGAGACAGGGGAAGTGAAGAAAGGTTTGTCTCAGTGAGACAGGGAAATGAAGAGGGGTTTGTCCCAGTGAGACAGGGGAAGGTGAAGATAGGTTTGTCCCACTGAGACAGGGGAAGGTGAAGATAGGTTTGTTCCAGTGACACAGGGGAAGGTGAAGATAGGTTTGTCCCAGTTAGACAGGGGAAGGTGAAGAGGGCTTTGTCCCAGTGAGACAGGGGAAGGTGAAGAGAGGTTTGTCCCATTTAGGGAGGGGAAGTGATGAGGGGTTTGTTCCAGTGAGACAGGGGAAGTAAAGATACGTTTGCCCCAGTTAGAGAGGGGAATGTGAAGAGTGTTTGTCCCAGTTAGACAGGGGAAGTGAAGATAGGTTTGTACCAGTGAGGCAGGGGAAGTGAAGAGGGATTTGTCCCAGTTAGACAGGGAAAGGTGAAGAGGGGTTTGTCCCAGTGAGACAGGGGAAGGTGAAGAGGGGTTTGTCCCAGTTAGACAGGGGAAGTGAGGAGGGGTTTGTTCCAGTGAAACAGGGGAAGGTGAAGAGGGGTTTGTCCCAGTGAGACAGGGGAAGGTGAATAGGGGTTTGGCCCAGTGAGACAGTGGACGTGAAGATAGGTTTGACCCATTGAGACAGGGGAAGGTGAAGAGGGGTTTGTCCCAGTTAGACAGAGGAATTGAAGAGGGGTTTGTCCCAGTTAGACAGGGAAAGGTGAAGAGGGGTTTGTCCCAGTGAGACAGGGGAAGGTGAAGAGGGGTTTGTCGCAGTTAGACAGGGGAAGTGAGGAGGGGTTTGTTCCAGTGAAACAGGGGAAGGTGAAGAGGGGTTTCTCCCAGTGAGACAGGGGAAGGTGAAGAGAGGTTTGTCCCATTTAGGGAGGGGAAGTGATGAGGGGTTTGTTCCAGTGAGACAGGGGAAGTGAAGATAGGTTTGCCCCAGTTAGACAGGGGACGTTGAAGATGGGTTTGTCCCAGTGGGACAGGGGAAGTGAAGTTTGCTTTGACCCAGTGAGACAGGGAAAGTGAAGTTAGGTTTGTCCTAGTTAGAGAGGGGAAATGAAGATTGGTTTGTCCCAGTGAGACAGAGGAAGTGAAGATACTTTTGTCCCAGTGAGACAGGGGAAGTGAAGAGGGGTTTGTCCAGTGAGACAGGGGAAGTGAAGAGGGGTTTGTCCCAGTTAGACAGTATAAGTGAAGAGAGATTTGTTCCAGTGAGACAGGGGAAGTGAAGATACGTTTGCCCCAGTTAGAGAGGGGAATGTGAAGAGTGTTTGTCCCAGTTAGACAGGGGAAGTGAAGATAGGTTTGTTCAAGTGACACAGGGGAAGGTGAAGATAGGTTTGTCCCAGTTAGACAGCGGAAGGTGAAGAGGGGTTTGTCCCAGTGAGACAGGGGAAGGTGAAGAGAGGTTTGTCCCATTTAGGGAGGGGAAGTGAAGAGGGGTTTGTTCCAGTGAGACAGGGGAAGGTGAATAGGGGTTTTGTCCCAGTTAGACAGGGGAAGGTGAAGATCGGTTTGTCTCAGTGAGACAGGGGAAGTGAAGATAGGTTTGTCTCAGTGAGACAGGGAAATGAAGAGGGGTTTGTCCCAGTGAGACAGGGGAAGTTGAAGATAGGTTTGTCCCACTGAGACAGGGGAAGGTGAAGATAGGTTTGTTCCGGTGACACAGGGGAAGGTGAAGATAGGTTTGTCCCAGTTAGACAGAGGAAGGTGAAGAGGGCTTTGTCCCAGTGCGACAGGGGAAGGTGAAGAGAGGTTTGTCCCATTTAGGGAGTGGAAGTGATGAGGGGTTTGTTCCAGTGAGACAGGGGAAGTGAAGTTAGGTTTGTCCTAGTTAGAGAGGGGAATGTGAAGTGAGTTTGTCCCAGTGAGACAGGGGAAGTGAAGAGGGGTTTGTTCCAGTTAGACAGTGGAAGTGAAGAGAGGTTTGTTCCAGTGAGACAGGGGAAGTGAAGATAGGTTTGTCCCAGAGAGACAGAGGAAGTGAAGATAGGTTTGCCCTAGTTAGACAGGGGAAGCTGAAGAGGGGTCTGCCCCAGTTAGACAGGGGAAGTGAAGAGGGGTTTGTCCCAGTGAGACAGGGGAAGGTGAAGACAGGTTTGTCCCAGTTAGACAGGGAAGGTGAAGATAGGTTTGTACCAGTGTGACAGGGGAAGTGAAGAGAGGTTTGTCCCAGTTAGGCAGGGTAAGTGAAGAGGGGTTTGTTCAAGTGAGACAGGGGAAGGTGAAGATCGGTTTGTCCCAGTGAGACAGGTGAAGTGAAGATAGGTTTGTCTCAGTGAGACAGGGGAAGGTGAATAGGGGTTTTGTCCCAGTGAGACAGGGGAAGGTGAAGATCGGTTTGTCCCAGTGAGACAGGGGAAGTGAAGATAGGTTTGTCTCAGTGAGACAGGGAAATGAAGAGGGGTTTGTCCCAGTGAGACAGGGGAAGTTGAAGATAGGTTTGTCCCACTGAGACAGGAGAAGGTGAAGATAGGTTTGTTCCAGTGACACAGGGGAAGGTGAAGATAGGTTTGTCCCAGTGAGACAGGGGAAGTGAAGAGGGTTTTGTCCAGTTATACAGGGGAAGTGAAGAGGGGTTTGTCCCAGTTAGACAGGGAAAGGTGAAGAGGGGTTTGTCCCAGTTAGACAGAGGAAGTGAAGAGGGGTTTGTCCCAGTTAGACAGGGAAAGGTGAAGAGGGGTTTGTCCCAGTGAGACAGGGGAAGGTGAAGAGGGGTTTGTCCCAGTTAGACAGGGGAAGTGAGGAGGGGTTTGTTCCAGTGAAACAGGGGAAGGTGAAGAGGGGTTTGTCCCAGTGAGACAGGGGAAGTTGAATAGGGGTTTGGCCCAGTGAGACAGTGGACGTGAAGATGGGTTTGACCCAGTGAGACAGGGGAAATGAAGATAGGTTTGTCCCAGTGAGACAGGGGAAGTGAAGATAAGTTTGTCCCAGTGAGACAGTGGACGTGAAGATAGGTTTGACCCAGTGAGACAGGGGAAGTGAAGAAAGGTTTGTCTCAGTGAGACAGGGAAATGAAGAGGGGTTTGTCCCAGTGAGACAGGGGAAGGTGAAGATAGGTTTGTCCCACTGAGACAGGGGAAGGTGAAGATAGCTTTGTTCCAGTGACACAGGGGAAGGTGAAGATAGGTTTGTCCCAGTTAGACAGGGGAAGGTGAAGAGTGCTTTGTCCCAGTGAGACAGGGGAAGGTGAAGAGAGGTTTGTCCCATTTAGGGAGGGGAAGTGATGAGGGGTTTGTTCCAGTGAGACAGGGGAAGTAAAGATACGTTTGCCCCAGTTAGAGAGGGGAATGTGAAGAGTGTTTGTCCCAGTTAGACAGGGGAAGTGAAGATAGGTTTGTACCAGTGAGGCAGGGGAAGTGAAGAGGGATTTGTCCCAGTTAGACAGGGAAAGGTGAAGAGGGGTTTGTCCCAGTGAGACAGGGGAAGTTGAAGAGGGGTTTGTCCCAGTTAGACAGAGGAAGTGAGGAGGGGTTTGTTCCAGTGAAACAGGGGAAGGTGAAGAGGGGTTTGTCCCAGTGAGACAGGGGAAGGTGAATAGGGGTTTGGCCCAGTGAGACAGTGGACGTGAAGATAGGTTTGACCCATTGAGACAGGGGAAGGTGAAGAGGGGTTTGTCCCAGTTAGACAGAGGAATTGAAGAGGGGTTTGTCCCAGTTAGACAGGGAAAGGTGAAGAGGGGTTTGTCCCAGTGAGACAGGGGAAGGTGAAGAGGGGTTTGTCGCAGTTAGACAGGGGAAGTGAGGAGGGGTTTGTTCCAGTGAAACAGGGGAAGGTGAAGAGGGGTTTCTCCCAGTGAGACAGGGGAAGGTGAAGAGAGGTTTGTCCCATTTAGGGAGGGGAAGTGATGAGGGGTTTGTTCCAGTGAGACAGGGGAAGTGAAGATAGGTTTGCCCCAGTTAGACAGGGGACGTTGAAGAGGGGTTTGTCCCAGTGGGACAGGGGAAGTGAAGTTTGCTTTGACCCAGTGAGACAGGGAAAGTGAAGTTAGGTTTGTCCTAGTTAGAGAGGGGAAATGAAGATTGGTTTGTCCCAGTGAGACAGAGGAAGTGAAGATACTTTTGTCCCAGTGAGACAGGGGAAGTGAAGAGGGGTTTGTCCAGTGAGACAGGGGAAGTGAAGAGGGGTTTGTCCCAGTTAGACAGTATAAGTGAAGAGAGATTTGTCCCAGTGAGACAGGGGAAGTGAAGATAAGTTTGTCCCAGTGAGACAGTGGACGTGAAGATAGGTTTGACCCAGTGAGACAGGGGAAGTGAAGAAAGGTTTGTCTCAGTGAGACAGGGAAATGAAGAGGGGTTTGTCCCAGTGAGACAGGGGAAGGTGAAGATAGGTTTGTCCCACTGAGACAGGGGAAGGTGAAGATAGGTTTGTTCCAGTGACACAGGGGAAGGTGAAGATAGGTTTGTCCCAGTTAGACAGGGGAAGGTGAAGAGGGCTTTGTCCCAGTGAGACAGGGGAAGGTGAAGAGAGGTTTGTCCCATTTAGGGAGGGGAAGTGATGAGGGGTTTGTTCCAGTGAGACAGGGGAAGTAAAGATACGTTTGCCCCAGTTAGAGAGGGGAATGTGAAGAGTGTTTGTCCCAGTTAGACAGGGGAAGTGAAGATAGGTTTGTACCAGTGAGGCAGGGGAAGTGAAGAGGGATTTGTCCCAGTTAGACAGGGAAAGGTGAAGAGGGGTTTGTCCCAGTGAGACAGGGGAAGGTGAAGAGGGGTTTGTCCCAGTTAGACAGGGGAAGTGAGGAGGGGTTTGTTCCAGTGAAACAGGGGAAGGTGAAGAGGGGTTTGTCCCAGTGAGACAGGGGAAGGTGAATAGGGGTTTGGCCCAGTGAGACAGTGGACGTGAAGATAGGTTTGACCCATTGAGACAGGGGAAGGTGAAGAGGGGTTTGTCCCAGTTAGACAGAGGAATTGAAGAGGGGTTTGTCCCAGTTAGACAGGGAAAGGTGAAGAGGGGTTTGTCCCAGTGAGACAGGGGAAGGTGAAGAGGGGTTTGTAGCAGTTAGACAGGGGAAGTGAGGAGGGGTTTGTTCCAGTGAAACAGGGGAAGGTGAAGAGGGGTTTCTCCCAGTGAGACAGGGGAAGGTGAAGAGAGGTTTGTCCCATTTAGGGAGGGGAAGTGATGAGGGGTTTGTTCCAGTGAGACAGGGGAAGTGAAGATAGGTTTGCCCCAGTTAGACAGGGGACGTTGAAGAGGGGTTTGTCCCAGTGGGACAGGGGAAGTGAAGTTTGCTTTGACCCAGTGAGACAGGGAAAGTGAAGTTAGGTTTGTCCTAGTTAGAGAGGGGAAATGAAGATTGGTTTGTCCCAGTGAGACAGAGGAAGTGAAGATACTTTTGTCCCAGTGAGACAGGGGAAGTGAAGAGGGGTTTGTCCAGTGAGACTGGGGAAGTGAAGAGGGGTTTGTCCCAGTTAGACAGTATAAGTGAAGAGAGATTTGTTCCAGTGAGACAGGGGAAGTGAAGATACGTTTGCCCCAGTTAGAGAGGGGAATGTGAAGAGTGTTTGTCCCAGTTAGACAGGGGAAGTGAAGATAGGTTTGTTCAAGTGACACAGGGGAAGGTGAAGATAGGTTTGTCCCAGTTAGACAGCGGAAGGTGAAGAGGGGTTTGTCCCAGTGAGACAGGGGAAGGTGAAGAGAGGTTTGTCCCATTTAGGGAGGGGAAGTGAAGAGGGGTTTGTTCCAGTGAGACAGGGGAAGGTGAATAGGGGTTTTGTCCCAGTTAGACAGGGGAAGGTGAAGATCGGTTTGTCTCAGTGAGACAGGGGAAGTGAAGATAGGTTTGTCTCAGTGAGACAGGGAAATGAAGAGGGGTTTGTCCCAGTGAGACAGGGGAAGTTGAAGATAGGTTTGTCCCACTGAGACAGGGGAAGGTGAAGATAGGTTTGTTCCGGTGACAAAGGGGAAGGTGAAGATCGGTTTGTCTCAGTGAGACAGGGGAAGTTGAATAGGGGTTTGGCCCAGTGAGACAGTGGACGTGAAGATGGGTTTGACCCAGTGAGACAGGGGAAATGAAGATAGGTTTGTCCCAGTGAGACAGGGGAAGTGAAGATAAGTTTGTCCCAGTGAGACAGTGGACGTGAAGATAGGTTTGACCCAGTGAGACAGGGGAAGTGAAGAAAGGTTTGTCTCAGTGAGACAGGGAAATGAAGAGGGGTTTGTCCCAGTGAGACAGGGGAAGGTGAAGATAGGTTTGTCCCACTGAGACAGGGGAAGGTGAAGATAGGTTTGTTCCAGTGACACAGGGGAAGGTGAAGATAGGTTTGTCCCAGTTAGACAGGGGAAGGTGAAGAGGGCTTTGTCCCAGTGAGACAGGGGAAGGTGAAGAGAGGTTTGTCCCATTTAGGGAGGGGAAGTGATGAGGGGTTTGTTCCAGTGAGACAGGGGAAGTAAAGATACGTTTGCCCCAGTTAGAGAGGGGAATGTGAAGAGTGTTTGTCCCAGTTAGACAGGGGAAGTGAAGATAGGTTTGTACCAGTGAGGCAGGGGAAGTGAAGAGGGATTTGTCCCAGTTAGACAGGGAAAGGTGAAGAGGGGTTTGTCCCAGTGAGACAGGGGAAGGTGAAGAGGGGTTTGTCCCAGTTAGACAGGGGAAGTGAGGAGGGGTTTGTTCCAGTGAAACAGGGGAAGGTGAAGAGGGGTTTGTCCCAGTGAGACAGGGGAAGGTGAATAGGGGTTTGGCCCAGTGAGACAGTGGACGTGAAGATAGGTTTGACCCATTGAGACAGGGGAAGGTGAAGAGGGGTTTGTCCCAGTTAGACAGAGGAATTGAAGAGGGGTTTGTCCCAGTTAGACAGGGAAAGGTGAAGAGGGGTTTGTCCCAGTGAGACAGGGGAAGGTGAAGAGGGGTTTGTCGCAGTTAGACAGGGGAAGTGAGGAGGGGTTTGTTCCAGTGAAACAGGGGAAGGTGAAGAGGGGTTTCTCCCAGTGAGACAGGGGAAGGTGAAGAGAGGTTTGTCCCATTTAGGGAGGGGAAGTGATGAGGGGTTTGTTCCAGTGAGACAGGGGAAGTGAATATAGGTTTGCCCCAGTTAGACAGGGGACGTTGAAGAGGGGTTTGTCCCAGTGGGACAGGGGAAGTGAAGTTTGCTTTGACCCAGTGAGACAGGGAAAGTGAAGTTAGGTTTGTCCTAGTTAGAGAGGGGAAATGAAGATTGGTTTGTCCCAGTGAGACAGAGGAAGTGAAGATACTTTTGTCCCAGTGAGACAGGGGAAGTGAAGAGGGGTTTGTCCAGTGAGACAGGGGAAGTGAAGAGGGGTTTGTCCCAGTTAGACAGTATAAGTGAAGAGAGATTTGTTCCAGTGAGACAGGGGAAGTGAAGATACGTTTGCCCCAGTTAGAGAGGGGAATGTGAAGAGTGTTTGTCCCAGTTAGACAGGGGAAGTGAAGATAGGTTTGTTCAAGTGACACAGGGGAAGGTGAAGATAGGTTTGTCCCAGTTAGACAGCGGAAGGTGAAGAGGGGTTTGTCCCAGTGAGACAGGGGAAGGTGAATAGGGGTTTTGTCCCAGTTAGACAGGGGAAGGTGAAGATCGGTTTGTCTCAGTGAGACAGGGGAAGTGAAGATAGGTTTGTCTCAGTGAGACAGGGAAATGAAGAGGGGTTTGTCCCAGTGAGACAGGGGAAGTTGAAGATAGGTTTGTCCCACTGAGACAGGGGAAGGTGAAGATAGGTTTGTTCCGGTGACACAGGGGAAGGTGAAGATAGGTTTGTCCCAGTTAGACAGAGGAAGGTGAAGAGGGCTTTGTCCCAGTGCGACAGGGGAAGGTGAAGAGAGGTTTGTCCCATTTAGGGAGTGGAAGTGATGAGGGGTTTGTTCCAGTGAGACAGGGGAAGTGAAGTTAGGTTTGTCCTAGTTAGAGAGGGGAATGTGAAGTGAGTTTGTCCCAGTGAGACAGGGGAAGTGAAGAGGGGTTTGTTCCAGTTAGACAGTGGAAGTGAAGAGAGGTTTGTTCCAGTGAGACAGGGGAAGTGAAGATAGGTTTGTCCCAGAGAGACAGAGGAAGTGAAGATAGGTTTGCCCTAGTTAGACAGGGGAAGGTGAAGAGGGGTCTGCCCCAGTTAGACAGGGGAAGTGAAGAGGGGTTTGTCCCAGTGAGACAGGGGAAGGTGAAGACAGGTTTGTCCCAGTTAGACAGGGAAGGTGAAGATAGGTTTGTACCAGTGTGACAGGGGAAGTGAAGAGAGTTTTGTCCCAGTTAGGCAGGGTAAGTGAAGAGGGGTTTGTTCCAGTGAGACAGGGGAAGGTAAAGATCGGTTTGTCCCAGTGAGACAGGTGAAGTGAAGATAGGTTTGTCTCAGTGAGACAGGGGAAGGTGAATAGGGGTTTTGTCCCAGTGAGACAGGGGAAGGTGAAGATCGGTTTGTCCCAGTGAGACAGGGGAAGTGAAGATAGGTTTGTCTCAGTGAGACAGGGAAATGAAGAGGGGTTTGTCCCAGTGAGACAGGGGAAGTTGAAGATAGGTTTGTCCCACTGAGACAGGGGAAGGTGAAGATAGGTTTGTTCCAGTGACACAGGGGAAGGTGAAGATAGGTTTGTCCCAGTTAGACAGGGGAAGGTGAAGAGGGCTTTGTCCCAGTGAGACAGGGGAAGGTGAAGAGAGGTTTGTCCCATTTAGGGAGGGGAAGTGATGAGGGGTTTGTTCCAGTGAGACAGTGGAAGTGAAGATAGGTTTGCCCCAGTTAGACAGGGGACGTTGAAGAGGGGTTTGTCCCAGTGGGACAGGGGAAGTGAAGTTTGCTTTGACCCTGTGAGACAGGTAAAGTGAATTTAGGTTTGTCCTAGTTAGAGAGGGGAAATGAAGAGGGGTTTCTCCCAGTGAGACAGGGGAAGTGAAGAGAGGTTTGTTCCAGTGAGACAGAGGAAGTGAAGATAGGTTTGTCCCAGTGAGACAGGGGAAGGTGAAGAGGGGTCTGTCCCAGTGAGACAGGGGAAGGTGAAGATACGTCTGCCCCAGTTAGAAAGGGGAAGTGAAGAGGGGTTTGTCCCAGTGAGACAGGGGAAGGTGAAGACAGGTTTGTCCCAGTTAGACAGGGAAGGTGAAGATAGGTTTGTACCAGTGAGGCAGGGGAAGTGAAGATAGGTTTGTCCCAGTTAGCGAGGGGAAATGAAGAGGGGTTTGTCCCAGTGAGACAGGGGAAGTGAAGATAGGTTTGTCCCAGTGAGACAGAGGAAGTGAAGAGGGGTTTGTCCCAGTGAGACAGGGGAAGTGAAGAGGGGTTTGTTCCAGTTAGACAGTGGAAGTGAAGAGGGGTTTGTTCCAGTTAGACAGTGGAAGTGAAGAGAGGTTTGTTCCAGTGAGACAGGGGAAGTGAAGATAGGTTTGTCCCAGTGAGACAGAGGAAGTGAAGATAGGTTTGCCCTAGTTAGACAGGGGAAGGTGAAGAGGGGTCTGCCCCAGTTAGACAGGGGAAGTGAAGAGGGGTTTGTCCCAGTGAGACAGGGGAAGGTGAAGACAGGTTTGTCCCAGTTAGACAGGGAAGGTGAAGATAGGTTTGTACCAGTGAGACAGGGGAAGTGAAGAGTGGTTTGTACCAGTTAGGCAGGGTAAGTGAAGAGGGGTTTCTTCCAGTGAGACAGGGGAAGGTGAAGATCGGTTTGTCCCAGTGAGACAGGTGAAGTGAAGATAGGTTTGTCTCAGTGAGACAGGGGAAGGTGAATAGGGGTTTTGTCCCAGTGAGAGAGGGGAAGGTGAAGATCGGTTTGTCCCAGTGAGACAGGGGAAGTGAAGATAGGTTTGTCTCAGTGAGACAGGGAAATGAAGAGGGGTTTGTCCCAGTGAGACAGGGGAAGTTGAAGATAGGTTTGTCCCACTGAGACAGGGGAAGGTGAAGATAGTTTTGTTCCAGTGACACAGGGGAAGGTGAAGATAGGTTTGTCCCAGTTAGACAGGGGAAGGTGAAGAGGGGTTTTGTCCCAGTGAGACAGGGTAAGGTGAAGAGAGGTTTGTCCCATTTAGGGAGGGGAAGTGAAGAGGGGTTTGTTCCAGTGAGACAGGGGAAGTGAAGATAGGTTTGCCCCAGTTAGACAGGGGGCGTTGAAGAGGGGTTTGTCCCAGTGGGACAGGGGAAGTGAAGTTAGCTTTGACCCTGTGAGACAGGGAAAGTGAATTTAGGTTTGTCCTAGTTAGAGAGGGGAAATGAAGATTGGTTTGTCCCAGTGAGACAGAGGAAGTGAAGATAGGTTTGTCCCAGTGAGACAGGGGAAATGAAGATTGGTTTGTCCCAGTGAGACAGAGGAAGTGAAGATAGGTTTTTCCCAGTGAGACAGGGGAAGTGAAGAGGGGTTTGTCCCAGTTAGACAGTATAAGTGAAGAGAGGTTTGTTCCAGTGAGACAGGGGAAGTAAAGATACGTTTGCCCCAGTTAGAGAGGGGAATGTGAAGAGTGTTTGTCCCAGTTAGACAGGGGAAGTGAAGATGGGTTTGTACCAGTGAGGCAGGGTAAGTGAAGAGGGATTTGTCCCAGTTAGACAGGGAAAGGTGAAGAGGGGTTTGTCCCAGTGAGACAGGGGAAGGTGAAGAGGTGTTTGTCCAAGTTAGGCAGGGTAAGTGAAGAGGGGTTTGTTCCAGTGAGACAGGGGAAGGTAAAGATCGGTTTGTCCCAGTGAGACAGGTGAAGTGAAGATAGGTTTGTCTCAGTGAGACTGGGGAAGGTGAATAGGGGTTTTGTCCCAGTGAGACAGGGGAAGGTGAAGATCGGTTTGTCCCAGTGAGACAGGGGAAGTGAAGATAGGTTTGTCTCAGTGAGACAGAGAAATGAAGAGGGGTTTGTCCCAGTGAGACAGGGGAAGTTGAAGATAGGTTTGTCCCACTGAGACAGGGGAAGGTGAAGATAGGTTTGTTCCAGTGACACAGGGGAAGGTGAAGATAGGTTTGTCCCAGTTAGAAAGGGGAAGGTGAAGAGGGCTTTGTCCCAGTGAGACAGGGGAAGGTGAAGAGAGTTTTGTCCCATTTAGGGAGGGGAAGTGATGAGGGGTTTGTTCCAGTGAGACAGGGGAAGTGAAGATAGGTTTGCCCCAGTTAGACAGGGGAAGTTGAAGAGGAGTTTGTCCCAGTGGGACAGGGGAAGTGAAGTTTGCTTTGACCCAGTGAGACTGGGAAAGTGAAGTTAGGTTTGTCCTAGTTAGAGAGGGGAAATGAAGATTGGTTTGTCCCAGTGAGACAGGGGAAGGGAAGAGGGGTTTGTCCAGTGAGACAGGGGAAGTGAAGAGGGGTTTGTCCCAGTTAGACAGTATAAGTGAAGAGTGATTTGTTCCAGTGAGACAGGGGAAGTGAAGATACGTTTGCCCCAGTTAGAGAGGGGAATGTGAAGAGTGTTTGTCCCAGTTAGACAGGGGAAGTGAAGATAGGTTTGTTCCAGTGACACAGGGGAAGGTGAAGATAGGTTTGTCCCAGTTAGACAGGGGAAGGTGAAGAGGGGTTTGTCCCAGTGAGACAGGGGAAGGTGAAGAGAGGTTTGTCCAATTTAGGGAGGGGAAGTGAAGAGGGGTTTGTTCCAGTGAGACAGGGGAAGTGAAGATAGGTTTTCCCCAGTTAGACAGGGGGCGTTGAAGAGGGGTTTGTCCCAGTGGGACAGGGGAAGTGAAGTTAGCTTTGACCCAGTGAGACAGGGAAAGTGAAGTTAGGTTTGTCCTAGTTAGAGAGGGGAAATGAAGATTGGTTTGTCCCAGTGAGACAGGGGAAGTGAAGAGGGGTTTGTCCAGTGAGACAGGGGAAGTGAAGAGGGGTTTGTCCCAGTTAGACAGTATAAGTGAAGAGAGGTTTGTTCCAGTGAGACAGGGGAAGTGAAGATACGTTTGCCCCAGTTAGAGAGGGGAATGTGAAGTGTGCTTGTCCCAGTTAGACAGGGGAAGTGAAGATAGGTTTGTACCAGTGAGGCAGGGGAAGTGAAGATAGGTTTGTCCCAGTTAGCGAGGGGAAATAAAGAGGGGTTTGTCCCAGTGAGACAGGGGAAGTGAAGAGAGGTTTGTTCCAGTGAGACAGGGGAAGTGAAGATAGGTTTGTCCCAGTGAGACAGAGGAAGTGAAGATAGCTTTGCCCTAGTTAGACAGGGGAAGGTGAAGAGGGGTCTGTCCCAGTGAGACAGGGGAAGTGAAGAGGGGTTTGTCCCAGTGAGACAGGGGAAGGTGAAGACAGGTTTGTCCCAGTTAGACAGGGAAGGTGAAGATAGGTTTGTACCAGTGAGGCAGGGGAAGTGAAGATAGGTTTGTCCCAATTAGCGAGGGGAAATGAAGAGGGGTTTGTCCCAGTGAGACAGGGGAAGGTGAAGATCGGTTTGTCCCAGTGAGACAGGGGAAGTGAAGATAGGTTTGTCTCAGTGAGACAGAGAAATGAAGAGGGGTTTGTCCCAGTGAGACAGGGGAAGTTGAAGATAGGTTTGTCCCACTGAGACAGGGGAAGGTGAAGATAGGTTTGTTCCAGTGACACAGGGGAAGGTGAAGATAGGTTTGTCCCAGTTAGAAAGGGGAAGGTGAAGAGGGCTTTGTCCCAGTGAGACAGGGGAAGGTGAAGAGAGGTTTGTCCCATTTAGGGAGGGGAAGTGATGAGGGGTTTGTTCCAGTGAGACAGGGGAAGTGAAGATAGGTTTGCCCCAGTTAGACAGGGGAAGTTGAAGAGGAGTTTGTCCCAGTGGGACAGGGGAAGTGAAGTTTGCTTTGACCCAGTGAGACTGGGAAAGTGAAGTTAGGTTTGTCCTAGTTAGAGAGGGGAAATGAAGATTGGTTTGTCCCAGTGAGACAGGGGAAGGGAAGAGGGGTTTGTCCAGTGAGACAGGGGAAGTGAAGAGGGGTTTGTCCCAGTTAGACAGTATAAGTGAAGAGTGATTTGTTCCAGTGAGACAGGGGAAGTGAAGATACGTTCGCCCCAGTTAGAGAGGGGAATGTGAAGAGTGTTTGTCCCAGTTAGACAGGGGAAGTGAAGATAGGTTTGTTCCAGTGACACAGGGGAAGGTGAAGATAGGTTTGTCCCAGTTAGACAGGGGAAGGTGAAGAGGGGTATGTCCCAGTGAGACAGGGGAAGGTGAAGAGAGGTTTGTCCCATTTAGGGAGGGGAAGTGAAGAGGGGTTTGTTCCAGTGAGACAGGGGAAGTGAAGATAGGTTTTCCCCAGTTAGACAGGGGGCGTTGAAGAGGGGTTTGTCCCAGTGGGACAGGGGAAGTGAAGTTAGCTTTGACCCAGTGAGACAGGGAAAGTGAAGTTAGGTTTGTCCTAGTTAGAGAGGGGAAATGAAGATTGGTTTGTCCCAGTGAGACAGAGGAAGTGAAGATAGGTTTGTCCCAGTGAGACAGGGGAAGTGAAGAGGGGTTTGTCCAGTGAGACAGGGGAAGTGAAGAGGGGTTTGTCCCAGTTAGACAGTATAAGTGAAGAGAGGTTTGTTCCAGTGAGACAGGGGAAGTGAAGATACGTTTGCCCCAGTTAGAGAGGGGAATGTGAAGTGTGCTTGTCCCAGTTAGACAAGGGAAGTGAAGATAGGTTTGTACCAGTGAGGCAGGGGAAGTGAAGATAGGTTTGTCCCAGTTAGCGAGTGGAAATAAAGAGGGGTTTGTCCCAGTGAGACAGGGGAAGTGAAGAGAGGTTTGTTCCAGTGAGACAGGGGAAGTGAAGATAGGTTTGTCCCAGTGAGACAGAGGAAGTGAAGATAGGTTTGCCCTAGTTAGACAGGGGAAGGTGAAGAGGGGTCTGTCCCAGTGAGACAGGGGAAGTGAAGAGGGGTTTGTCCCAGTGAGACAGGGGAAGGTGAAGACAGGTTTGTCCCAGTTAGACAGGGAAGGT